>NW_028270155.1:63011622-63311622 GCF_037043375.1 Chiloscyllium plagiosum | reverse complement strand
CGTAAAGGTATCGCCGCAAGGTCTGAAGGCGGAACATCGCGACCTGGGTGCGGACGCACACCAGCGACTGACCGCCCTCCTCAATAGGGAGACTCAGAACCTGTGCAGCGACCCAGTGCATCTTTTTGTCCCAGAAAAAGTCGACAAACGTTCTCTGGATGTCAGCGACAAAGCCAGGAGGAGGGACCAAAGTGACCAGCCGGTACCACAGCATGGCGGCCACCAGCTGGTTTATGACCAGCACTCGACTCCTGTAAGATAGCACTCGGATCAGTCCTGTCCAGCGGCCTAGGCGAGCCGAGACTTTGGCCTCCAGCTCCTGCCAGTTGGCCGGCCAGGATTCCTCAGCCAGGCTGAGGTAGACCCCCAGGTAGAGGAGATGGGTGGTACTCCAGCTGAACCCCCGTAACTCCTCCGGCAGAGAGTCCACCCGCCACGAACCGACCAGTAGTCAGGAACATTTGGCCCAGTTGATCCTGGCGGAAGACGCCGCCGAGTACACGGCCTGGCACTTGCGCATCCTCCCCAGGTCAGCCGGGTCAGTGAAAGTGAGGAGCACGTCGTCGGCATAGGCCGAGAGGACCACCCCCGTGCCCGCGCCGCGCAGAACCAGCCCCGACAACCTCCTCCGCAAGAGGCGCAGGAAAGGCTCCACGCACAGGGAATACAGCTGGCCGGACAGGGGGCAGCCTTGACGCACTCCTCTCCCGAAGCGAAGGGGCGCCGTCAGGGACCCGTTAACTTTAACCAGACACTCTGCGGCGGCGTACAAAAGTCAGATCCGGGCGATGAACTGCGTCCCGAACCCGAATGCCCGCAGAGTCCCGAGCAGGTACTCGTGATCGACCCTGTCGAACGCCTTCTCCTGGTCGAGAGACAGGAAGGCGCTCGGCAGACCAGCCCATCGACAGAAATGGATCAGGTCCCGGACCAGGTGGACGTTATCGTGTATCCTCCGGCCCGGGACCGTGTAGGACTGGTCCGGGTGAATCATGTGGGCCAGCAGGGTGCTCCCCAGGGGCCGGAGGAGTCGAGGCAGCAGGAGGCCCTGCTGTAGCCCCTGGGGGTTTGGGTGAGTCGGGCCGCGGTGCGGGACAGTCGAGGGGCACCGTTGGCTCGTCCCCCGGAGAGGGGCAGCGCCGCCAGCGCGCTGCAGGAGAGTCCCTCCCCTCCAAGGGCCAGTGCCTCTTCCCCAGAGAGACCGGGGGGGATTTATGGGCCTTCCCCTCCCCGCCCGCCTCGGTGGTCACGGGGCCCGGGTTCCCACCCCCCAGCCTTTCCAGGAATACAAATGGCTGGGGGAAGACAGGGGGCATGGCCAAGGTGGGGAGGGCCAGCTGTGTCACTTCCTGCCCTGCCCTGGGTTTATCAGGTGAGGGAGGGCGGAGCAGGGGTCTGGTTCCCTCTCCGGGGCCCAGAGACATGGTCGCTGCAGGAGGTGGGCCAGCGGTGGTTCCCCCCAGGTTAGTGCCAGGGCGTGGCTGGGTTGGGCAGGGCTCGGGCTCAGGGGCCCCCGGGCCAGGTGTTAAAGCCCGACGGGTTTCTCCATCGGGGTGGGGAGTGGGTGTGGTGTCAGTGGGGTCAGGGTCAGGTACAGGTTCGGGGGTTTGAGGGTCAGGGTTCCTGCGCCGGGGCGACGCTGGCACGGCCGCAGGGGCATTGTCGTGCCGGGGCAGGGCAGGTCATGGGCTAGGTGTCTGGGAAGGGGATAGGGTGGTCTCCCCGTGGGCAGGCTTAACGCGCCGCGTCTTCTTCTGCGCCTTCTGGCCGGCCGGACGCTCACCCCCCTCCCTGCCAGAGGCTGAAGTGTTGGAAGCCTCCGGCTTCGGTGCCGGAGCTGATGGTGTTGGCTTCGAGGGAGGGGGAGTGGGTGCGGCGGCACCACCATCAGCCGTTGGTGTGGGCTGGGCATCCTTCTGGGTGGGGCAGTTTTTTCTTATGTGCCCCACCTTGTGGCACAGGTGGCACTGCACACTGTCCGCCGTCCAGAAGGCGCGATAGGCCGCGCCCTCATGGAGGACAGTGAATGAGCCCTCGGTGACCTCCTCCCGGGCCAGGCAAATGAACACCTGGCGCCGGAAGGAGTAAATGTGTCGGAGGGCAGGGTCCTTCAGACCGAGCAGGAGCGGCTGGACACCCGACCGGATTTCCCCCAGGGTGTTGAGGTGGGGGAGAAGGAGCTCGCTGGCAATGAAGGGCGGGACATTGGAGATCACGACCCTCTGGGCCGTAACCTCCAGAGGGTCGACGGGCCGATGTGTCCCGCCCACAGCGAGCCCCCTCACCACGGCCAGGTGGACCGCCTGTTCGGTCTTTAGGAAAAATATGGCCTTCCCGTACATGCGGGCCGCAGCGACGATGGCCAGTGGGCCGACCACACTAGCCATGGCCTTGCTGCAGGCCTCGATGGTCATGTTGGGGTGGGGATAGGCCTTGACCCCCAGGCGTTTGGTCAGGTGCCTGAAGGGGGTCGACGTCGCAGCCGGGGTTGGGACAGCCGAGCCCAAGGCAGCGGCTACCCCGGCGTAGGTGCGGCTGGGCTCAGCAACCTTCGGGCTCGCCATACTCTGCTGCCGAATGTTACGCCCCAGGCAGCAGCAACGACTGTGGAGACCGGCCTCGGACAACAGCAGCGGTGGAGGCAGGCCTCAGGCGAGTCTGCGGTAGGCCTTCGGTCGCAGTGTGGGGGCAGACCTGTTGGGGAGAGTCCCCAAGGCAAGTCCCAGGCAGCCCCAAAATTGAGTCCCAGGCAGTAGTGGTGGAGGAGCCCAAGGAGAGTCTCAGGCAGCAGCAGCAGTGGAGGCGAGCCTCAGGCAAGTCCCAGGTAGGCCCTTGGTCGCAGCAGTAGTGAGGCAGACCTGTTTGGAGAGGGTCCCCAAGGCAAGTCCCAGGCAGCCCCAAAATTGAGTCCCAGGCAGCAGCAGCGGAGGTCCTGGGGAGGGGTCCAAGGCGAGTCCCAGGCTGCAGTGGTGGAGGCGGGCCTCAGACAACAGCAGCAGTGGAGATAGGCCTCTGGCAAGTCCTGGGCAGGCCCTTGGTCGCAGTAGTGGGGGCAGACCTGTTGGGGAGAGTCCCCGAGGCAAGTCCCAGGCAGCCCCAAAATTGAGTCCCAGGCAGCAGCAGTGGAGGTGGGCCTCTAGTAACAGCAGCAGTGAGGTCCTGGGAAGGTCCTAAGGCAAGTCCCAGGCAGCAGCAGTGAGGTAGGCCCCAAGCAGCAACAGCTGAGGCAAGTCTGGGCGGGGTCCCAGAGACCAGCAGTGGGAGTGCTGGTCTCCTCCTTCTCCTTCTCCTTCTCTCTTCCTCTCTCTGTAGGGCAGCTGGTCTAGGGATAGTTGCCTTCAAGGAGAGTCCTTGCACATACACTCAAATTAGGCAAACACCCGGGTGGCCAGTGACAAACACTGCCCTTCACATCAAAGGGCAGTGCTGTGTGATCAAACAGTGAAGGGGAGGGCAGGGATTAAATTAAAATAAAGTTGGAGGGGGAAATAATGCACTCCAACAGTCCTGTCTATATTTTTTTTTCTTTTTTAGCACCTTTCGACCACCTATGGGGCAGCCCGCCCCGGTGCCTGCCCGGGGTGACAGCGCCGAGGACGGCAACCCGCCTTCTGGCTCTCGGTCTGCCCCTAGGTAACACGACTGTTTATTTATTTATTTATTTTTTTCCTTTAACCCCCACACTACCACCTAACTGTGGTAGTGCTTATTATTATTTTTTTCCCCCAGCACCCATGGTGTGTGTGTGCAGGTGTGAGACACAGTGGAAGACACAAAGTGCACCAATCTTTATTCAATTTCCACCACCAGGAAGATAGGAAAACACCCGGGTGGCCAGTGACAAACACTGCCCTTCACATCAAAGGGCAGTGCTGTGTGATCAAACAGTGAAGGGGAGGGCAGGGATTAAATTAAAATAAAGTTGGAGGGGGAAATAATGCACTCCAACACTCCTGTCTATATTATTTTATTAAACAAATTACAAACCAGTTTACAAAAAACATTGACAGCTGTACACAAAAGACAGCAATTTTACAAGGGAGAGGAGCAGCAAAGCTAGGCCCCGAACCCTACTGTTCAACCATTTCACAGGGAGAGGAGGACAAACCTCAAATCCCAGTTCCACATATGACAAGACAGTGACAATGACATTTATACATTAGACAATACCGTTACATACAAAAGTGCAGACAATACAGACCCAGCAAGCCCCCGCCCCTCCCACCTTCCGCACTCCTGTCTATATTTTTTTTTTATTTTATTAAACAAGTTACAAAACAGTTTACAAAAAACATTGACAGCTGTACACAAAAGACAGCAGTTTTACAAGGGAGGGGAGCAGCAAAGCTAGGCCCCGAACCCTACCGTTCAACCATTTTACAGGGAGAGGAGGACAAACCTCAAATCCCAGTTCCACGTGTGACAAGACAGTGACAATGACATTTGTACATTAGACAATACCGTTACATACAAAAGTGCAGACAATACAAGCCCAGCAAGCCCCCGCCCCTCCCACCTTCCGCACTCCTGTCTATATTTTTTTGTTTTTTAATTTCTTCCCCCACACTACCACCTAAGTGTGGTAGTGCTTATTTTATCCCCAGCACCCATGGTGTGTGTGTGCAGCTGTGAGACACAGTGAGAGACACAAAGTGCACGAATCTTTATTCAATTCCCACCACCAGGAAGATAGGAAAACACCCGGGTGGCCAGTGACAAGCACTGCCCTTCACATCAAAGGACAGTGCTGTGTGATCAAACAGTGAGGGGGAGGGTAGGGACTAAATCAAAATAGAGTTGGAGGGAGAAATGATGCACTCCACTCCCTGCGGTGCCCACCTCTCCCTGAACAACTCCAGGGTGTTGGTCGACACCGCGTGCGAGACTCTTTTTTTTTAAGAGCCAGCTCTCAGAGTGAACAGCATCTCTGAAGAGACTCTTTTTTTAATTTTGTTCTTTCAGCATCTCTGAAGAGACTCTTTTTTTTTTTCTTTTTTTTTTTCTTTTCCTTTTTCTTATCCCTGTTTATCCTTTTTTTTTCCTTTTTCTTTCCTTTTTCTTTTTTTTTTTTTTCTTCTTTTTGTATTTAACCCCCACACTACCACCTAAGTGCGGTAGTGCTTATTTTTTTTCCCCAGCACCCATGGTGTGTGTGTGCAGGTGTGAGACACAGTGAAAGACACAAAGTGCACCAATCTTTTATTCAATTTCCACCACCAGGAAGATAGGAAAACACCCGGGTGGCCAGTGACAAACACTGCCCTTCACAGCAAGGGACAGTGCTGTGTGATCAAAAACAGTGAAGGGGAGGGTAGGGACTAAATCAAAATAGAGTTGGAGGGAGAAATGATGCACTCCAACACTCCTGTCTATATATGTTCAGCCAGTGTTCTCTAATTGGACCAGGTTAACAGCCCCAATCAGGGAACTCATTTTGAGATCCCCCTGACTGCCCTTGTATCAGTCACTACAGTGTTCAGGAACTGCACCTCACGCTGGGTAAGCCATTGAGCCACTGCCTTCAGGAAGTCTGACAATACTCTTGTCTCCCAGTTTAATCTTACCTCATGGTTCTTCAGATTCATCTGAGAAGGAACTGAGAAGAGACTGATGCCCCCATTGAAGCTGCTATGTTTGATCTGGTGGTGATGTGGTTTCTTTGGGGATTAACAGAAAGGTGGATCAGGCACCTTAGCACCTTAGTTTATTATCATACTGAGCATGGCAGTAAGGGATCAGAGCAGCACACATAGTGATGACATCATGATAAAGGCTGATGGGTTCTGATGCAGAGTCACTGGACTCGGAACATTCATTCTGCTTTCTCCCCACAGATACCAGACCTGCTGAGTTTCACCAGCAATTACTGTTTTTGTTCATGACATAGATTGAACTATAATAAATAAGTTAATATCTGCCCTTATGTGTGAATTCCTGTTTCTTATCCAGTCCAGAGCTAACTGTCTGTGCATTTTCCAGCCTGGAGTCTGATCTACATAAGGTCCTGATGGATATGGATTTTCCAATGGACAGTGAAACCTTTGTACTTCCAAATGTTAAGGCTGCTGTGATCAAAGAGGATACGAAAGGTGCTTTAGCATTTACAGTTACTGCCACTTTCTCATGGGTAAGTGTTTTCACAATGCAGTAATTAATAAGGGTGCAGTAAGGAAATGTGATATTGTCTGACTTGATAATATTTGAGTATTAAATACCCCCCGGAGTAAGGATCTCACAAATATTTAACTGCAACAGTTCAATAGAATCAGATCGTTTCTAACTGGATAATCTGAACAATGACCAAGGGGGAAAGTCTCAGCTTTGTAGTGTTGCTTGTGATGAGACTACATGAGCCCTGTGCCCCCCTGGAGATGGGTGCTGTGGTGCCAGCTGTTTCCAGTATACCCCACATGGTACAGCCTCTTGAGAAGGTGCCCCCTGAGCCCTGTGTGTGTCTGGAACCAGGTGATGAGCTGCTATCCTGGTTTTACACAGCAGCCTCCCTGCCTGATGTAATACTGGATTCCCCAACTTGGACCACCCAGGGCCAAGCAACAAACATGTGCATCACAGAATCTTTATTCAGGAACATAGCCAGTGACATGGACAAATGGGAACTGACCATCCTTGTGCAGTGCCCGAGAGCTTGTCCTGGTGTTCCTGTGCAGCTTTACCCCATTGGTTACTGCATGGTTAATGGAAGGCAGCTGACTTCCAATGGGGGAGACTGCAGGTGACTTTTGCAGGATGTCCTGGGGAAACCCTGGGCCTGGCTTCAGACTGCACCATCTCACAACAGACAGCAGCTGTCTGGACTGACAGGGTAAGGGACAACAGCAAGGGGACTGGTGGAGTGGCCACAGTGAGAGCACAAATGCTGTTACCCTGAGAGAGGGCAACAGGTTGATGCCCCATGGTACCTCTGCCAGTCCCCCAGGCAGCATCCCCAGGTCCCTAGTGATCTGTTGGAGGACGAGCTGCTGGCCTGCTCCAAGACCCTGCAAACCCCTTTGCCCACTGGGATCCACAGTCATGTTCACAGCGGGTCTGAGCCTGCATGGGACCAAGCACGACCTCAGTCTGAACTCACACTGCAGCATTGAGGGGTTTCTTGGCTTCTGTCTGTGCTTCAGCAGAGGCTGAGACAGTGAGCACAGATACTGGATCACTGCCCTGTCAGCTGCTGCAGTCAAGGAGCTGGCTCCCACTGCCACAGGGGAAATGATGGGATCCAAGCTCTGTGCAGTGCCCTCTGTCACATTGGGACTGAGCTTCTCCATGCCCTTTGATAGGCTGTCTGACATGGCCTGCTAATGTACCAAGCATCTCAGTGTGCATTCCCATCAACCTCCTTCTGTAGGCCTCCCATTAATGTCCCCATCTGTGTTCCCTGCAGCAGAACCTGCCCTCCATGGAGTTGGCACACTAGGTACCCATTTCCCCTGGCAGCTCACCTGTGAGATCACGTTACAATGCCCCCTCACCAGTGACCTGGGTTTGAACTTCCGTCTCCTCATGGCTGTGAGGAGGCCCCCAGCCGGCACTTCCTGGGAATCTGAAAGCAGCCAATCAGAACGGGAGGGTTGGGATGTTGGAGGGAGAGGCAGAGGAAAGCACCAGATCCATGGTCCCACAGTCTGCAGCTTTCATTTGATTCCCCATCTCAGGGTGAGAGTGAGGAGGGCATTGAGAGCAGCAGGGGCAGTTACTCACCGTCATCCTTAATATCCCCCATGAAGCCATGGGCTCTGTTCCAGCTGTCCCCATGATTCTCAGCATATTCCCAGAGGTCCCTCTGTGAATGAAATGGTCCTGTCCCCACTGATTCTGTCGGCCCTGTAGCTATTATGGAGAACCTTCTCCTGTAAAATGTGATTGAGTCTGTTGCAGTGTGTCAGGGTGATGACCCACAGCTGAATAGGAGTAGTCGCAGCAAGTGTGTGTGTCTGTCTGTGTGTGTGTCTGTCTGTGTGTGTGTCTGTCTGTGTGTGTGTCTGTCTGTGTGTGTGTCTGTCTGTGTGTGTGTCTGTCTGTGTGTGTGTGTCTGTCTGTGTGTGTGTGTCTGTCTGTCTGTGTGTGTCTGTCTGTCTGTGTGTGTGTGTCTGTCTGTGTGTGTGTGTCTGTGTGTGTGTGTGTCTGTGTGTGTGTGTGTCTATGTCTGTCATGAGCACTGAGTGTCGATGAGTGCTGCCAGTGAGAGAGAAGGGTTTAGAGTATTGAGTGGTTAAGAATATGTTGTACACTTGGTGGGATGTCCCAATGGATGGTGCATGCACTCACCTTTCCCACACACGTGAGACCATACACTATTTAGTGGCAGGGCCAGGCATTGAGGTGCCATCTCCCTTGCAATCTGTCCTGACTCCATTTGGAAGCTCTTACATGAGGGCCTTCAGTCTGCCCACAGCTACAAGGTGCCTCCTCCCTAAATCCATTAAAAAATGGAGCTCTCTCCTTTGCCTGATGTCTCAGTTTCCCTGACCTTCCTATTCCAACATGGAATTTTTGCTCCCAACATGGGCAATATACTTCCAAAACTCAAAATAACTGCTGTAATCTATCTGCCCAGGCACAGCTCCCTCTGCAATACAATTGTTACTCTGTATGTAACTTCACTGGCCTTCAAAGATTTGATAATTTCATTGATTAAATTTTGGGAATGAAATAGATCTGTCAGTCTTAGAGAATCACCTAAAGCACAATGTATCTTTCCCCATTCGGTCCTGCATCACTTGCAGTAAGATAAATCAGCCCATTCTTCTGTTGTCAGAGTGAACTGAAGGCTGTTGCTGACAAGGTGGCAATCTGCTTCCTCTTTACTCCTGGGTTTTTTTGCCACACAGTGAGGTTTGGGTTTGAGACAGACTGGTTGTGGAGAAGACAAGTGAAAGCCTATCGTAGCCTATTCTTCACATTAACACTGGTCATGAGGCTGTATACAAAATATTCAGATACATGGTGACCTTACACCAATATCTGACTTATAGTTACAACAGGAAATGATTAATCTGTTTCCTTCCAGTGTTGATGCCCATGTCTTCCAGAGAGTCACACCTTCCAGTGTTTTTCCCAGTGTATTTATTCCCAGTGATGTGCAGCTCTGTGACACCTCAGCAAGCTTGCTCCAGGGTCCTATTACCCTTACACAACACTGGGTTATGCAGAAAGCACAATGATTGGAGATTTGCTGCAAAGGTCATTTGGACCCCCTCATTTCAGATACTTCTGCCCATTTTCAGGGATGATGTGGAGGTGCCAGTGTTGGACTGGGATGCACAAAGTTAAAAATCACACAACACCAGGGTATAGTCCAACAGGTTTATTTGGAAGGACAAGCTTTCAGAGTCCTACCCCTGACGAAGGATCAGCGCTCCGAAAGCCTGTACTTTCAAATAAACCTGTTGCACTATAACCTGTCAGTTTCAGGGAAGTCTCCCAATTAGTAGCTGTGCCATTGCTCCTAAACAGTCATTCCAAAATCACCTTTTGTCAGATTTTAGCTCAATCGTGTCACTTCCCTTTCAGAGCAACAGCCAACCTTTGAACCCTGGATCATGTGATGTTCTCCTATTGGTTGAACCAGGTGAATAGCCCCAATCAGGGAGTGCATATTCTCTGAGAGCCAGCTGCCTGACCTTGTTCCAATCCCTGCACGTTCCTCAATGGGGATTGGGGGATGATTTGACAGAGAGGCAGAAGATAGTGAGAAGATTGGAGAATGTGGACAGTGTGAAGCTACTGCCATTTCCTGATTGTACAAGTGTCAGGGAACAGGGATTTAAGGGTTTTATAAACGTTGCAGTGGGAGTGTGAGGAAGAATGTTTTTATACTGTGAGTGTTTGTGACGTGGGATTCATTACCTTCGAGATTATTGGGGGTGGAAAGGATCGGTAATTTCAAAAGGAAATTTGATGGGCACATGAGAGCAATAAATTTGTATCCCACAGAATAAATCAAGGGAAATGGGAGTGAGCCGACAAGACTAGACTCTCACAGCTCCCTTTGCACTCCTCAGTTTTCACAACTCTCCCCCCTGTCCCTCCAATGCTGTCACAGTTCCCTCTTCCCACCCACACTCTCACAGCTCTGGGAACACAGTGATTTTTGTCTAAAGTTTGGGAGTCACTGATCCACACACTTTCCCTGTTCCCGATGCTCCAGCTGTTCTCTCCTCCTGGGCACCTTCCGGAAAGGATCCTCAGGGACAAGGGGTGGCCATTGCAGACACAGACACGTGGCCAACCCTCCCATTATAGCAGGGGAAAGGTACACGGCCTGTCACAGTGTGACCCAGCAATGCATGAGCAGGCCCTTGGCCTCTTAAACATGTGATCCCATTGGCTGGTCTGCACTATGTCCCAGAAAGGGCCTCCCATACTGTCCCTGTGCTCTGTGCAACCTCACACTGCAGAGGGGGGAGGCTTTTCATCAGGACCACATCATCAATTGTCACTCCTCATCTGACCAGGAGGATGTAGAGGGGGTAAGGGGGTCTAGGGCCCAGACTCTCCCCACACAGTGACCCAGCTGAGGTAATGACCAAACACTGCCTTCCCTGATGTCCTTGGGAGCTGTCCATTCACCGCCTGAGGCCTGAAGGACCCTGACATGCTGTGGGACTGCCTCACAGCTACTGGAGCTCAGTGTGTCCCCATGGCTACTGGAGGTGCTGGGGTCACTGGCAGAGGGGCTGAGGAGGCTCTGTGTGTACTCAGAGCACACTGAGAGAAGGCCCCGAGACAGAAGGAGCCTCTTCTCCTCCACTGCAAGGGACACCTGCCCCATTGTGTGATGGGGAGATGGAAGAGCCCCTGGGAGAGACTCTCCAGCTATGTTGTTCCTCTCTCACCTGGACACCCTGTGGGTGTGTATCCATCAAGGGACCTGCTGGATGTGGCTCTCCATGAGGGGCACGCACCCATCATACAGGAAGCAAGACACACCCACGGCTGGGACAGGATAGCACCGATGGCCTGAATGGACTCCTCCATTGTCCACCCATGGGGGTGTCAGCCTCTAGCAGCTCCCTCACCTCTTGCTGTGACTGCAGCAGGTTCCATGTTACTGATTGCAGAGGCCCCTCATCAGCCTGGGGCTCAGCATGGGCCTGGCCTCTACCAGACCTCTGTCTGTCAGTGGCTTCAGTCATCACAGCCTCCATCAGCTGCTCAGGAGAAGCAGTGATGTACTCACCAGCTTGTGACATTGTATCAGATAGTGAGCAGATAGCCACTGCCCAGAGAGGGTCTGTGTTGGTGGGTGGGGGGGGGGGGGGGGGGGGGTGTTGGGGAATGATGTGATGCTGCATCCTCTGAAGGACCCTCCTTCTCCGACTGGAATCCAGCTCCCTGGTCTCAGCAGCTGACTGTCCTTCTGGAGCACGGAGTCCTGTCTGAGAAAACACAAACAGTCAGGGGGTAAGGGCTTCAGATCCCCTCCTCCCAGCCCTGCCCTGCCTGTTGTGAATCTGTGTGCCCAGTGGTGACACAGGAGCTCAATGCCCCCTCACTCTCTTTGCTGTTCCACCTCACGGGGGGAATGGACTGGAAATCAAACCCTGCTATTCCCAGAGTCATGACAAAAGTTAATGATTTTTACATCATATTCAAAACTCCCTCATTTACTTGTCTTTTTAGACCCAGATTAACAGAAAACATGGACCAGGTTTTCATACTGCTGTCCAACTCAGACTTTATCGCGATTGACACAACTGAGTGGCTTGCTCGGCCATTTCAGAGGGCAGTTGGAAATCAACCAAGTGATCCTGATGAACAAGATCGCTCTGCTCACAGGATGAAAAGTTCTTTTGAGATGGTGCCAGGCCCTGTCTTTCAGTGAGGGGACACTGAGATTGGCACCTCATTACCCACTCCCACTTACCCATTCAGCATGTCCCTCACCCCCGGGTCCTATCACCATTGGGCCTTTTCCTTGTGTGGGAACAGCACCCGCTCCTAGTGCCAACACCAAGGTGGGCCCCATCATTAAAACCAGAGGGTTCAGGGAGGCTCCAAGTCCATAAACTGCATTTTCTGTCTGATTCCCATTCAAACTTCCTGAAAGATTGATGAACTGTGGAGTGCTGGGATAGTCCAACAGGTTTATTTGGAAGCTCTAACGTTCAGAGGCGCTGCTCCTTCATCAGGTGGTTGTGGAGTATAAGATTGTAAGACACAAGATTAAGAGCAACATTTTGTGATCTGTCTTATGATCCTACAGCACAACCACCTGATGAAGGAGCAGCGCTCTGAAAGTTAGTGCTTCCAAATAAACCTGTTGGACTGTAACTAGGTGTTGTGGGATTTTTAACTTTGTCCACCACAGTCCAACACCAGCTCCTCCAAATCATATCCCTCATTCAGAGTGAAGGTCGAAGTGACAGATCGTCAACTCCCTTAAAACCCACTCTCTGCCTCGTTCAACCTGTCACCATGGAATTATTAAACAACAAGGTTACATTGTCACTGGCTTGTTCAGTAAAAGACACTGGAAACTATTACAAACAATCTTATTATCATTGTGCAGGTGGGCCCTGATGGTCGGATGGAGGTCACTGCTGTTCAGATTTCTTTGTCATTTGCGTCACCTCTATTCGGGAACCCGAGGGCCGTTGTCACTCAGTTGAAGAACGAACCCTCCGTCCAGGTAATGGAAGGAACCCACTCCCTCTGAATCTGTATTGATATGGATTCCAGACTGTCAGTGTTTCTGTTTGTTATTCCCTTTGTGGATGAATCTGGGGATTATTCTCTCTTTATCTGGAACCTGCTGTGTCTCCAGTATTTCTGACATGGCTCCTCCTCACTTCAGCTAAAGGCAGGCTTTAATTCCTGGGCTTCAGGTGAACAAGGTCTTACATTTACAATCATCAGGATATCATCTGAGTATATCTGCATTTTCCCACCCCATCTCCTTCTGTATACCGCGAGAATAAATCTGTTTATTCACCAATCATCGAACTACAGGAGATTAAGGTGACACAGTAACTCAGTGACTAGCTGCCTCACAGCGCCAGGGACCCGGGTTCGATTCCAACTTCAGGCGACTGTCTGTGTGGAGTTTGCACATTCTCCCCGTGTCTGTGTGGGTTTCCTCCGGGTGCTCCAGTTTCCTCCCACAGCTCAAAGATGTGCAGGTTCGGTGAACTGGCCAAGCTAAATTCCCCACAGTGTTCACGTGTATCTAGGTGAGGTGCAGTAGTCGGGGAAAATGTAGAGTAATAGAGTAGGGGATTGGGTCTGGGTGGGATCCTCTTCGGAGGGTCGGTGTGGACTGGTTAGTAAATAGTCTGTTTCCACACTGGAGGGATTCTATGATATTATTGATCCAGACCTGTGGACAGCAGTATGTCCACAATCAGGATGTTATTCAGTGTAAATGGCTGGGACAGGGGCCTCGATATAAATGGGGAGGGTGCAGAGAGCCCAGCAGGGGGTGAAGGACCTGACCAAGTAGACAAACAGGAGGCTTGAAGAGCACAGCAAGCCCGGCAGCATCAGGAGGTGGAGAAGTCAATGCTTCGGGTCTAACCCTTCATCAGGACTGGATGTGGGGATGGGGGCCGGGTGGGGAGCTGCAGATAAAGAGAGGGGAGGGGAGAGATGTGGAGGATTGGAGAACACTGGTAGTGGGTACGACCTGGTTGGTCAATGGGAGGGATGGATCTGGTTGGGAGCTGGAAGGAAGGGTCAGTGGGTGGAATGGAAGGGAGGGGGTGGGGCTGGAAAGGGAGCAGGGGGATCGGTCGGAAGGTTATTGGAGATTCAGGAACTCAATGTTAAGTCCTTTGGGTTGTAGGATGGTTGCCCAGGTCGACCTGACAAGACTGGGGAGGTGGAGCTCCTCATGATCTTCCCTGGAGGGAGACATTTCCATCATTCTGTCCAGCCTCCCGAGTGACAGTCGGCCAGACTGACTGCCTGGTTTACGGCAAGAGCAGAAATGTTGGGGAGATCTCATGAAACCTGTATGAGCAGGAAATGGAATGAAATGAGAAAGTGCTGGAGAAACTCAGCAGGTCTGGCAGCATCTGTGGAGAGAGAAACAGAGTTAATGTTATCCGTCCAATCTGGCTTTTCTGATGAGCTGAGGAGATGTGCTGGGAGTGTGGCTGAATTAGGCCGGGTGTGAATTGTTGTATTTCCCAATGACAGGTTGTGGTGTCGAGATAAAGCCGTGTGTTTACAGTTTGTCAGGTATTACACCAGACTGTGGGGCTTCCTACTTGGTTTACATTTGGATCCCATGAATATTCATGAACATAAAAACCCAGTCCCTCCTTGAAGCCCCAGTCAGCAGTGTGTGAGAATCTGGTGAGCCCGGTTCACGTTTGTTTTCCGGTGATGTACAGAGGCAGGTTTCTGCAATTTGGTCTGAGGGCAGCACTTTCTCTTGGTTACGGCACAAAGGAGAGGGACAGAAAGCTGGCAGCTGGCATGGAGCATTGGGAATGGCCAGGTTGTGGCAGTGAGGGGAGCTGGGGGAATGGGGTCAAGGGGGTGGAGGGATACACAAGGAATTCAGGGGAGGGCAGAGGTGGGATGGCGAGTGGCGATAGACTGGGAACAGTCAGACAGGGTAAGGAAATGAGGGGCCTTGAAGGGGGTGTCAGTCCTGTCCACATTTGGCTCCACCTCAGGCTGTTAGCTGATAAAGTCATTCCCGGACGATGAGTTTATCTGTTCCCACCGAGGCACATCCCACAAGGAGCTGATGATGGTCTGTTCCTCACCTGAACCACGGTGAGAGCAACATGCAGAGGCAGTGAGACTCTGGGTGGACAGGGTGGATCTGACAGGGAGTACCCTCTCTCCTCCAGCTGGGATCAGAACAAGATCAACTCCAGTGAAACCAAATGGGAACCTTCTGGATATACAGAACGCCCAAGGCCCAGGTAACTTTAATTGTGTCCCAATCCCAGCTGATGGTGATACTGGACACATCAGATCTCAGAGTGAAACCTGACCTGATAAACCACAGTAATATGGAACAAAGAACGGTGGGTGCTGGAAATCAGAAACACAACACAAAGTGCTGGAGAAACTCAGCAATTCTGAAGAAGGATCACTGGACTGGAAACATTAACTCTGTTTTTCTCTCTGTCCATGTTGCCAGATCTACTGAGTTTCTCCAGCACTTGCCTGTTTTCTTTCAGATTCCCAGTATCCACAGATCTGTGTTTTATATTGGGCTGAGGCGGGTGTTGGGTACATTCCCTACTGCTGTGTCCCCACAGACATGGCCCGTGGTTGAACTCCAGACAAAGTGGAAGATGTTTTGAGTGACCTCCACTGTCCAGCAGTGGAGTATGGGCCAAAGTGACAGCACATTGAGAAATGAAGAAGCATCTCCCAGCTGGTGACCAGCTCCTTAACTCCAATGGAGAGGGAATGTCACTTCCCCATCCCAGTTTCAGTCACATCACAGTTACCCACACCTTCCAGGTTCTAGCACACGCCTCGGCTCCTCTGAATCACATTCCCAGCACCTTCAGGTAGTCTGCTCGGACAGGGCAAAGGGCAAAGGATTGATTGGCCCAGTTCTGAAAAGGAACAGGAGCCCATTCTTGCTGCAGTTGATCTTGTGTCCTGAAGCCAGTTTGAACTGGTCAGATTCTCATCAATCTGATCACTGACGGTGGATCTGTGCAGAAAGCAGTGATGTTTTCCATGTGCAGGGATGATTTGAACTCAGTGCCTGCGGTACCTGGCATTTTCCCTTTTCCTACACCTGCCTCCTTCCTATTGCACTCAGTAAATGGTTCAATACAGCACACAAACAGGACGGGAGAGAGGACAATCCTGCCTGGCTCCATCTCTGATCGGAAAGCTTTCCAATTCCCACCCATTATTTAAACTGTCCCACTGATTGTGTAGAACAGATGGATCCAATTGTGGAGTCCCTGCATTAACCCCATTTGAAGAGCAAGTTGATTAAGTAGGTGTTGGATATTCTTCCAAAGGCCTTCTCCTGGTCCAAGCTGACAAGACACGTCTCCGAACCCCTCTGGCCTCACTGAGGTGTTTGTCCAGACTCTCCCTCATACTGCTGTCTGAGACCTCCGTGAGAGAGAACAGCAAAGACTGTGAGGTCTTTCTGCGTGTGGGCTTCCCATATTAAACTCCGATGCAGTCAGACTTGCCATCCAGCCACAGCAACAATGAAGGTGAAGCCACTGCCTAGAATGACCAGCCAGGAATTCACCAGCAGCAGTGGGAGCTGCTGGACACCAGCAGGTCACTGGCTGGTTTGAGTTGGATGACATGTTGCTTCACCACAGTCAAGAATTTTTTTACAAGATTACATCTCTTCTATGAAGGTGACTGCCCACAACCTCCATAACTTTATGGGAAGGATAAACTGTTTCCCTAGAGTGGAACACCAAGGCCAGAGAATTGGACATTATTTCCTTCTGACCAGATCGATGGCCCATGGAACCATTGCTGTGACCACTGCCTGTACGCACTGAGCTGCAGTATTCCACATTCCTGTCAATACAGCAAACAGCACTGACCTTGGCGAAGGACATAATGTCAAATCACTTTGCTCAGTGAACATCTGCTGGACACAAAATGGAGGCAATCTTGATACATCATAAAACTCAGTTGGTTCCCAGTGTGATGAAGGTTCAGGAAATGTTATTAATATCATTTGGGAACCTGTGTTCTCAGGCAGGAGATGCATGGATAGCTTTCAGGTTGATTTGTATTTCTAACGTGTGTGTTAAGAATGGAGGAACACAGTTTTAGTTTCACTTTTGATTTTTGTTATTGGTATTGGAATGTTGGACAGTTTGTTCATCATCACTTTACTGTGGGTTTACAGACTGGAATAGATCTTGAGGTGAACAGTTGAGTGCATTAGAAATAAAATTATTGAAAGAGAAACAGCTGTCGTCTACTGAAAGGCCTAAAGTAACACAGAAAGGCAGAATTGTACAGAAAATCAAAGGATACTTGTAGGTTCAGTCACATCAAAGAAGTACTGTCTGTTGAGCTGTCTCCAAAATCTCCTGGAGGTCAGTAAGGTGAAAACAGCACAGACCAATTATACCTGTGTGAGCTGAATGGGGAACTTTAATGTGGAAACACGGTGATCCTCCTGTTAATGTACCTGTCCAAATATCTATTAAAAGTTATAACGGTACCTGCATCTGCCACTTCCTCTAACAGTTCATGCCACATATGAACCAGCCTCTGTGTGAGAACATTTCCCCTCAGCTTCCTTTTAAATCTTTCTCCACTCAGTTTAAAATTATGCGCTCTAGTTTTGAACTCCCTAACTCTTTGGGAAAAGAGTTTGTTACTTACCTTATCCATGCCCCTCATGATTTTATAAACATCCATAATTAATTGGGGGAGGGGAAATTATATCGCTATTAGACAGGAGCTGTGGAGTATAAATTGGGAACATTGTTCTGCGGGAACTGTACAACAGAAATGTGAAGGCTGTTTAAGGAACACTGGTTGTGAGTGTTGGATAACTTTGTCCCACTGAGACAGGCAAAGGAATGGTCAGGTTAAGGAGCCTTGGATGGCAAGAGAAGAGGAGCTTCTTGTCAAGAGGAAGAAGGAAGCTTACTGAAGGTTTTGGAAGCAAGGACCTGGCACAGCTTTAGAGGATTACAGTATAGCTAGGAAAGAACTCAAAAAAAGGACTGAAGAGAGCTAGGAGGGGGCATGAAAAAGCCTTGGGGTAAAGGGTTAGGGAAAACCCAGAGGCGGTCTACACTTACGTGAGAAATAAGAGAATGATCAGCGAGAGGGTAGGCCGATCAGGGATAGTGGAGGGAACTTGTTCAAGAGAGGGGGACCTCGTTGATAATGAGAACATTGTGGACCAGGTTAATAAGCTTGAACAGATTGACATTAAGGAAATGGATGTGCTGGAAATTCTGGAAACATCAAGTTAGATAAGTCCCCAGGGCCAGACCAGAAATATCCGAGGTTACTATAGGAAGTGAGGAATGAGATTACTACACCTCTGGTGATGATCTTTGCATCCTCACTCTCCATGGGAGTAGGACAGGCTGATTGGAGGGAGGAGAATGCTGTTCCTCTGTTCAAGAAAGGGAATAGGGAAATCCCTGGGAATTACAGACCAGTCAGTCTTTTGTCTGTGGTAAGCAAGGTGCTGGAAAGGATTCTGAGAGATAGGATTTATGACCATTTGGAAAGACATTATTTGATTAAACACAGTCAGCATGGCTTTGTGAGGGGCAGGTCATGCCTCACTGGCCTTATTGAGATCTCTGAGGATGTGATGAGACAAGTTGATGAAGGTTGAGCAGTGGATGTGCTGTAAATGGATTTCAGTAAGGCATTTGATAAGGTTCCCCATGGTAGGCTCATTCAGAATGTTAGGAGGTATGGGATATCGGGAATTTTGGCTGTCTGGATACAGAATTGGCTGGCCGAAAGAAGACAGTGAGTGGTCGTGGATGGAAAGTATTCCTCCTGGAGCTCGGTGACCAGTGGTGTCCCACAAGGATCTGCTCTTGGGCGTCTGCCCTTTGTAGTTTTTATAAGTGACTTGGATGAAGAAGTGGAAGGATGGGTTAGTAAGTTTGCCAGTGACACAAAGGTCGGTGATGTCGTGGATGGTGGCGAGGGCTGTTACAGACTACAACGAGACACTGACAGGATGCAGAGCTGGGCTGAGGTGGCAGATGGAGTTAAACCTGGTTAAATAAGAAGTGATTCATTTAGGAAGGTCAAATTTGGATGTTGAATACAGGGTTAAAGCCAAAACAAATGCTATACTGGATGCTGGAATCCAAGGTAGACAGGAGGAGGCTGGAAGTAGAAGACAGCAAGGCAGGCAGCATCAGGAGGTGGAGAAGCTGATGTTTTGGGTGTAACCCTTCTTCAGGACTGGGGCTGGGTGTGGGGGGGGGGAGCTGCAGATAAAACGGGTGGTGGGTGTAAGGTTGTAAAGTAGGGTTCGGTGAAGACAGGTAGAGGGGACGACCTGGTTGGTCAATGGGTGGAATGAATCCAATTGGTGGCAGGGAACACTGGGAGGGAGGGGAAGGGGCTGGGAAGGGAGTTGGGGGATGGAAAGGGAGGTTATTTGAAATTGGAGAACCCAATATTGAGCCATCTGGGCTGTAGGCTGCCCAGGTGGAAGATGGGGTGTTGTTCCTCCAATTTGCAGTGTGTTTCATTGCGGCAATGGAGGATGCCAAGGATGGTCATGTCAGAAAGGGAGTGGGAAGGGGAATTAAATTGGGGGATGAGTGGGAGGTCCGGTCGGCCCTTGCGGACCCAGCTGCGATGTTCGGTGAACCATTCCCTAAGACAACATGGGGAGCACCTGATGCAGTAAACGAGGTTGGAAGAGAGGCAGGTGAACCTCAGTCTCACCTGGAAGGACTGTTTGGGGCCCTGGATGGAGGTGACCGGCTGGTGTACCTGCAGGCTCTGCATCTTTTCCGGTGACCGGGGAAGGTACTTGGTGGCTCGAGGGGGTTGGTGGGGAGAGTGGCACAAACCAAGGATTGTCAAAGGGAATGGTCCTTGCGGAAGGCAGAGAGGGATGGGGACTGGAAGATGGTCTTGGTGGTAGGGTCTAATTGAAGTTGGCGGAAGCATTTAAGGATGGTGCGTTAGATGCGGAGACTATTGCGGTGGTAGGTGAGTACAAGGGGGACCCAGCCTTTATTGCGTTGGGAAGGGCGGGGGTCTGCAGCAGTGGAATGGGGAATGAAGGTGGTGTGGTGGAGAGCTGTCTGGATGACAGAGGGAGGAAAATCATGCTGCTCGAAATAGGTGGACATCTGGGATACTCACGAGTGGAATATTTCCTCGTCTGAGTAGATGCGGCAGAGGTGGAGGAATTGGGAGAATGGGATGGAGTTCTTGCAGGATACTGTGTGGGAGGAGGTGTGGCCCAGGGAGTTATGGGAATCTGTGGGTTTGTCGTAAACATCCGTCTGGTGACTCGCCTGAGATGGAAACGGTGAGGTCAAGAAATGGGAGGGAGGTGTCCGAGATGGACCAAGTGAATTTGAGAGCAGGATGGAAGTTGTGGGCGAAGTCGATGAACTGCTCCAGTTCAGTCTAGGGGCAGGAAGCTGCACTGATGCAGTCTTTAATATAACAGCAGAAGAGTTGGGGTACATTGCCTGTGTAGGTGCTGAAGAGGGATTGTTTGATTTTGCCAACAAAGAGGCAGGCATAGCTGGGGCCCATGTGGGTACCCATGGCCATCCCCTGGATTTGGAGGAAATGGGAGGAGTTAAAGGAAAAGTTATTGAGGGTGAGGACCAGTTTGGCGAGTTGGAGGGGGGTATATGTGGAGGGGGACTGGATGGGTCTGTTGGAGAGGAAGAAGCAAAGGGCCTGGAGGCCATCCTTGTGAGATATTAACATGTATAAGGACTGCACATCGATAGTGAAGAGATAGCACTGGGGGCCAGGGAACTGGAAGTTGCTGAAGAGATGGAGAGCGTGGTTGGTGTCGCGGATGGAGGTGGGAAGTACCCTGAACTGAGGGGCAGAGGATGGAGTCGAGGTAAGACGAGATGAGTTCATTGGGGCAGGAGCATGCCGAGACGATGGGTCGGTCGGGGTAGTTGGGCTTGTGGGCCTTGGAGAGTAGGTCGAACAGGGCAGTGTGGGGCTGGGGGACTATGAGTTTGGAGGCAGTGGAGGGGAGATCACCGGATGCAATGAGGACACAGACAGTGCGAGTCATATTGGCTTTTGGCTTAAAGCCAGGATTGTGGGCAGAGTGGAGGAACGGTGGGATGTTGGGGCCCACAGACATAGATCCCTCAAAGTTGCTGCCAACTTGATCGGGGTGTTAAGAAGGTGGATGGTGTTTTGGTTTTCATTAACAGGGGGATTGTGTTTAAGAGCCAGGAGGTTTTGCTGCAGCTCTATAGGACCCTGGTTCGACCACACTTGGAATGTTGTGTTCGGTTCTGGTCACCTCATTCGAGGAAGGATGTAGATGCTTTAGAGAGGGTGCAGAGGAGATTTACGAGGATGCTGCCTGGATTGGAGGACTTGTATTATGAAGAGAGGTTGAGTGAGCTTGGACTTTTCACACTGGAGAGAGGAAGAGAGAGAGGTAACTTGATAGAGGTGTACAAGGGAATGGGAGACATAGAGTAGTTAGCCAGAGACTTTTCCCCAGGGCAGTAATGTCTGTCACAAGGGATCATAATTTTAAGGTGATAGGAGGTAGGTATCGGGGTGATGTCAGAGGCAGGTTCTTTACTCAGAGAGTGGTGGGTGCGTGGAATGCACTGCCAGTGATGGTAGTAGAGTCAGAGACATTAGGGATGTTTAAGCGACTGCTGGACAAGCACATGGATGGCAGTAAACTGAGGGGTGTGTAGGTTAGATTGATCTTAGATTAAAGTAAATGCTCAGCACAACATCGTGAGCTGAAGGGCCTGTACTATACTGTACTGTTCTGTGTTCTGTGTTCGAAGGTCACTCTTTAACCTCCTATGCTCCAGTGAAAAAGCCTTGTAGCTTATCCAGCCACTCCTTATAACTCAAACCCTCCATTCCTTATACCATCTTTGTGAACCTTTTCTACATCCTCTCCAATTCAACCATATCCTTCCTGTACCATGGCAACCAGAACTGTACACAGTACAGGTACACAATCCTTTATCCAAAATTCAAAACTCCAAAAGCTCCAAAATCCGAAATTGTTTTTCTGGAGTGTGGAGCGCCATTTTGGCGTGTGTACAGGTGACCCACTCGATTCGCGTCACTCAGATGTGACATGGTGGTGTGGCCCAGCACTGGCAGGCATCAATTGTGTCTCAGTGCTTGTACTGTTCACACGTGCATCTGCTGTTAGGTAATACTTTTCTCATTTCACTGTGAAAATGTCATTTATTCCGAATCCGAAAAATTCCTAATTCAGAAAAACAACCGGCCCCAAGGATTTCGGAAAAAGGATTGTGTAACTGTACTCCAAAATTGGCCTCACCAATGTCCTGTACAATCACACCATGACATCCCAACTGTTTTACTCAATGGTCTCAGCAATAAAGGTGCCAAACACCTTCTTTCCCACCCTGTCTACCTGTGACTCCACTTTCAATGAACTATGTACCTGAACCCCAAGGTTTCTCTGTTCTACAACATTCCCTCAGGCCCGACCATTAACTGTGTAGGTCCTGCCCCTGTTTGTTTTACCAAAATGCAATACCTGACATTTATTCAAATTAAACTCCATCTGCCACACCTCAGCCCATTGACCTAATTGATCAAGATCCATTTGTAATCTCAGATAATCGTCATCTCTGTCTCTAACACCACCAATTTTGGTGTCATCTGCAAATTTACTGGCCCTGCCTCTTATATTCTCATCTAAATCATTTACATCAATGACAAATAACAGTGGGCCCAGTGCTGATCCCTGTGGAACACTGCTGGTTACAGACCTCCAGTCTGACATACAACCCTCCACCCACCACTCTCTGTCTCCTACCATGAAGCCAATTTTGTATCCAATTGACAAGTTCACCTTGAATCCCATGAGATCTAATTTTGAGGTGGGGTTGGGACCTAGAGAGATAGTGAGGAAAGACTGCAATCTGAGATTGATACAGTTGAGAACAAAAGAGAGTCAATTAGAGAGGACAGGCAGGAACAAAGCAGAGAACAAGGGAGGACTGATTAATTAAACTACATTTATTTCAATGCAAGAGGCCTAACAGGGAAGGCAGATGAATTCAGGGCATGATTAGGAACATGGGACTGGAATATCATGGCAATTACAGAAATGTGGCTCGGGGATGGACAGGACTGGCAGCCTAATGTTCCAGGATACAAATGCTACAGGAAGACCAGAAAGGGAGGCAAGAGAGGAGGGGGAGTGGTGTTTTTGATAAGGGATAGCATTACAGCTGTACTGAGGGAGGATAATCCCAGAAATACATCCAGGGAAATTATTTAGGCGGAACTGAGAAATAAGAAAGGGATGATCACTTTATTAGGATTGTATTATCGAGCCCCTAACAGTCAGAGGGAAATTGAGAAACAAATCTTTAAGGAGATATCAGTTATCTGTAAGAATAATAGGCTGGTTATGGTAGGGGGTTTTAACTTTCCAAATGTAGACTGGGACTACCATAATGTTAAGGGTTTAGATGGAGAGGAATTTGTTAAGTGTGTAAAAGAAAATTTTCTGATTCAGTATGTAGATGCACCTACTAGAGAAAGTACAAAACTTGACCGATTCTTGAGAAATAAGGCAGGGCAGGTGACTGAGGTGTCAGTGGGGGAGCACTTTGGGGCCAGCGACCATAATTATATTCGTTTTAAAGTTCTAAATTGGAGGAAGGCCAATTTTGACAGTATTGGGCAAGAACTTTCAAAAGCTGCTTGTGTGCGCAGATGTTCTCAGGTAAAGGGACGGCTGGAAAATGGGAAGCCTTCAGAAATGAGATAATGAGAGTCCAGAGAAAGTATATTCCTGTTAGGGTAAAAGAAAAGGCTGGTAAGTATAGGGAATGGTGGATAACTAAAGAAATTTGAGGGTTTGGTTAGGGAAAAGAAGGAAGTTTAAGTAAGGTATAGACAGGATAGATCAAGTGAATCCTTAGAAAAGTATAAAGGCAATAGGAGTAAACTTAAGAGAGAAATCAGGAGCGCAAAAAGGGAACATGAGATAGCTTTGGCAAAGAGTTAAGGAGAATCCAAAGGGTTTTTACAGATACATTAAGCACAAAAGGGTAACGAGTGAGAGAATAGGGCCACTCAAAGATCATCAAGGCGGCCATTGTGTGGAGCCGCAGGAGATGGGGGAGATACTAAACGTGTATTTTGCATCAGTATTTACTGTGGAAAAGGACATGAAAGATATAGAATGTAAGGAAATATATGGAGACATCTTGACAAATGTCCATTTTACAGAGGAGGAAGTGCTGGATGTCTTGAAATGTAGAAAGGTGGACAAATGCCCAAGGCCTGATCAGGTGTACCCTGGAACTCTGTGGGAAGCTAGGGAAGTGATAACTGGGCCGCTTACTGAGATATTTGTGCCATCAATAGCCACAGGTGAGGTGCCAGAAAATTGGAAGTTGGCTAACGTGGTGCCACTGTTTAAGAAGGGTGGTAAGGACAAGCCAGGGAACTATAGATCAGTGAGCCTGACGTCGGTGGTGGACAGGTTGTTGGAGGGGATCCTGAGGAACAGGATGTACATGTATTTGGAAACACAAGGACTGATTAGGGATAGTCAACAAAGCTTTATGTGAGGGAAAACATGTCTCTCAAACTTGACTGAGTTTTTTGAGGAAATAACAAAGAGGATTGATAAGGGCAGAGCAGTAGATGTGATCTGTATGGACTTCAGTAAGGCGTTTGACAAGGTTCCACATGGGAGATTGGTTAGCAAGGTGAGATCTCAGGGAATACAGGGAGAACTCACCATTTGGATACAGAACTGGCTCAAAAGTAGAAGAGAGGGTGGTGGTGGAGGGTTGTTTTTCAGATTGGAGGCTTGTGACCATTGGAGTGCCATAAGGGTCAGTATTGGGTCCACTACTCCTCATCATTTATATAAATGATTTGGATGTGAGCGTAAGAGGTACAGTTAGTAAGTTTGTAGATGACACCAAATTGGACGTTTAGTGGACAGCGAAGAAGGTTACCTCAGATTGCAATGGGATCTTGATCAGATGGGCCAATGGGCTGAGAAGTGGCAGATGGAGTTTAATTTAGATAAATGTGAGGTGCTGCATTTTGGGAAAGCAAATCTTAGCAGGACTTATACACTTTATGGTAAAGTCCCAGGGAGTATTGCTGAACAAATAGACCTTGGAGAGCAGGTTCATAGCTCCTTGAAAGTGGAGTCGCAGGTACATAGGATAGTGAAGAAGGCTTTTGGTATGTTTTCCTTTATTGGTCAGAGGATTGAGTACAGGAGTTGGGAGGTCATGTTGTGGCTGTACAGGACATTGGTTAGGCCACTGTTGGAATGTTACATGCAATTCTGATCTCCTTCCTATCGGAAAGATGTTGTGAAACTTGAAATGGTTCAGAAAATATTTACAAGGATGTTGCCAGAGTTGGAGGATTTGAGCTGTAGGGAGAGGTTGAATAGGCTAGGGCTATTTTCCCTGGAGCGTCATAGGCTGAGGGGTGACCTTATAGAGGTTTATAAAATTACGAGGGGCATGGATAGGAGAAAAGGACAAAGTGTTTTCCCTAAGTTGGGGGAGTCCAGAACTAGAGGGCATAGGTTTAGGGTGAGAGGGGAAAGATATAAAAGAGACCTAAGAGGCAACTTTTTCACTCAGAGTGGTACGTGTATGGAATGAACTGCCAGAGGAAGTGTTGGAGGCTAATACAATTGCAACATTTAAAAGGCATCTGGATGGGTATATGATTAGGAAGGTTTTGGAGGGTTATGGGCCAGCTGCTGGCATGTGAGATTAGATCGGTTTGGGATTTCTGGTCAGCATGGACGGGTTGGACTGAAGGATGGGTTTCCGTGCTGTATATCTCTATGACTCTATGACTCTATGACTCTACTAATTGGTCTGCCATGTGGAACCTGGTCAAAGGCCTCACTAAAAATCCATGGAGTCAATGTCTACCCCTCTGCCATGTTAAATAAGTCACGCAACACCAGGTTATAGCCCAACAGGTTTATTTGGAAGCACTAGCTTTTGGAGTGCTGCTCCTTCATCAGGTGGTTGTGGAGCATAAGATTGTAAGACACAGAATTTATTGCAAAAGTTTACAGTGTGATGTCACGGACATTATATATTGAAAAAGATCTGGATTGTTAAGTCTCTCATTTTAGAATGACTTGTTGGTTTCAGTTTTTCAGATGTAAATTCCAGAACTTTTATATTCTCAAATGAACTTTAACAAAAGTGCCATGCTTGCCCAGATAATGCATTGAAGGTGTGAGGTGCCCTGTGTGAGGCTGTCTGTGCCCAATGTTTTATTTCTTAAAAAGGGATTTACAGAATCGTACAGGGATTCATGCAGTTTTTGAGCAAAATAAAATGTAACTGTGCACATTCCCACTCTCCCACCCTCCTGCACACCCTCTCACAGACTTATATCCCTTTACAGTCACACTCCCACACATACACACACTCTCTCTCACAGCCACTCATACCGCCTCGCGCACACACACTCACACACACATATATGTAAGTTTGTGAGGTAATTTGTACTTGCAGAACAACATTTTAATAAATTACAAAGTAAAATGAAATTCTGCACATTCCCACACTCCCACCTTCACACGCACCCTCTCACAGACTTATACCCTTTTACAGTCACACTCACACACATACAAACACACATACATTTGTGGTGTAATTTGTACCAGCAGAATTACATTTTACTTTGCTCAAATGCTGCATGAATCCATGAAACATTCTGAAAATCCCTTATACTCCACAGCCACCTGATAAGGAGCAGCACTCCAAAAGCTAGTGCTTCCAAATAAACCTGTTGGGCTATAACCTGGTGTTGCATGATTTTATAACTTGGCAGAGGAGTAGACATTATCTACACAGATTAAGCTCCGTCATCACACACCTTTCATCACAAACTGAACAATCCGGCCTGTTCCACTTTAGTACACAGGGGGGTGCCCACTGGACATCCCACTGCACTCAGTAATTTGGATTGGGATATGCTCCACCATTTGCAATTTCCAGTGTTTCAGAAACTCGGGGTATTTTCCTCCAGTTCCTTAAAGTTTTGCCGTTACTTTTTCTGGTGTCACCATTCTTCCATTCTCCAGCCAAAAAGGAGCAGCTCATTCTCATCTGTTTCCGTGTGGAGCCGCCCCTTGGCACTGGGTTGGTGATGGCTCATCTCTTATTTGACTCGTGTTTTGTGGTTAAACTAAGACCATAAGATGGAGGAGCAAAGGGAAGCCATTCAGCCCATCAAGTCTGTTCCACTATTCAATGTGATCATGGCTGGTCTGATAATCCTCAACTCCACTTTCCTGCCTTTTCCCTGATACCCTTGATTCCTGACTGATTAATAATCTGTCTGTCCCAGCCTGTTTGTCTACTCCTTTGCAAATCCCGGCTGATAGCGACATTAACACCTTGACCATCACTTTCACAGATGATTGAGAGCAGACTGATCGAGTGGCAATTAGTTGGGATGGATCTACCCAGCATTTTCTGTCCTTTGTCAGGGCATATCTGTCATTGTCCAAATTGTGGGAAACTTCCTGTATCGTGTGTGATGGACTGCTCTTCCTGGTTCACCATTTCCCCTTCCTGTGCACAGTCATTACAATGGAGGGGCTGTTTGGTTCACCTTACTGGGCCATTTCACATGAGCTAATGTGGAGTCACATATCAGCCAGACTGGGGAATGATGGGAGATTTCCTTCCCTGAACAGCATTAGTGACAACCTGATAATTCCATGGTCACCATTACTGGGATGTGCTTTTGATTCCAAATGTATTTGTTAATTAATTGGATTTAATTTTCACGTCTGCACTGGGATTTAAACCCACATCCTGCATTGACTGAGACCTCTGGATCACTAGTCTAGTATCCTTTCCCTGACACCATCATTCCCACAATCCTCACCACTGTTATCCAAGCAGTAGCTGAAACCACTCAGAAATATATTCCCCAACAATGAAGAAGGGAGAAAGAGAGAAAACAGAAAACTACAAACCTGTTAGCGTTATACCAGGAGGAGCGAAAATACGAGAATCGATTTGCAAGTTTGTGATAACTGAATACTTCGAAAATAACATTAGTTTGGACAGGGTCCACACGGATGTGTGAAAGGGAAATCATGTTTGACAAATCTGTTGGAGATTTTTGAAGCTATTACTTGTAACGTAGATAATGGAGAACAGGAGGATGGGATGTACTTGGATTTTCATAAGGCCCCAAGCAGGAGGTTGGGAAACACACTTCGAGCACCCGGGACTGGGAGAAAGGTCCTGCTGTGGGGATTGGGAATTGGTTACCAGCCAGAAAACAGAGTTGGAATAAATGGGTCACTCTGAAGATGGCAGCCTGTGTCCAGTGAGGTCCCACAAGGATCAGTGTTTGCATCACTGCTGTTCACAATCGAAACCAATGATGTGGATATGAGGACCAAATGTAATGGGCAGCATCGTATCGGGGTCTGAGCAGCGAGTGTTATGGTGAGTTGGGTGACATGTGCAGTGAGGCCCATCTCAACATCAGGAGCAACTCACACCATCTTTTCACAAGCGGCATGGCAAGTTTCTCACTAGGCAGCGGGGAGTTACCAACTGATGCTCAGTATTGATGGTTAAACACCAGGTTCATAACCCAGACCAGCTCATTAACAGTCAGACTGCCATCTCACCAAACTCACCAACAAGCTCGATGGCAGGGAAACTTGATTGGGGACCCAGAGTGAGCACAACGTGAGTATGACGTATTTGAGAGAAGATGGGGGGACTTATACTGGCAGACTGGAGAAGGTCATTGTTTTCTTCCTCTAGTGCTGGGCATTCCACCAAACAGTTCAGACTGCTTTACCCCAGTGACAACCTTAGAGCAGGATGGCATGGGGTGTCAGTGCCAGCCCCTGTGTGGGAGGAGCATGGGGATTGTAGTCAGCACTGGACCCTCTGGGGAAAGGGGGACAAGGAGTGGAGTCAGCACTGTGCCCTGTGGGGGAGGGGCACATGGAGTGGAGTTCGCACTGGGCCCTTTGGGGGAGGGGGACAAGGACTGGAGTCAGCACTGGATCCTGTTGAGGAGGAGGATGTTGTGGAGAGTCAGCACTGGACCCTGTGGGGGAGGGGCACAGGGAGTGGAGCCAACACTGTGGGGGAGGGGCATGGGGAGTGGAGCCAACACTGGGCTCTGTGGGAGAGGAGCACAGGGGGTGGAGCCAACATTGGGCCCTGTGGGGGAGGAGCACAGGGGGTGGAGCCAACATTGGGCCCTGAGGGGGAGGAGCACAGGGGGCGGAGCCAACATTGGGCCCTGTGGGGGAGGGGCACGGGGAGTGGAGCCAACACTGGGCCCTGTGAGGTAGGGGCATGGGGAGTGGAGCCAACACTGGGCCCTGTGGGGGAGAGGCACGGGGAGTGGAGCCAACACTGGGCCCTGTGGGGGAGGGGCACGGGGAGTGGAGCCAACACTGGTCCCTGTACCTTTATCCCAGTGGCCAACATTTGTACTCACTGCTCCGTGCCCCTCCCCCACAGGGTCCAGTGCTGACTCCACTCCCAGTGTCTGTCCCTCACACAGTTCAGAGTGGCACAGTGGCTCAGTGGTTAGCACTGCTGCCTCACAGTTCCAGGGCCCTGGGTTCAATTCCAGCCTCAGGCGACTCTCTGTGTGGAGTTTGCACATTCGTCCTGTGTCTATGTGGGTCCCCTTCGGGTGCTCTGGTTTCCTCCACAGTCCAAAGATATGCAGGTTTGGGGAATTGGCCATGCTAAAGTGTTCAGGGATGTGTTAGTTAGGTGCATTAGTGAGGAGTAAATGGAGACCAGTAGGGTAGGGGAATGGTCTGGCTGGGTTACTCTTCGGAGGGTCAGTGTGGACTTGTTGGGCAAAATGGCCTGTTTCCACACTGTCGAGTTTCTATGATTTGAGGATTTGGAGGCCTACCCCCTGGAGGAAAATGAGCAGGGTTGTTGTCAGAGGTGATTCAGTAATAAGGGGAACAGATAGATGGTCCTGGGGCTGTAAACCAGACTCCAGGATGGTATGTTGCCTCCCGGCTGCTCGGGTGAAGGATGTCTCAGTGTGGCTGCAGGACATTCTGAAGTGAGAGGGTGAACGGCCAGTGGCCGTGGTACGCATTGGTGCTGATGACATGGGTAAGACAAGGGATGATGTCCTAAAAACAGAATACAGGGATTTAGGAAGGAAGTCATAAAGTAGGACCTCAAAAACAGTGATCTCAGGATTACTGCCAATGCTCTGTGCATATCCGAGTAGAAATAGCAGGTTATATCAGACTGGAAAGATGGTACATGGGAGAGGGTTTCAGTTTGCTGGAGCATTGGGCCCTTTTCTGGGGGAGGTATCATAATGACAACCTGGATGTGTAGTACATGGACAGGACTGGAACTCGGGACTATATTGGTGAGTGCAGTCAGGAAGGTTTAAATTAAAAAGCCAAGAGAATGAAACTATAAACGGGCAGATGGATGACACTGAAATACGGATTAAATCAGAAAAGAGAATGGGAGGTTAGAATGATGCTGGGCTCAGATTACAAGGGCTAGAATTGAGCAGGGCCACAGTGAACAGAACTATGGAAGCCTTAAGGCCTTGTGCCTTAATGTACAATCATTCTCAATAAAACAGATAAATTTGTCACACAAATAGATCAGAGTGGATATGATATAGCGGGTATTACAGAGATGTGGCTGCAGGGTGACCAGGAATAGGACCTGAATTACCACAAGTTTTCAGATTTTATAAACGACAGACAAAAAGAAAAGGGACAGTAACACGGCTGATTAAAAGGGAAATTGTGATTGTGAAGAAAGATATTACAATAGGCCTGTGACAGTGCAGATAGAGGCCATTCAACCCATCAAGTCTGCACCAACCTTGTGAAAAGCATCCCACCCTATCCCAGTCAGTTCACATTTGCCACAGCTAACCCACCTAGTCTGCCCATCCCTGGGCACTGTAAGGCAATGTTTTTAGCGTGACCAATCCACCTAACCTGCACATCCTTGGATAGCGCCTGGCATAAACCCACATAGACACTGGGAGAACATTCAAACTCCACACAGACAGTCACCCAAAGGCTAGAATTGAAACTGGGTCCCTGACACTTTGAGGCAGCAGTGCTCCCCACTGTGTCACCGTGCTGCCCGAGAATAGCTCTTGTGAAGTAGAATCTGCATGGGTTTAGAAACACCAGGGGGGCAGGGAATGGTAGTGGGAGTTGGAATATCAACCCCCAAACTGTGGTAGTAATATTGGGCAAGGCATTAAAAAGGAAATTAGAGACACAACTAATACAGGTAATGCTGTAATTATGGGAACAGGAGATTCGACGTTTCGGGCACAGGCCCTTCTTCAAGGGCCTGTGCCCGAAACGTCGAATCTCCTGTTCCCTGGATGCTGCCTGACCTGCTGTGCTGTTCCAGCAATAAAGTTTCAACTTTGATCTCCAGCATCTGCAGACCTCACTTTCTCCTCAATGCTGTAATTATGGGCTATTTCAATTTGCATATAGATTGGGCAAATCAAATCATTAGAAACAGCAGAGAGGAGGAATTCTTGGTGGTGTACGGGTTAGTTTTATGAATCAATACTTTGAGGTAGCAACGAGAGAAAAGGCCATCCCTGACTGGGTTTGTGTAATCGGGAAGGAATAATTGAAAATTTAGTGATTCTGGGTAATCCAAGGTGGAGGACAGGAAAAATATCTGGCTGTAACAGCTGCTCCTTTTTTGAGGTGTTTTGGGTATTAGATGCGATTTCCTCAAATTCCAGGAGCAGCAATTTCTGTTTGAAATGCTGTTGCATTGTTTTGGAACTTTGGAGAAAAGTCAAAACAACAGCACTTTAAAAAGGGAGAAAACCAGAGAAAGGAAGCACATGGTGAGGTCAGTACAGGAGAGAGAGAGAGCGAGAAAGAGAGAGAGAGAGAGAGAGAGAGAAAGAAACCCACATTGCTAACTGACAGAGTTAGCAGTTACTGCCTTTGCTGATGAATCTGTGTATCGTGGACAGTGAGGTGCCTCTGGGAAAATATAAAAAACAGTGAAATTCACAACTGATTTTGGAGGAACCTGTTGGGAGAGGTGACAGTACAGAAACAGAGAAGGGGATGTTTTAAGAGTGGCCTTAAAAGAAGTCTGCAGTAATGTGTAGAGTGGATTCTTTCTTGATTATATGTTTTATTGAGCTATGTCTCTTGATGAAACTTAACATATAAGCCATAAGTATTAACTTAACCTGGAGCAGTGTTTTGTAGAGGAATAAGACAGTGCTATTTTCTGAGTCTGCAGCTTGAAAGAAACAAAAATGGCCCTTAGTGGAGTGATATGCTCCTCTTGTTGGATGTGGGAGTTGAGGGAGAGGTTATGGGTTACTGAGGATCATAGCTGCAATAAAAGCCATTGGTTGTGAATCTTATCAGATCGAATGGATCGGTTGGAGAGGCAGTTAGAGACAATGAGGAACTTACAAGAACGAGAGGATGTGATGAATGGCAGTTATAGGAAGGGGAAAAATCTCAGATACAGTCACAAAGATGGGTTCAGGAAAGGTAACAGGGGTAGGCAGGTAGTGCAGGAGTCTTCTGTGGCTATCCCCATTTCAAACAAGTACGCTGTTTCGGAAAATGTGAGTGTGATGGATTCTCAGGGGAACGTAGCACGAACAGCCAAGTTTCTGGTATTGAGATTGGCTCTAATGTAATGGGAGGTATGTCAGGTTCCAAGCCATCGATTGTCTTAGGGGACTCGCTAGTCCGAGGTACAGACAGACGTTTCTGTGGCCAGCAGCAAATAATCAGAACGGTGCTTTGCTTCCCTGGTTCCAGGATCAAGGATGCCTCAGAGAAGGTGCTGAATGTTCTGCAGGGGGAGAGGGGCCAGCAGGAGGTCATTGTATACATTGGAACCAACGACATAGGAAGGGAAAAGGTTGAGATTCTGAAGGGAGATTACAGAGTTAGGCAGGAATTTAAAAAGAAGGTCCTCGAGAGTAATAATATCTGGATTACTCCCAGTGCTCCATGCGAGTGAGGGCAGGAATAGGAGGTTAGAGCAGATGAATGCATGGCTGAGGGGCTAGTGTATGGGAGAAGGATTCACATTTTTGGATCATTGGAAGCGCTTTTGGGGTAGAGGTGACCTGTACAAGAAGGGCGGATTGCACCTAAATTGGAAGGGGACAAATACACTGGCAGAAAGATTTGCTAGAGCTGCTCGGGAGGATTTAAACTAGTATGTTGAAGGGGTGGGACCCAGGGAGATAGTGAGGAAAGATTTCAATCTGAGACTGGTACAGTTGAGATCAAAGGTGAGTCAAACAGTCAGGGCAGGCAGGAACAAGCAGAGAACAAGGTAGGACTGATAAATTGAACTGCATTTATTTCAATGCAAGAGGCCTAACAGGGAAAGCAGATGAACTCAGGACATGGTTAGGAACATGGGACTGGGATATCACAGCAATTACAGAAACATGGCTCAGGGATGGACAGGACTGGCAGCTTAATTTTCCAGGATACAAATGTAACAGGAAGGATAAAAAGGGAGGCAAGAGAGGAGGGGAAAAGTGGCCTTTTTGATAAGAGATAGCATTACAGCTGTGCTGAGGGAGGATATTCCCAGAAATACATTCAGGGAAGTTATTTGGGTGGAACTGAGAAATAAGAAAGGGATGATCACCTTATTGAGATTGTATTATAAACCCCTTAATAATCAGAGGGAAATTGAGAAACAAATTTGTAAGGAGATCTCAATTATCTGTAAGAATAATAGGGTGGTTATGGGAGGGGATTTTAACTTTCCAAACAGAGATTGGGACTGCCATCGGGTTAAGGGATTAGATGGAGAGGAATTTGTTAATTGTGTACAAGAAAACTTTCTGATTCAGTATGTGGTTGTACCTACTGGAGAAGGTGCAAAACTTGACCTACTCTTGGGAAATAAGACAGGACAGGTGACTGAGGTGTCAGTGGGGGAGCACTTTGGGGCCAGCGAACATAATTCCATTAGTTTTAAGAGTGATGGAAAGAGATAGACCAGATCTAAAAGCTGAAGTTCCAAGTTGGAGGAAGGTGAATTTTGATGGTATTAGGCAAGAACTTTCGAACACTGATTGGGCACAGATGTTCGCAGGTAAAGCGATGGCTGGAAAATGGGAAGCCTTCAGAAATGAGGTAATGAGAGCCCAGAAAATGTATATTCCTGTTAGTGTAAAAGGAAAGGCTGGTAAGCATAGGGAATGCTGGATGACTAAAGAAATTGAGGGTTTGGTTAAGAAAAAGAAGGAAGCATATGTCAGGTACAGACAGGATAGATCGATTGAATCCTTAGAAGAATATAAAGGCAGTAGGAGTAAACTGAAGAGTGAAATCAGGAGCACAAAAAGGGAACATGAGATAGCTTTGGCAAATAAAATTAAGGAGGATCCAAAAGGTTTTTACAGATACATTAAGGACAAAAGGGTAATGAGGGACAGAATAGGGACCCTCAAACATCAGCAAGGCAGCCTTTATGTGGAGCAGCAGGAGATGGGGTGATACCCAATAAGTATTTTGCATCAGTGTTTACTGTGGAAAAGGACGTGGAAGTTATAGAATGTAGGGAAATAGGTGGTGACATTTTGTAAAATGTCCATATTACCGAGGAGGAAGTGCTGAATGTCTTAAAACGCATAAAAGTGGCTAAATCCCAGAACCTGAACAGTTGTACCCTAGAACTCTGTAGGAAGCTAGGGAAGAAATTGCTGGGCCTCTTGCTGAGATATTTGTATCATCAATAGTCACAGGTGAGGTGCTGGAAGACTGGAGGTTGATTAATGCGGTGCCACTGTTTAAGAGAAGTGATAAGGACAAGCCTGGGAACTACAGACCAGTGAGCCTGATGTCGATGGTGGGCAAGTTGTTGGAGGAAATCCTGTGGGGCAGGATGTACATGTATTTGGCAAGGCAAAGACTGATTAGGGGTAGTCAACATGGCTTTGTGCGTGGGAAATCATGGACAGTGAAGAAGGTTACCTCAGATTACAATGCGCTGAAAATGTGTTGCTGGAAAAGCGCAGCAAGTCCGGCAGCATCCAAGGAGCAGGAGAATCGACGGTTTGGGCATGAGCCCTTCTTCAGGAATTCTTCAGATTACAACGGGATCTTGATCAGATGGGCCAATGGGCTGAGAAGTGGCAGATGGAGTTTAATTTAGATAAATGTGAGGTGCTGCATTTTGGGAAAGCAAATCTTAGCAGGACCTATACACTTAATGGTAAGGTCCTAGGGAGTGTTGCTGAACAAAGAGACCTTGGAGTGCAGGTTCATAGCTCCTTGCAAGTGGAGTTGCAGGTAGATAGGATAGTGAAGAAGGTGTTTGGTATGCTTTCCTTTATTGGTCAGAGTATTGAGTACAGGAGTTGGGAGGTCATGTTGCAGCTGTACAGGACATTGGTTTAGCCACTGTTGGAATATTGCATGCAATTCTGATCTCCTTCCTATCGGAAAGATATTGTGAAACTTGAAATGGTTCCGAAAAGATTTACGAGGATGTACAAGGTTGAATAGGTTGGGGCTGTTTTCCCTGGAGTGTCAGAGGCTGAGGGGTGACCTTATAGAGGTTTACAAACTCATGAGGGGCATGGATAGGATAAATGGACAAAGTATTTTCCCTGGGGTTGGGGAGTCCAGGACTAGAGGGCATCGGTTTAGGGTGAGAGGAGAAAGATATAAAACAGACCTAAGGGGCAATTTATTCACACAGAGGGTGATACGTGTATGGAATGAGCTACCAGAGGAAGTGGTGGAGGCTGGTACAATTGCAACATTTAAAAGGCATTTGGATGGGTATATGAATAGGAAGGGTTTGGAGGGATATGGGCCAAGTGCTAGCAGGTGGGATTAGATTGGGTTGGGATATCTGGTTGGCATGGACGAGTTGGACTGAAGGGTCTGTTTCCATGCTCTACATCTCTATGACTCTGTGACTCTAGTTTTATGTAGGCCGTTCAGAAAGAGTGACGACAAGAGGGTAAAATTCTTCATTAAGATGGAGAGGGATATCGTTGTTTCTGAGACTGTGGCCCTGAATTTACATAATAGAGACTATGATGGTCTGAGATACAAGTTGACCATGATAATTTGGGGATTGTTATTTAAAGGGATGATAGTGGTTGGGCAATGACAACATTTACACAAACAACAAAATGTATTAATTCCTGGAATGAAATTAAAACAGGAACCGTGTAATGCCCTGGTTAACAAGGGAAATTAGGGAGAGTATTAAACCTGAGGAAGGCACATCCAAATTGGCCAGAAAAGCAAAGACCAGAGGATTGGAAAGACCTTTGGCCCTTGCAACGGGAGAAATAGAGACCGATTCAGAGGGTCAAAACAGAGTATGGGAGTAATCTTAAAGGAAACATACAAGCTCATAGTAGAAGCTTCAATGAGTATGTTAAGAGAAAAAGGATTAATTAACATGAACATAGGTCCCCTGCAGTCAGGAACAAGAGAACCTATAATAGGAAACAAAGAGGTGGCAGACCAATTAATGACATACTTTAGTTCCGTCTTCACAAAGAAAGAAAACATACAACTTCCCAAAAGATGGGGGACACAAGGACAAATGGAAAGGAGGAATTGAAAGAAAGAAGTCTTCTTAGGGAAATGGTATTGGGGAAGCAGATCGGAGAAAAGGCAGATCAATCCCAGGGCCTGATAACCTTCATCATAGAGAGGTTTAGAATGTGGCCCTGGAAATAACAGATGTGCTCGAGGTTATCTCCCATAATTCTCTCAACTCTGGAACAGTTCCTATGGATTGGAGAGTAGTTAATGTAACTGAGAATCATCAGTTGTTGTCTTTTCCTGAGATGAATTAATGTTCAGAGGTTTTACACAATCTGTGGTCTTCTCCACCTCTGGTATTGTCACCATCAGATATTCAAGTTACTGCTGTGTCCTCAGGTATATCCAGGTCTTTATTTGGCAAAATTGTTTGTGGATCTTCAAACAATGTTGTCTCTGACACATTTGTTCAGGTTGCCAAGTGTTGATCTGCATATGACATCATCTGTCGTCTGTACAGTGCAGAAAACTGGTCCAATCTGTATTATAATGATGGCCGGTATCTACCTCACACCAGTGGCCTTCATGTAGTTGATTTAACACACATTTCCCTAACTGTGTTGGAATGGTGACCCACACTCCCCAGAGAAGATATGCTGCTTGTATGGATAGTTGTAGCTTCTGTGAGACATATGGCTTCAGTTCTGGTGTTGTTCCTGTGACTTTACCACAAAGCACCACATCCGTCACTTTTGATAACAGTGGATCATTTCTGGTGCACTTCTTAACTTCTCTGGCCATTTCCGGAATGTTCTCTGTTTGTACAATGTAGAAGATGTCTGCATAAGGACTATTTGTATTCAACTCATTTGACAAAGGTAATTGAAAGAGCCCATGGACATTCCCTTGTAAGTTGGATTGCTGATACTTAATTGTATGAGTGTGAGCTGACAGCAACAACACCCACCTCTGCATATGGCTCACTGCTCGAGAAGGTATCTCTGTATAAGGCCCAAATATTGTGGTCAGTGGACTGTGGTCTGTGAGTCGGGTAAGTTTCAGGCCACACAGGGATTGATATATTGCCAGAAATGATTCCAAGAGCTTCTCTATCTGTGCAGAGCTCATTTCTGCTTTGTTCAATGATCTTGGTGTAAAATCTATTGGCTCTCTTTCCCGCTGGGTACCACGTGAGAAATGACTGCTCCCACTCCATTCAGTGGGACATCACATGCTAGCTGCAGTGATAACTTTCAGTCAAACTGGGTCAGGCCTCCTGAATTCATAAAGAATCCTTGGCTTGTGTAAAAGCTTTCACATTGATCTTCCCATTTCCAGTTCTTGTTTTGGCAGAATAATTGTGTAACGGCTGGAGGATGGCTGCAAGACTTGGACAAACCTGCCATTGCAGGGGTTGGACCGGATTGGGGGAGTGAGTTGGATCGGGTTGGGTGGGTGGGGTTGGACCGAATTGGGGGAGGGCGAGGTTGGATCGGATTGGGGGCAGCGGGGTTGGACCGGATTGGGGATGTGGAGATGGACCAGATTGGGGGGGGCGGGGTTGGACTGGATTGGGGATGTGGGGATGGACCGTATTTGGGGGGGACGGGCCTGGACCGGATTGGGGAGCGGTGTTGGGGGGCGGGTTGCATGGGGCGGGGGGCAGTGATGGTGTCGGGTCTCGCGTGCCGTGTGCTGCTGCAGTCTCCTGAATCGGGAGCAGACTTTAAAACTCTGAGCCCCAGAGCAAAGGCATTTAATCGATTTTCCGAATAATCGATTTTCCGAACGAAATAGTGCCCACCCATCTCGTTCGGATAATAGAGTTTCCATTATAATTTAGCCAACCCATAAACCACAGTGGTTGGTATATTTTAGGCAGTGACAATAGACAATAGACAATAGGTGCAGGAGTAGGCCATTCAGCCCTTCGAGCCTGCACCGCCATTCAATATAATCATGGCTGATCATTCCTAATCAGTATCCTGTTCCTGCCTTATCTCCATAACCCTTGATTCCACTATCTTTGAGAGCTCTATCCAACTCTTTCTTAAATGAATCCAGAGAGTGGGCCTCCACTGCCCTCTGGGGCAGAGCATTCCACACAGCCACCACTCTCTGGGTGAAGAAGTTTCTCCTGAGCTCTGTCCTAAATGGTCTACCCCGTATTTTTAAGCTGTGTCCTCTGGTTCGGCACTCACCCATCAGTGGAAATATGTTTCCTACTGCCAGAGTGTCCAATCCTTTCATAATCTTATACGTCTCAATCAGATCCCCTCTCAGTCTTCTAAACTCAAGGATATACAAGCCCAGTTGCTCCAGTCTTTCAGTGTAAGGTAATCCTGCCATTCCAGGAATTGACCTTGTGAATCTACGCTGCACTCCCTCAATAGCCAGAATGTCTTTTCTCAAATTTGGAGACCAGAACTGCGCACAGTACTCCAGGTGGGGTCTCACCAGGGCCCTGTACAGCTGCAGAAGAACCTCTTTGCTTCTATACTCAATCCCTCTTGTTATGAAGGCCAACATGCTATTCGCCTTCTTCACTACCTGCTGTACCTGCATGCTTGCCTTCATTGACTGGTGTACAAGAACACCCAGATCTCTCTGTACTGCCCCTTTTGGTGCCTCAATTATGGGACATTTACTTGTGAAGGTGACTTGTGTAGTCCCTGAGCATCAATGACATGCCTTAAATATTCAATGGGAGATTTAAAATATTTACATTTGTCTTGTCTCAGTCTGAGGCCATAATCTTCAAGTCTCTGCAAAGCAGCATCTAAATTATTGAGATGTTCTCTTTCATTTCTCCCCCTGTCTAAAATATTGTCTGGGTAACTCTGATTCCTTCCAATCACTGACAATCTGATCCATGGCACGTTGGAGTAACACAGGTGCAGATGTGATTCCAAATACAGGGCTCTTGTATTGGAATATTCCTTTATGTGTTAGAATTGACAAGTATTTCTGTGACTCAGAGTCTACACTTATCTGGAGATAGGCTCGACTCAGATCAATTTCAGTGAAATGCTGACCCCCAGCTAATCCAGCAAAGAGATCAATGCCATTGCAGAAGGTGTAACACCTGCCCGTTTACTTCCTCCCTCCTCACTATCCAAGGTCCCAGAGACACCTTCCAGGTGAAGCAGCGATTTACCTGCACTTCACTCAATCTGATTTACTGTCTGCGCTGCTCACAATGTGGTCTCCTCTACACTGGGGGTATGAAACACAGACTGGGTTCTCGCTTTGTGGAACATCGATGTGCTGTCGGCAAAAGTGACCCTGAGCTTCCAGTTGCCTGCCACTTCAACACACCACTGCATTCCCATCCTAACATTTCTGTCTCAGGCCTGTTACAGTGAGGCTCAACACAAACTGCAGGAACAGCATCTCATCGTCTGCTTGGGGACCTTACAGCCTTCAGGACTCAGTCTCCAGTTTAATAATTTTACAGCATGAACACCTCCTTCCCTTTCTGTTACTGAGTCCCACACACCCCAGATCCTGTCATGGAATGGGTTGCTTTCAGCACACGAGGAAGAGGAAAACAGCAAACCCACTCTCACCGACTTAAAGTCCCCACTGTCATCTACCTAGCTTCTCTTATTCTTGGCTTACTGTAACCAATCCTGTTGTTGACTCTCTCTCTCTCTCTCTCTCTCTCTCTCTCTCTCTCTCTCTCTCTCTCTCGGCCCTGTCTCCACCCATCCACTAACTCCAAGCGTTCCTCCCCACCCCACCCCTCCACTACCCCTGTCCCCAGCATAAATACCACACTTTCCCACCTGCTGTCAGTTCTGGAGAAGGGTCACAGGACTCGAAAGGCTATCTCTGTTTTTGGTCCACAGATGCTGCTGAGTTTCTCCAGCAACTTTGGTTTTGTTTGTTCCAGCAAATAGATCATTGATTAAATGGAAAGTATACTGCACAGCACACAGTTCTGGGTTAATAATGATCGTAAATTCATCGCAGGTGGGCACCAAATATCTTTCTTTCACACTGGCACAATGGGCATGGCCCAATCACTCACATTTACGGGTCCAAGGGCTCCCATCTTGACCAGCCTCTCCCATTCTGCCCCGACCTTTGCTCTGATTGTATGAGGATAATCCAGCAATGTAACATTCTGCTTGACCCTCATCCCATTCAACAAGAGACCTTTTCCATGCTTCCCAGATCCCCATTGAAAACCTTTTGTGGAGATCAGTCTCAGAATCTAACAAGTAATTCACTTCCGACCAGTTGATTTTGACTTTTTCCAACTACACTCTTCACAATAAAGCTAGAAAATTTCCTTTGACAATGTGTAAGGGCAAATCTTCAGCCTGACCGTACAAGGGAACATTCACATCATTACACTCAACTACACCCATGAGATGAGTCCTTTTCTGCTGCTGGTTCAGCATACAGCTTCTATATCCCAGTGATGTGCTGCTCTCTGACCTGTTTTACAACATCAATGGCAAACGTGGGAGAAGGTATTAGACAAGGAAGGAGATATTCATGGTTTAAAATTATTAAACTTGGGACTGAGTCCTAAAGGCAGTAACGTCTTGAGTCTGCATTAGTGATTGTTTCTCAGCCACCATTTTGCAAACTTTCTCAGCCGCCATTTTACAAGCTCTGATGTTCCACCTTGAAGGGGCAATGGCCCAATGGTATTATCACTGGGCTGTTAACCCAGAGACACCAGGAATATTCTGGGGCCTGAGTTCAAATTTTGTCACAGCAGATGGTGGAATTTAAATTTGATTGAAAATCTATTATTAAGAGTCTAATGATGACCATGCATCATTGTCAACTTTTGGGAAAAAAACCCATCTGGTTTAGGGAAGTAAACTGCCATCCTTACCTGGTCCAGCCAACATCTGACTCCAGACCCAGCAAACAGATGGGTAATAAATGCTGGTCTCGCCAGTCACATACTCATCGTATGAGTGAATATTTAAAAAACAAGCTGAGCTGTTGAGTTTTAAATTTCTTATCGGCTGATTCCACAGGGACTGCTATTCCCAGTGCTTTCTTTAAATCTCAGTTCCTTTCTGTCAGTAATGACTTCTGGATTGTATCAAATCTTAAACTACACACCACTCTGTCTCTGATTGCATCATTTACGTTGTCTCCAAATTCACAACATTCTGCTAATGGCTTTGAAGTTGCTACAAACTGGGAGACAGATTCACCAACTTGCTGGTTATCTTTATGCAATCTGAACCTTTCAGCAATCCCCAATGATTTTGGTGAAAAATGGTTCTGGAGGATTCCTATTATTTCTTTATAAGTTTTGGAACCCGGCTTCTCTGGCTGGCCCAGACTCCTCAGGAAGTTAAAAGCCTCTTCCCATCCCATAATGCTCAAGAACACAAGGATGACTATATCTGCTTCAATTTTGTCAGCTTGAACAAAATATGAAAATCTCTCTGAGTGCGAGTACCAGCTCTCAGTATTTTCACCTCATGGTCCCCTGGAGCTAAATGTTTAACGCTGGTTCACTTGTTCCTGTTTAAAATAAGGTATTCCTGAGGCTGCCTGTTTCTTTTCCAACACTACACCCTGAGCTGTAACCATTTCCCTCAGTGTAGGGTAGTTGTTACTCACAGTGTCCTTTCAGGGTGGGGCCCATGGTGAGCTTCTTCTGCACTGTTCCCCTCTTCCCTCGGGTGAATTTGTTTTATTTCCTGACCGTACCTGCTTCAGTGCAGCGAGAGTGTCTTTTGATGATTTTCCTTCATTTTATCAAAATGCCTCTGAGATCTACAGTGAGGTCCATGATTCTGCTTTTTTTTCCTGATGAGGCAGTTTATCGATCCGGTCGATCCGAAAGCTGTTTTATCCTCGTCGCCAGTTTCCATCTTGTGTGACATTCCCAAGAGGGACCAGGGAGGCCGAAGTGTTAAACTGACCGAATCCACAACAGGTGGGACAAAATGGGTCTTTTTCTTTGTGGGAGGCAGTGTTGGGTACTGCAGGGATTAGTGTTTGGGCCCCAGCGATTCACAATGGACATGAATGATTCCGATGAGGAAACTACGTGCCATATCTCCAAGTTTACAGATGATACAAAGCTGTGTGGGAGGGTGAGCTGTGAGGAGGATGCAGAGAAGCTGCAGTATGTTTTGGACAAGTACATAGCAGACACAGTATAAAGTGGATAAATGTGAGATTGTTCACTTTGGGAGCAAAAACAGACAGGCCGATCATTATCTGAATGGTGATAAATTGGGGGAGGGGGTGGTGCAATGAGACCTGGGTGTCCTTGTACACCAGTCACTGAAAGGAAGCCTGGAGGAGCATCAGGTGGGGAAGAAGGTAAATGGTACACCGGCCTTCGCAGCAAGAGGATTCGAGTACAGGAGCAGGAGGGTCTGAGGTCAGAAGGTCAAAGTCATGGAGTCAGGGAAGGGTCAAATGGACTGAGAAAAGAGCAGCAGAGAGACTGTGGAAGGGAAGACCAAGGGGAGACTTGATAAAGGTATTTAAAACAGTGAAGGGTTTTGATCGAGCAAAGAAATAGAATCTGTTTCCAATAGCTGAAGGATGGTTCACCAGGGAGCACAGATTTAGAAAAAGAGGCAGAGGTGATATGAGGAGAAACAGTTTAATATAATCTGCAGCTCGCCTGTGAAATGTAATGGCTGATAGTGCAGTGGGTGCACATTCAGGATTAAATTTTAAAATGGAATGGAATAAATAATTGAAGGAGAAGGATTGCCAGAAGATGAGTCCGTGCTGTCTGATTCTATAAGGACAGAGCAAAGGAGGGGACCCTCAGTGGATTGCTCTTTGAAACACCAGGTACAGATTCGATGGACCAAATCACCACCTTCTGTGCTTTCAGTCGGGATTCGGGATTTTCAGCCTGAGGTTCCTTCTCCCCAGTTGCAGGGCTCTGTTTCTGGTTGGTGGGGTTCGAGCCTGGGAAAGGGGAAATCGGGTTCACAGCCTGCAGCCCTTCGAAAGCTGGCATAGGGTAAAGCTGTTCTGTAACAGTGTGGAGTAGAGCGAGAGGAACATCTTCCTGGAGAAACTCAGCAGGTCTGGCAGCATCTACGGAGAGAAAGCAGAGTTGAGTCCATTGACCCATTTTCAGAACAGTCCTGAACAAGGGTTACTGGACAAATAGAAATATAGAAACAATAACTCTACTTTCTCTCCACAGGTTTTGCCAGACCTGCTGAGTTTCTCCAGCACTCTCTGTTTTCATTTCAGATCCTCAGCATCCACAGTTCTTTGTTGTCTCCGATGAACATCTTCCTTATCTTGAGGGTCCCTTGTCTCTGAGTTGTACAGGAGCTGGTGCAGATGGAGACCACGTCCTTGAGGGAATCAGAGATACCAGTTGTCTGGTGTTTCACTATATATCCCCCCAAACGAGTCACACTGAATCAGTCACAACTGAAAGCTCTGGATTTTGGGAGAATCGTTATGTTGAACAAGGTGAACAGTGGGAGTGGAGGAACCATTAGTGAGTCTCAATAAGCACCCAAGAATCAAAACCAGGGGGTGACTGGGCTTCACCCTCAGGAACAGGGTTTGTAGCCCACACCCCTTCACTCCCCAACACTGAGTCTCTCTGTATTTCTGTTTCTGTCCCTGTGTAAGGGGTCGCTCTGTCTCTCTGAACTCCCACTGGGGTGGACATCACTGATGTACTTTAATGTGTTAATGACCCATCCCCACAGTCTAGGGCAGGGCGGGCAGAAAGCTTCATGGAGGGTCTGGAGTTATCATTCACACATTTCTGACAGCAAAGGGAGCTTCTGGGATTGCAGCCCCTAAGGTAACATTTGTGACAATGAGGAAGCCTCCTCTGCTCACCCTCACCACAGAAATGAAGATCATTGAAATGTTTCTGTGTGTTCTGTAAATCCTCAGTGAGTAGATGTTTAACCATCCATTCTGTGTGTTGTTACAGGGCCAGGAGAGGGACCCTGTCTCACCCGATGTTACAGTCCAAGTGGGCGATTCAATGATTGATGATCTCACCAGCCCTCTGACAGTTACATTTCAGGACATGCCTTTCCAGGTGAGATAAACCTCCACAATATCATCGAGCTGAGCCTGTGAGCAGCCAGGTCTGACTGGATTGTGCAGCACAGTCTGGACCATCTCCAGTGTTGATGAACAAGTTAAACTGTATGTCCCCGAAATTCTATAGTCCTCCGGCTGTGAATGGAGCCCTGTCTGGGTAGGTTTGGAGGATTCGGAGCTGATCTCCTTGTCTCTTTAATGTCCATCAGAAGCTATGATCATGATGAGGGTGTAGAATGTTATGATGCTGTACAAATGAGGATCGCTGTGCCTTGTGAGATATTTCCCATCGCTTTGTGTCCTGAAATTCCTCTGGAGGGTTTGGAAAGGAGGGTCTGGGACAGGACAGAATGATTGTCCGCCCCATGGATATGGCCCTGGCTCCATCCAAAATCCCATGGTCTGAGGGATTTCTCTGTTACAGGTGGACCCCACACAACATTCCTGGTAAAATATGTTGTTCCCCTCGGGTCAGGTGACCCTGTTTATTCAGGTTTCTGGAGATTATGGAAAAAATCATTAAAAATGGCCACAGTCTGGTTTGGTCACTTACAGTCATAGAAACATAGCAATGTACAGCACAGAAACAGACCTTTCGTCCAACCTATCCATGCTGAACAGATATCCCAACACAATCTAGTCCCACCTGCCAGCACTGTCCCATATCCCTCCAAACCCTTCCTATTCATATACCCATCCAGATGCCTCTTAAATGTTGCAATTGTACCAGCCTCCACCACATCCTCTGGCAGCTCATTCCATACACATCTGCGTGAAAAAGTTGCCCCTTAGGTCTCTATCTTTCCTCTCTTACCTTAAACCTATGTCCTCTTGTTCTGGGCTCCACCACCCCAGTGAAGAGACTTTGTCTATTTATCCTATCCATGACCCGCATGATTTTATAAACCTCTATAAGGTCACCCCTCAGCCTCCGACGCTCCAGGGAAAACAGCCCCATCCTATTCAACCTCTCCCTATCGCGGAAATCCTCCAACCCTGGCAACATCCTTGTAAATCTTTTCTGAATCCTTTCAAGTTTCACAATGTCTTTCTGATAGGATAAAGACCAGAATTGCATGCAATATTCCAAAAGTGGCCTAACCAATGCCCTGTACAGCTGCAACATGACCTCCCAACTCCTGGACTCAACACTCTGACCAATAAAGGAAAGCATACCAAGCACCTTCTTCACTATCCTGTCTCCCCGCGACTCCACTTTCAAGGAGCTAAACTACTCTCCAAGGTCTGTTTGTTCAGCAACACTCTCTAGGACATTACCATTAAGTGTATAACTCCTGCTAAGAATTGCTTTCTCAACATGTAGCATCTCACATTTATCTAAATTATCCATCTGCCAATCCTCAGCCCTTTGGCCCATCTGATCAAGAACCCGTTGTGATCTGACGTAACTTTCTTCGCTGTCCACTACACCTCCAATTTTGGTGTCATCAGCAAATTTACGAACTGTACCTGTTACGCTCACATCGGAATCATTTATATAAATGACGAAAAGTAGTGGACCAGCACCAATCCTTGTGGCACTCCACTGGTCAGAGGCCTCCAGTCTGAAAAACAACCACCACCACCACCCTCTGTCTTCTACCTTTGAGCTAGTTCTGTATCCAAATGGCTAATTGTCCCTGTATTCCATGGGATCTAACCTTGCTAACTAGTCTCCCATGGGGAACCTTGTTGAATGCCTTACTGAAATCCATATAGATCACATCTACTATACTCTGCCCTCATCAATCCTCTTTGTTATTTCCTCAAAAAACTCAATCAAGTTTGTGAGACATGATTTCCCTCGCATAAAGCCTTGTTGACTATCCCTAATCAGTCCTTGTATTTCCAAATACATGTACATCCTGTCCCTCAGGATCCCCTCCAACAACCTGTCCACCACCGACGTCAGGCTCACTGATCTATAGTTCCCTGGCTTGTCCTTACCACCCTTCTTAAACAGTGGCACCACGTTAGCCAACTTCCAGTTTTCTGGCACCTCACCTGTGGCTATTGATGGCACAAATATCTCAGTAAGAGGCCCAGTTATCACTTCCCTAGCTTCCCACAGAGTTCTCGGGTACACCTGATCAGGTCCTGGACATTTATCCACTTTTATATGTTTCAACACATCCAGCACTTCCTCCTCTGTAATATGGACATTTTGCAAGATGTCAGCATCTATGTCCCTACATTCTATATCTTCCATGTCCTTTTCCACAGTAAATACTGATACAAAATAGTATCTGCCCCATTTCCTGTGGCTCCACACAAAGGCCGCCTTGCTGACCTTTGAGGGGCCCTATTCTCTTCCTAGTTTGTCCTTTACGTATCTGTAAAAACCCTTTGGATTCTCCTTAACTCTGTTTGCCAAAGCTATCTCATGTTCCTTATTTGCGCTCCTGATTTCCCTCTTCAGTATACTCCTACTTCCTTTATACTCTTCTTAGGATTCACTCGATCCATCCTGTCTGTACCTGACATATGCTTCCTTCTTGTTCTTAACCAAACCCTCAATTTCTTTAGTCATCCAGCATTCCCTGTACCTACAGCCTTCCCTTTCACCCTGACAGGAATATACTTTCTCTGGATTCTCATTACCTCATTTCTGACAACTTCCCATTTTCCAGCCTTCCTTTACCTGCGAACATCTGCATCCCCCCACCCCATCAGCTTTTGAAAGTTCTTGCTAAATACCATCAAAATTGGCCTTTCTCCAATTTAGAACTTCAATTTTTAGATCTAGTATATCTTTTTCCATCATAATTTTAGAACAAATGGAATTATGCTCACTGGCCCCAAAGTGCTCCCCCACTGACACCTCAGTCACCTGCCCTGCCTTATTTCCCAAGAGTAGGTCATGTTTTGCACCTTTTCTGGTAGGTAAATCCACATACTGAATCAGAAAATTTTCTTTACACACTTAATAAACTCCTCTCCATCTAAACCCTTAACACTGTGGCAGTCCCAGTCTATGTTTGGAAAGTTAAAATCTCCAACCATAACCACCCTATTATTCCTACAGATAACTGAGATCTCCTTATGTATTTGTTTCTCAATTTCCCTCTGACTATTAGGGGGTCTATAATGCAATCCCAAGAAGATGATCATCCCTTTCTTATTTCTCAGTTCCACCCAAATAACTTCCCTGGATGTATTTCCAGGAATATCATCCCTCAGTACAGCTGTAAGCTATCCCTTATCAAAAATGCCACTTGTCCTCCTCTCTTGCCTCCCTTTCTATCCTTCCTCTTGCATTTGTATCCTGGAACATTAAGCTGCCAGTCCTGCCCATCCCTGAGCTATGTTTCTGTAATTCCCTGCCCTGACCTGTTTGACTCGCTTCTGTTCTCAACTGTACCAGTCTCAGATTGATCTCTTTCCTCACTATCACCCCCTCCCCCCACCACCAACCCCCTTTGCCCCCCACACCCTCCCCCCACCACCACATCCCCTCCCACCCAGCCCGCACGCTTATCCCACCATCACCCCCCCCACACCCCTCGTCCCAACCACCACCCCCTCCAACTCCCCCATACACGCCCCCACACCCTGCCCCCACCACCTCCCTCCCTCCCACACACACCCTCCCACACCCTGCCCCCATCACCACCCCCCCACACCACTACCCACCCCCCCCCCCCCCCCCCCCCCCCCCCACCCAACCTTACTAGATTAAATCCCCCGGAGCAGCTCTAGCAAATCTCCCTGCCAGTATATTAGTCCCCTTCCAAATTATGTGCAATCCGTCCTTCTTGTACAGGCCACTTCTACCCCAGAAGAGATTCCCAAGATCCAAAAATGTGAATCCATCTCCCATACAGTGCGGGGTTCCTCCACAATGAGGTTGGAAGCGGTGGGTGGTAGATCCCCTGAGGTGATGAGATTGTGTATGGTCTGGGAGTTGATGGTTTGGTGATGGGGAGGGTGAAGTCATGGTCGAGGGTGCGGTAGGAGGATGTGTCTTCGAGCCTGGCCTCAGCGGTGTAGAGGTCAGTGCCCAAACCACCACTGCACCCTCTTTGTCCACTGATTTGATGGTGAGGTTGGGGTTGGAGCGGAGGGAGTGGAGAGCTGTTCATTGTGAGGGTGGGAGGTTGGAGTGGGTGAGGGGGGGTGAACAGGTTGAGCTAGTTGATGGCCCGGCAGCAGTTTGAAATGAAGAGATCAAGGGTGGGTAACAGGCCAGCATGGGGTGTCGAGGTGGACAGGGTGTGTTGGAGGCGGGAGAAGGGATCCTCGGTGGGTGGGCGGGAGTCTTGGTTGTAAAAGTAGGCCCAGAGGAGGTGGTGGTGGAAGAAACGTTCAAGGTCGCAGCGTGTGTCGAACTCATTAATCTGGGAGTGTAGAGGGATAAAGGTGAGGCCAATATTGAGGACAAAACATTCGTCCTCAGTGAGGGGGAGGTCTGGGGGAATGGTGAAGACACGGTGCGGATGGCAGCTAGGACCTGGAGTGGGGCTGGAATTCAAGGAGGAGGTGGAGACAGTAACTTGAGTGGGCGTGGTTATGGGGACAGTGGCTTGAGTGGGTATTCCTTACTGCGAATCCTCTTGCAAGGATGCCTGCCTTGAAGACGTTTTCCTCCTCTCTCTACAAGAATCTCAGGGAGTCTCCTCTAGCTTATCTCTCCACGCTTCAGGCTCTCTGCCTTTATTCCTGATGAAGGGCTTTTGCCCGAAACGTCGATTTTGCCTGTCCTCGGATGCTGCCTGAATTGCTGTGCTCTTCCAGCACCACTGATCCAGAATGGGTATTCCTTAACCCTGTCCAGGGGTGAGTTTCTCATGATAAGGGACTGGAGTGATCACAGGACTCAGCAGCAACCTCCACAGAGATGGCCAGGCAGTGAGGTCAAATATGGCCCCAGTCAGGGACCATGATCCTCCAGTGCTGCAATGCTGCTGGTGTTACACAGGCCCCTGCTCTGTCAGGAGTTGAGTAACACGGTGGAAGGGCTCTCTCATTGGGAGGGCAGTGGACCATGGGTAATTGATATAACTGACAGCATCAGGGAGCTGCAATGCTCACAGTGGTCCTGGAGTAGTGCAGACACTCTTTCAGAGGGATCACTGTCCAACCTGAGGCTCCTCACAGGATTTTGTATTGTTCTCACCACTGAAGAGAGAGACATTTGTGAGTGCCCCTATTATAAAGTGTCTGCTCGGTCTCTCCCTTGTCCAGCAGCGTTCTCCTCTCCCAATGAGGCTGCTGCCTGGGCACTGCTTCAGACCCTCCCACTGGGCCCTGTACTTCCTGGTAAAGTTAAACATGGTGAATGGGGAGGTGACCAATTAGGAATCTGCTTTGTGTAAAGTCGCTTTGGTGGGAACACTGAGGTCATACCCAGGATCCGGAAAATTTAACCCAACAATTTCCCAGTTGGCATCACATTTCCTCCTCCTTCCCTGCCTTACCCTGTTAGACAGGCGAGAGAGAAATGTCTCAATGTGTTTGTATCGACACAGCTGCTTCAACTGTTTTATTGTTGGTGAAGCTAATGTTCTGGTTTATCATTTCCATTTTAGTCCGATTCTCCACCATGCAGCGCCCGGGACTCTGGTGGGAATGGTAAGTGAAGATTGTTTTAAAATGCTGACATCACTCAATACTGGAATGTGTAAATGGGGGAATGATTCTCATGATTAATAATTCTCCAATACAGGCACCTTCCATCAAAATGCATGTAACACCCTCATGAGCGGACCGGAGAACAGAGTGGATACGATCACTTGCAGATGTGACCGTCTGGGTTTCTTCTTTGTACTAACACTGGAATCGAAGGTATGAATCATGCTCATCTCCCCACTGTAAATAAACTCCAATATAAGGTTCAATTGGCCTGGAAAGTGAGACTGTTGTCACATTCTTACTGCAGTTCAATACAGCTCTGCCCAAGTCTTGAACATGCCTCTGCAAAATATTCTGTAGCTCTCCCACCCCAGTCTCTGTTTATTTTTAATCTGTTTAATAACCTGCAATGTAACAATATTTCAGCCTCTCAATTCAGATGAACCTCCTGCTTGAAATCCCGTTCTGCCTTTGATATCAAGCCCATACATGGATTTTCAATGGGCCTCCCAACTCTGCTGCAGTGTCTGAGCTCCCGCTAGTGCAGACAAACCAGGGAAATCAGTCATTTGTTTTCATTCTCTCCCAGGATGCAGGTGTTGCTGGATGGGCCAACAATAGTTCCCTGTCCCTCATTGCTCTGGAGAAGCTGGTTGTGTGCTGCCTACTTGAACCTCCATAATGCTTATCCCCACAATGCTGACAGGAGGGGAGTTCTGGGAGTTTTACTCAGTGGCTGTGAACTAATGGTGATTTATTACCAGATCAGATGGTGTGTGGCTTGAAGGGTAACTTGTAGCTGGTCCTGTTTTCATTAATCTTCTGGTGCCATCCTTCAAGATGCTGAATGCAGCAGGTTTGAAAGGTGCTTTTCAAGGAGTTTTGGTGAGTTAATCTAATGAATGGTACTTACTGCTCCCACTGTGACCCTGAGCTGCACGTAGGGAGTGTTGAAGGTGGTGGATGTGATGCCAACCAAGTGGTTTCCTTTATCCTGCGACTGCCAAGCTTCTAGAATGTTGTTCCTCATTCAGAATTCTCCCGAGATTAACTTACGGGCAAATGTTTTATTGACATTAATTTTAAGATGGCTAGAATATAATAACATAAATGTGTTGCTGAGTCTGAGTTTTGGGCCCCATTATGAAGGAAGGGTGTTGGAGGAGGTCTCGAGGAGGCTTAAAAGAATGATCCCGAGGATAAAGGGTTTGTCACATGAAGAGTACATGGGAACTCTGGGAACATACTCAATGGCATGTAGACGGATGAGGGGGGATCTGAGTGAAACTTGATACTAAGGGGCATGAATTGAGTGGATATGGAGAAAATGTTTCCACCAATAGGAGATTAGGAACTGGGGGGACAGCCTCAGGGTGAGGGGGCGACCATTTAGATGTGGAGGAATTTCTGCTGCCAGAGGGTGCTGAAGCTGTGGATCTCATTGCCCAAGTGTCTTTAAGATAGAGATGTACAGGTTCTTGATCAGTAAGGGAGTAAGGGTTATGGGGAGCAGGCAGGAGAATGTGGTTGAAGAACAGGCCAGCCATGATTGAATGCTAGAGCTGATTCAATGGGCTGAATGGCCTCATTCTACCCCTGTCTTGTGGCCTCAGCAGGACATTTCTGCTCTCATAATCTTGCCCTCTCTAAGTGAATGCTAACATTGCATTTGCTTTCCTCACTGCCAGATTTGATACGTAATCTCCACTTGTAAGTAAATAGAAGTATGAGCTATGCAATCTATCAAGGCCGATTCCATTTTAAGATCTGAACTGTCCAGTCCCGTCATCAGCTGGAACCATAGCAAGGACAAGTGGAGAGTATCCCATTAGAATGCTGAGGTGTGCCTTGTAGACAGGCTTATGAGTGCAGAGGTGAGTCACTCACAGCAGAATACCGAGCCGCTGACCTGCTCTCACAGCCACAGGACTGATATAGCTGATCAGTCCAGTTTCTGGTCAGGGGTAAGCCCATGTGCTGGCTCAGTCATTATCCTGTATCATATCTACCCCTTCAAAAACTGGGAATAATTTCCACAATTTAACTTTCTTTCCCAATCACTTTGCAATTTAACCTTGTACAAGGGAATAGCTTCATAACACTTTTTACTTGTCAAACCGTCTGGAACACAAACTGTCTCATCAGCCACCATCAATGACTGAAGTGTCCCAGTGTCTCTCAAAAGATGAATTTGTTCCTTTGTTTTGTTGGAGAGGAAAGGGAATACTTCTCACTGAGAGATAAAACCTCTGTAACCTCCTGTAATCTGGCTAAGTTCAATGGAGTTCAAGGAAATATTTCCTCATCTATCCTCAGGTACATTCACTATTCTAGAAGGTTCTAGGAGAACATGCTGCTCTTCTATTGCCCCTGGTTTATGGGTCCATTCCCAGCAATCAGTGCAATGTTGTTCCTGTGTTACATCTTGTTTCAAAGGAAACATAGGCTTTTGGGCTTCACTCCCACTCTCAGCATCTCTCAGTTTGACTTGAGGAGAGTGTCCTTTTGGGTGGAAATTCCTGCTCCCTTGAGTGGCTTGGGAAATGGTAAGAAAATTGGGAAAATACAGAGAGAATGGAAAAATCAGGTCCTCAATGTTGGGAATAACATTTCCAGTTTTCCCAACAGTTCACACAGCAAATTCTGAATCTTGCACATGAGCGGTCACCATTTAATTTCCATGAAGTTGCATCTCATTATCAGCCCCACTCCCGTCACTGTATGCAGCTTCCAGTTCTCCTCCCCGTCCCTGAGAAACTAGATGACATCAATTCAAACTAAACTACATGGATGTCACAGCGGTTACCTGGCAACTGCAGCTTATTGCCTCCTTCTCCATGCCTTTGGACAACTCCATCTTTCCATCATTTCACCACATGCTCCATGGACACTGTCCTCTTCCACCCTTGATCGATGCAAGTGGGCATCACCAAACACCCAGCCTCAGCACATCATCACGGCTGCTTTTAGACAAATCACACACCTCGTCACCCCCTTCAGACTTCACCTTCGAGCTCAGGGATGCTAATGAGCTGCTTGCTTCTGCCAGTTACTTTGCAGACAGGGACACATATGAATCTCATACATCTACAAATGATGTATGTGCTGGCTCAGTCAAGCAGCCTGAACATTGGGATTCTCCCCCAGAGCTGGTTTCTCCCAGGGACAGGGTGCTATAGAGTGCATCCATCTTGCTCTGATCATTTCCTATCACCAGCCGGTAAACATGGGCAACCGAAAAGGTTCCCACTTCATCAACTCCATCAAAAACTGATGACACCTTTACAAAAGCCTCAGACTGAGGCAGAACAGAGACACAACACTGTCCATGTTTCCACCAGGGCCATAATGGAACTGATCGTAGACCTGTTGCCGTTGGTAATACTGTCCAATGAAAGAAGATTGAAAAAAAATTGGTCTTTATTCTCTAGAGTTTCAAAGAATAAGAAATGATTTCACTGAAAAATGCAAAATAGTGAAAGGGATAGACTGGGTTGATGCGGGTGAAACGTTACCCCGAGTGGGGGGGGGGGTCTAGAATCAGGAACAATTGAAAAATAAGGGGGATGCCACTTCGGTGTGACTGAGGAGAATTGTTTTTATTCGGAGGGTTGTGAACCTTTGGAATTCTCAGTCTTCCAAAGAATTCTCCGCAGAAGGCTGTGGAGAATCCAGATTTGAGTATGTTTAGGGGAGAGATTGATACGTTTCTGGTGGTCACTAAAATGGGAATAGGATTAGCAAAGGACTTTTGAAATGTTCAATCAGCTATGATCATACTGAAGGGCAGGGCAGTTTCAGTGGGCTGAATGGCCATCTTTGGGTCCTACATTCCTGTGAGGCTTTGCTGCCTGGACGACTGCTGGCGGGACTTAGAGTCTAACCATAAAGGGTGTGCTACTTCATTGAGGAAGTTTCTGAGGAGGAAGATGAGGATCAGGACATTGACATGGAGAGGTGCCCAAGGAAGCATGATAGAGCTATGCTTCATCAAGCACGAGGAAATAACGGAAACCTGCTTCCAGGATGAATGTGCTGGGTTTTCAACTTCCTTTCATTCTGTAACTCTCGGTGAGGTGTATGGCAAGACACCCCTGGTCAGTATGTGTGGAGCAGACAATTTCTGAACTCCTTGAACTTGTCTGTTAATGAAGAAATGGTTTGTTCTTTATATGATTATCTGCTTGCTCTCTTCAGGTTTTTCCATCTTTCAGTATCTGCACTTTGCAGGTTTTCCTGCTATTTTGGAAAAAGCAGCTGTCAGTGAGATAGGACAGTCCCATCTCATGAGGTTATGGAGTTTTAGACCTACAACAACAGCATGAGATCTGAGTGCTGTGTGATGCAGTCCCTCACGATTTGCAGCAGGTTGGGAGCAATTCGGAGGTACCTCCATTACAGCCTTCCATCATTGGTTAGACTTCAATGTGTCAAACTGCTAAATTGCCCTGAAAGACTTGGGCATCCTGTTGGACAGCACCTAACCAGAGAGAAGCAATGTTTTGTGCAGATTCTCTCAGCAGATCACTGTGCTATGAGGGAGAGGGAAGATGTGAACTCCCCATTGTTTACCTCCCAGCTTTTAATGACAATGCGCTCCCTCCAAAAGCTGAGAGATTGAATAAAACGTTGCCTGCAGAGATATGTGATATCATCACTGAATCTACCCTCTCACTGTCAAGGTTTGTGTAAATGTGGATGATTTGTGCAGGCCAGGCCCTATCAGAATCCCTGAACATTGTTTTTATCCTGAGTGTTGTTAACATTAACCTGCCTTAGCTGTAGTCATCGAGGTCACAGTTCAGGATTCATAATTCTGATGCTATCTGCAGTCGAGGAGTTGGGTGCTTCTGAGAGAATGAGTCAGGCTTGGCCATTACAGCTTCTTTCTCCCTTGGGATATCTGAAAAGGCTGCTCACCTCTCACTAGCTCCAACAGCTGCACAGACTGAAGCTGACATTTTGAGAATGCGAAGGAGCATATTTTTAGAGAAATGCACTGATGTGTCCTCCCTGTCACCCACACACCCTCAGGGCGGTTTTTAATTTCCTTTCCATCTCAGTCTGGTGTCTCAGTGCAGTCCAGCCTTCTGCTGGTGGGATAGGGGGAATGTTCTCTGTAGCTGGTCTAGTTGGCCTGGAAGACTTGGTTGGTCATCCCCAGGGATATTTTATTCTAGAGGGCCCAGGTTGGCTGAGATTGTCTTGCCGGGGTTACAGGCTCATCCCTCTTGGCTTGGAATTCAGTAGGTATTAGCATCAGAGGCAGGGGGGAGATGAAGGGGCCAGACACCACTAGACTGTCCTAAGAAGCTGCAGGAGGTGTCATGTGGGACTCTTCCTCCTGTGGGTGTCTGCTGGCACCATCCTGTCTCCCTGAGGAGAAGAAGGATCTGGAATGAGGTTGAGGTCCCTCATCCCCATTTGGCTTTGCCATTGATGCTGAGAGCCGATAGCTACACTGATGGAGTTCAGGCCTGTGTGTATAAGCAGCAGACACTTGGTGTGCAGGACCTGGGTTTCCAGCGCAGTCACCAGCCTGTCCATGGCGCCAGAGCTAGCGTTGGTGCACTCATCCATCCTTGGATTCACTTTCCTGACTGCTGCAGACAAGCTTGTATACTGTTGCTGGGTGTTTCTCTGCATGTTGCTGATGTCCTTTAATTGCTGAGAACAGCAGGTCATATTCTGCCTGGTGTTGTGCTGGTCTCCAGTTCTCACTTGACCAGTGACCTGGGACATTTCTTCCTCGGCCAACTGTGGGACAGCACAATGATGTGCTCACCAGACTGTGCTCCTGTCTCTAATCTAGAAAGTGTACCCAGTGAGATGAAAGTCTGAGCTGGTACAGGGTGCAGTGAAAGCCTTGCTGGTACATCCTCTGAGCACTCAGTCACATCCTCTTCAGAGGTGGGGTTAGAACTGAGGCACCCCAGTGTGTGTCTCTTCTTTGTGGTGGTTTGCTGGGTCTCACAAGAGCCTGCATAAGAGAAGAAAGGGAACTAATTGTGTGAAAGTACTAAAGGTTGGTGCGTGTTGAGAACGTGTTTGCACTGGCAATAACGAGAAAGCAGCACAGCACGGCCCAATCAAACTGGAGGGGAAGTGGTGGGAAAGTGGAAATGTCACTGGATGAGTAATGCTGAACCCCAGGCTGGTCTTCGGGGGACATGGTTATCAATCACACCATGGCTGTTTGTCAGGTTTGCCAGGGAGATTGGAGGAGCTGAATGTTATTTAATGAAGAAAGCCTGGAGAAAACTACAAAAGAGGGTTTTGGTAGTTCTCTTCCAGGAATCTCAAAATGTTAGTGTGTAAGTTCAGAAGGTAATCGGAAAGGCCAATGGAATGTTGCTCCTTATTTCAAAGGGAATGAAGAGTAAAAATAAGGAAGACTTGTTAAAATGAAACTGGGCACCTGCTGGAGCACACCAAGAAGTCAGTGAACAGTTTGGTCCCCTACTCTAAGGAAAGATGTACTGGCATTGGAGGCAGTCCCGAAATGTTCACTGTGTGGGTCCCAAGGAAAAGGGGGTGCAGGAGCAGAGGGTCTTGGGTGTTTAGGCGCACAGATCATTGAAGGTGGTGGGACAAGTGGAGAAAGCAGTTGAAGGCCACAGTATTCTCACCTGTATTAGTAGGGGCATGGCGTACAAGAACAGGGAGGTGATGTTGAACTGTATAATACATTGGTTAGACCGCAAGTAGAGTATTGTTAGGAGATGTGGGCATATTATTGTAGAAAAGGATGTGAGTGCATTGGAGAGAGTGCGGAAGTAATTTACAAGAATGGGTCCAGGAATGAGGAATGACAGTGATAAGGATAGATTAAAGAAGTTGACACTGTTCTCATTCGAGAGACGATGGCTGAGAGGGGATTTGATAGAGGCTTTTGAAACCGAGTGGGCTGGATGGAGCCCACAGGGAGAAAGTGCTCCTGCTTGTGAAAGGAACAAGGATAAGAGGACAGGGGTTTAAAGAGATGGGCAAACCAAACAGGGGTGATGTGAGAACAAACAAACACAGTTCCACTGAGTGAAGAGTTAGAGTATGGAATGTACTGCCTGGAAATATGGTGCAGGCAGGTTCAATTGGTGTCTTCAACAGGGCATTGGCTGGTTATTTGGATAAAAATCATATGCAAGGTTATGGGGAGGAGGCAGGAGATTGGGATGAGGTAATGATGCTCGTTTGAAGAGGTGTGCAAGCACAATGGGCCAAATGGACTCCTTCTGCATTGTAAGAATTCCGTGATTCTGTACGGAGGGATATCGCTATGACAAGAAGTTGGGGAGGTTTTGTCTGTACTTGAGGTCTCACAGATTGAGAGATGACCTTGTTGAAACATTTTAGGTTATGGGGGTTTGACAGGCGAGATGCTGAGGGTTATTTCTCTTCGTGAGAGAGTTCAGGGGCAGAGGGAATAATCTCAGAGTAAGGTGTGTCCGTTTCAGACAGAGATGATGAGGAATGTCTTTTCTCCGAGGCACTGGTCGTATGAAACTATTTACTGCAGAGGCCTGGAGAGGCTGGGTCATAAAGTGTATTAAAGACTGAGTTAGACAGATTTTTATTCAGTGAAAGAGTTAAGAATTATTGGAGAAAGGTCGGGAAGTGGAAGTGAGGATGATCCCATCACCCTTGAACTTATTGAATCACAGAGCAGATACGATGGGCCAAATGGCCTCCTTCTGCTCCAATGTATTATGATCTTATTAAATTGTGGAACAGGCCCAAAGGCCTGATGGCCTGCTCCTGCTCCATGTCCATCTGTTTATATGTGTCCTTGCCTGCTAGGCCTCAATGTTTAGCAGGTACATCTGGAACCTCCACCAGACTGGGAAGGCTGAATAGGGCCCCAGTGAGAGCTGTATTAAAGCTTCAATTTTAAATGTTTGGATTTCCTTCAGCAGTCCAATACTTGATCTCAGCCTGAGCCCCTGGTTAGCCCCAATTCTACTCCTGTTAATGTGGGATTCCCCTCTAATCAGGGATAGATACAGCAGTTACACAATAGCATCCACTGAAGGGCTTAGACTTGGGAATTCTCACATTTGGAGTCTGCGGACTGACACTTTGTGATAATAATGATTGTGTTTTCGTCACCACTGAAGTATTTAAACATTTAAATGATACTTGGGTACTGATCAAGTACAGGGACATTCTGGAATGTTCCCTGATCTCCTTTGACTTGCTCAAAACCAATTACACTTCTCATTTTTCTGAGTTCTGATGACAGGTAGAGACATGAAAATGTTTAACATTTCCATGTCGGAGATGAATCAATCTGTGAAATACTTATGATGTGGAACTTTAATGTAGGATAATCTGTTGCAATGTTTTTATCATATTTCTTTACAGGACATTTTTGCCTTTTTTCCAAGTGGTGACCCATTTAAAATTACAACACAGAGTAACCTTTCCAATCATGTCAGTGTCACTACCCCAGTGACAGGCAGACCCTGTGAAACACCCCCGGTAAGACAGAATTACCCTTCAGTATCTCAATTCCATTATTTATAAACATCGATTTGATAGAAAAATATCTCACGTATGAATTTCCACTTTAGGAATCATCCACCAGCCTGTCCTCTTCAGCAGGTAAATGAACTTTATAATAAAACCTACTATTCAGTTTTGGGAATTGTGCTACAGTGATGGTTGTATTACTGCAGAACTTGCTGGATGGAAGCACAGTGGGAGAAAGACCACTGTAACAGCAGATTGTGGAAATATCTTGTTTGAATTTTCTTATAAAACACAGCTCCCATTTATCTCTCCACCCTGGAGGCTCTCTGCTTCTATTCCCGATGAAGAACTTTTGCCTGAAATGTCACTTTTCCTGTTCCCTGGATGCTGCCTGACCTGCTGTTCTTTTCCAGCACCACTCTAATCTAAACCACAGTTCCAATGATTTCAGCTTTATGGTGTATCCATTGTTTTACTGCAAATGTAGAGCAACCTGCTGTTAGTTTCAAAAGTCTTCAGAATATCATTAAATATGAGATAATGATGGCAATGGTATTTTATATTCAGGATACTTCCCCTCAGGTGTCCACCAGTCTCAGTAACTTGGTGTACCCTTCCCCCTAACCTGTCTCTCCCAGCGCACACCAGATCCTGTGGATTTTCACTCATGCACTGCTCTGCATCAACCATCATTCCCCTCAGCTTTCACAGCAACCTTCAGCCAGAAGTGCTGAGTGGATGATCCATCTTGGCCTCCTCCAGTGGCCCCAGCATTACAGATACCAATCTTCAGCCAATTCAGTTCACTCCACATAATATCAAGGAATGGCTGGAAATGCTGGATTCTACAAAGGCTCTGGGCCCTGACAACATTCTGGCAATAGTACTGAAGACTTGTGTTCCAGAACTTGCTACATCCCGAGCTAAGCTGTTCCAGTCCAGTTACAAAACTGGGATCTACACAATAATGTGGAAATTTGCCCAGGCATGTCCTGCACATAAAAGGCAGGACAAATCCAATCACCGCCCATCAGTCTATTCTCGATCATCAGGAAAGTGATGGAAGGTGTCCATCAACAGTGCTACCCAGCAGCACCTGCTCAGTAATAACCTGCTCAGTGACGCCCAGTTTAGGTTCCACCAGGCCACTCAGCTCCTGACCTCATTACAGCATTGGCTCAAAAATGGACAAAAGAACTGAATTCCAATGGTGAGGTGAGAGTGACAGTCCTTGACATCAAGGCTGCATTCAACCAAGTGTGGCATCAAGGAGTCCTAGCAAAACTGGAATTAGTGGGCATCAGGGGGCAAAATCTTTAGTATTTAGAGTCATCCCTTAACACATAGGAAGATGCTCATGGTTGTTGGAGGTCAGTCATCTTAGCTCCAGGACATCTCTGCACACGTTCCTCAGAGTAGTGTCCTAGGCCCAAACATCTTCAGCTGCTCCATCAATGATCTTCCCTCCATCACCAAGTCAGAAGTGGGGGTGTTTGCCAATGATTGCTCAATGTTCAGCACCACTCATGACTCCTCAGACACTGAAGCAGCCCAAGTTCAAATGCAACAAGGTCTGGACAATATCCAGGCTTGGACTGACAAGTTGCAAGTCACGCAAATGCGAGGATGTGACCATCACCAAGAAGACACAATCTAACCCCCACCCCTTGACATTCACTCCTTGATGTTCCCATCACTGAATCCTCTGCAAAGCCTGTCCACCACCTGCAAGGCACAAATCAGGAGTGTGATCGAATATTCCCCACTTACCTGGATGGGTGCGGCCCCAAAGATGCTCAACAAGCTTGACACCATCCAGGATAAAGCAGCCCGCTTAATCCCCACTAAATCTAGGAGCATCCACTCCCTCCATCACTGATGCTCAGTAGCAGCAGTGTGAACTATCTACAAGATGCACTGCAGAAATTCACCAAAGATCCTCAGTCAGCACCTTCCAAACCCACAACCAATCCCATCTAGAAGGACAAGGGCAGCACAGACATGGGAACACCACCACCTGCATATTTCCCACCAAGCCACTCACCATCGTGACTTGGAAATATATCACCATTTCTTCACCATCGCTGGGTCAAAATCCTGGAATTCCCTCCCTAATGGCATTGGGGGTCAACCCACAGCAGGTGGACTGGTTCAAGAAGGCAGCTCACCCCCATCTTCTCAAGGGCAGCTGGGGATGGGCAATAAATGCTGGCCAGCCAGCGACGCCCACATCCCACAAATGAATAAATAAATAAAGAGCCCTTTCTTACATTACCCACGGGCTTATGACTAAACACCCTCTCCTCCTTTCAAAGAAACATCTGAACAAAGGTTTCCAATTCCCCAATTCTAGTTGCGAGTTTTGGGGAGTTTCTTATTATTTCCTGTATTACTCCGGATAAAGTTCAAACCATTTTACTTGCTTATATTTTGTCTCCTTCATATTCCGTCATCGTGCAGGTAACAATCCCACTCCCCAGAATTTGGATCCCAACCAAATGTGCCGTGACATGATGCAGCAACTGCTTTCCAGGGAGAAAAACATGAACAACTCTGATTCAGTGAACAAATTCCTAGCGCAATGTGATGGTGTCATTCCTGACAGGTAGGTATCAGTGCTCATAAAATGTGATGTTCATCTGCGGACAGAATCTGTGGGATTGATTGGTCACACTGTGGTTCGCACTGCTGCCTCCCAGCACCAGTTATCTCAGTTCAATTCCAGCCTTGGCTGACTGTCTGGTTGGTGCAGACTCAATGGGCCATGTGGCACTGCAGGAGTTCTGTGATTTTCAACTTGTTGCTCATCAGCTGTCTGTTATAGACACCGTCTAATTTTCACCTCCAATTAATGTACAATTCCAGTTTAAGCCCGGTGATTAAATTAAACATCTATGAGTATGCGTTCATGTGAATGTTGGGTGGGGGTCAGGTGCTTACCCTTTGTCACGTGTTGGGTATTTCTCTCCTTTCCCTATGTTCCTGGTTCAGACCATGGTTCAAGATAATTTCCACCCATCAAGGTCAGGTTCCATGTTGGCAGTGGTTAGCAGGTCTGTTAACATTGCTGATGGAATGGGGGCATTTGCAATGTCACAAGAAGATGGAAGAATTTCTTTACATGTTCACCTTTTTAAAGCTCCCATTTTGTCTGTTTAACGCTCCCTGATTGATCGCACTAACCCATGATTAAAATGGTTAGTGCCTGACACACATGTCCAGTCCCTGGGAATGCTGGCTGCCAGACTCTGAGCACCCCCAGGGCTCACAGTATGAGAAATATATCTTGCTTCATTTCATCATTTACTTAATAATCCACGGTATGTTTTCCTGGATTTATTAAAGCACTTTACAGCATTTCCCCTGGAAAATCCTACATGTGTCATCAACAAGGTCCCTCTGGTTATGAGCTTGTGGGGGTGACCCCTTTACTTTTTATTGTGGAGCCACGTACATGTTGCTCACTGCACAGATGTTGCCAGGCTGAATATTTCCAGCACTTTCTGCTTTTATTAAATTGCGTTTCTGTTGTAGTACAACACTGGAGAGAATACTCGCAGAGATAGAAATTGAAGGAGGAAATCAATCCTTCTCAACGCCAAATTACTTTGCTCACATTCAAAGAATAGAAGCTGAAAAGTTCCAAGGACTTCACTTTCCTCCATCAGATTTGGTGAGTGTTGTGTTTAGCTGGGCATTGTAAGCACTGACTATCATGTGTTGGAAACTAACACCATTTTTAGAGAAAATGTTGGGAGAGGGCTTGAGAATCTCTCAGTGTAGTTATTTTAAACTGAATTTAACCCTTCCTGTGAATTCACATTGATACTGTATTCTAGACTTATTTAATTCCATTCAATGTTTGTGAACTACCTCAGGGTCATACTTAATCCGATCCTGAGCCTCTCCAAAGGTGCTCTTGAATTTGGCATCAGGAGATACATCACAATTGTTCATAGATTTTTATTATTCACTTAGAGTTTGGATTTGAAAAAAATTGTAAATTTATGGATGAAACCAATAAAAATGGAGATTACCACAAATGATCAGAAATCTAATAATTGCAGAATGGGCATAAAGTTTACAAACAAATATCAATACGTATAAACATGTGATACACATTTTGGTTTGAAAGATAAAGACATCATCTCTGACTTGAAAAACAAGAATTTAATTTGAGTCCAGTAACAAAAGGATCTCAGCAGCAGTACACAGATAATTAGGGTGGCATGGTGGTTTGATGGATAGTACTGCTACCTCACAGCGCCATGGGCTTGGATTCGATCCCACCTTTGGGTGGCTGTCAGTGTGGAGTTTGCAGATTCTCCCAGTGTCTATGTGGGTTTCCCTCAGGTGCTCAGGTTTCCTCCCACAGTCCAAAGATATGCAGGTTGTGAGGATTGACCGTGATAGTGTCCTGGGGTGTACAGGCCAGGTGGGTTAGCCATGGGAAATGTCGGTGTTGGGTCTGGGTGAGATGCTCATTGGACGGTCGGTGGGAACTTGATGGGCCAAATGGCCTGCTCCCACAATGTAGGGATTCTATAAAAATGCAGGTTTTTAAGTTCAGAATAAAAGAATCATCGTGCTGAGTTCACATCGAGATGAATAGACTGAAAAGGAAGGAAATTATGTTAAACTTATCTCAAATCTTGGTTAGATCACTCTTGGAGTCCTGTTTACTCCGAGAGAATGTGGAACTCACTACCAGGGTGAGGAATTGTGGTGAACTGCGAGGATGGATTGAAGGGGAGGTGAAGTACTGTACGTCCATGTGGGAGAAGGGAATACAGCAAAGCTTTCCAAAGTGGGTTCGCAAATGCTCTGACAGAATGATGCAGCTTTACATTCTTCCATTTCCTCAATCTGTGGGTGTGGCCTTAATGAGGCATGGCTCCTGCAGCACTGACCTTGGCCAACCTTACACACTGTTTGAAAACCATGAGATTTCCTCAAACCTCTCTGACCCATACCTCTTGTTCTTACAGTCCCACATGCCTCCATTCTTCAACGTTTCCCCCTTCTTTTAAAAGTCTTTGCCCTTCCCCTGCTCTATCGGTCTTCCCCAGCTCCACTGGCCCTCACATCTCCCATTCTCACTGAATGGCCACAACAACTTTTCAGCCTTGTACAGGTGCCCTGGGTGGGAAAGGTTCAGAACCCTGGAACACAGGGTAAGTCTATTAGAGTTAGATATTGAAATCCCCGAATCCCCTTTCGGGAATAAAATCTGCTGTGTTTACCTGGTCTGCACTACATGTGACTCTTGTACAGGGCCGTGGTGAGGCCATACCGAGAATATTGTTGCAGTTTTGGTCTCCTTTTCTGAGGGAGGATACACTTGCCCTCGAGGGAGTGCAGTGAAGGTTTACCAGGCTGATTGCAGGGATGGCGGGACTGACACATGAGGAGAGATTGATGAGTTTAGGATGGTTTTTGCTGGAGTTCAGATGAGTGAGTGGGGAATCTCATAGAAACATAAAATTCTAACAGGACGAGACAGGGTAGATACAGGAGGATGGTCCTGATGGTGGGTGTGTCCAGAACAGGGATCACAGTCTGACGATTCAGGGTAGACCATTAAGGATGGAGATGAGGAGACATTTCTTCACCCAGACAGTGGTGAGCCTGTGGAATTCACTACCACAGGAAGTGGTTGATGACAAAATGTTGAATGTATTCAAGAGGTGATGAGATATAGTACTTGGGGTGAATGGGGTCAAAGGTAATGGGGAGAAAGCAGGATTAGGTATTGAGTTGGACAATCAGCCATGATGGTGATGAAGGGCAGAGCAGACTCAAAGGGCAGAATGGCCTCCTCTTGCTTCTATCTTCATTGTTAGCTGCCCTCTGAAACAGCCTGGCAATCCTCGAAGACACAAAATCATCTGTCCATGACGGTATTGATGAGGGTGACCACTGCAGAGTCCCAAGTACCAATTTGTACCTCACACTGAAATTACCTTTTTTGGTGACAAGGTGAAAGGCAGCAGTGACTGAATAATAAGAGAGACAATGGTACAAGGCAAAAGAAGAATAGGTCCAGTCAAGGATAGTAGTGGGAAGTTGCGTGTGGAGGCTGAAGAGATTGGGGAGACACTGAATGAATACTTTTCGTCAGTATTCACTCAGGAACAGGACATTGTTGCCGATGTGAATACTGAATCACAATTAAGTAGAATGAATGGCTTTGAGGTATGTAGGGAAGAGGTGTTGGAAATTCTGGAAAGGGTGAAAATAGATAAGTCCCCTGGGCCTGATGGCATTTATCCTAGGATTCTCTGGGAAGCAAGGGAGGAGATTGCAGAGCCATTGGCCTTGATTTTTATGTCCTCGTTGTCTACAGGAGTAGTGCCAGAAGACTGGAGGATAGCAAATGTGGTTCCCTTGTTCAAGAAGGGGAGTAGGGATAACCCTAGTAACTATAGGCCGGTGAGTCTCACTTCTGTTGTGGACAAAGTCTTAGAGAGAATTGTACAGGATAGGTTTTATGAACATCTGGATAGGAATAATGTGATCAAGGATAGTCAGCATGGTTTTGTGAAGGGCAGGTCGTGCCTCACAAACCTTATTGAATTCTTTGAGAAGGTGACTAAGGAGGTGGATGATGGGAAAGCGGTAGATGTGGTCTGTATGGATTTTAGTAAGGTGTTTGATAAGGTTCCCCATGGTAGGCTACTTCAAAAAATACGGAGGTATGGCATTGAGGGTGAGTTGGAGGTTTGGATTAGGAATTGGCTGGCTGGAAGAAGACAGAGGGTAGTAGTTGGTGGTAAAGGTTCATCTTGGAATGCAGCTCCTAGCGGTGTTCAGCAAGGATCTGTTTTGGGACCATTACTTTTAGATTAGATTAGATTTCTTACAGTGTGGAAACAGGCCCTTCGGCTAAACAAGTCCACACCGCCCCGCCAAAGCGCAACCCACCCATTCCCCTACATTTACCCCTTACCTAACACTACGGGCAATTTAGCATGGCCAATTCACCTGACCTGCACATCTTTGGACAGTGGGAGGAAACCAGAGCACCCGGAGGAAACCCACGCAGACACGGGGAGAACGTGCAAACTCCACACAGTCAGTCACCTGAGTCGGGAATTGAACCCGGGTCTCTGGCGCTGTGAGGCAGCAGTGCTAACCACTGTGCCACCGTGCCGCTGTTTGTCATTTTTATAAATGACCTGGAGGAGGGGCTAGAAGGTTGGGTGAGCAAGTTTGCAGATGATACGAAAGTTGGAGGAGTTGTTGACAGTGAGGAAGGATGTGGCAGGTTACAGCGGGATATAGATAAGCTGCAGAACTGGGCAGAAAGGTGGCAAATGGAGTTCAATGTAGCTCAGTGTGAGGTGATTCACTTTGGTAAGAGTAACAAAAAGATGGGGTACTGGGCTAATGGTCGGATACTTGGTAGTGTGGATGAGCAGAGGGATCTTGGTGTCCATGTACACAGATCTTTGAAAGTTGCCACCCAGGTAAATAGTGCGGTGAAGAAGGCATATGGCGTACTGGCTTTTATTGGTGGAGGAATTGAGTTCCGGAGTCCTGAGATCATGTTGCAGTTGTATAAGACTCTAGTGCGGCCGCACCTGGAGTATCGTGTGCAGTTTTGGTCGCCATAGTATAGGAAGGATGTGGAGGCACTGGAATGGGTGCAAGGAGGTTTACCAGGATGTTGCCTGGTATGGTAGGAAGATCGTATGAGGAAAGGCTGAGGCACTTGGGGTTGTTTTCATTGGAGAAAAGAAGGTTTAGGGGTGACTTGATAGGGGTGTACAAGATGATTAGGGGTTTAGATAGGGTTGACCATGAGAATCTTTTTCCATGTATGGAGTCAGCTATTATGAGGGGGCATAGCTTTAAATTAAGGGGGGGTAGGTATAGGACAGATGTTAGGGGTAGGTTCTTTACTCAGCGAATCGTGAATTCATGGAATGCCCTGCCAGTAGCAGTGGTGGACTCTCCCTATTTATGGGCATTTAAGTGGCATTCGATAGGCATATGGAGAATAGTGGGCTAGTATAGGTTAGGTGGGCTTGGATCGGTGCAACATCGAGGGCCGAAGGGCCTGTACTGCGCTGTATTCTTCAACGTTCTAAGATGAGAATGGAACAAACAAAGAAACAAAAGATGAGTCTCGACCAGGAGTACAGATGGGAAATGGCAGAATCCTCACCAACAGCTGCTGTGTGAAAAGACAGGGAGAGTCCTTTTGCCTGGCCCCATCACAGATCTTCCCATTCTCCTGCCCGTGTTGCTTAAAACCTGTTGTATCTCTGACTTTGTTTAGAATTCTGACAAAAGGTTTCCAACCTAAAACGTAACTCCACTTCTCTCTCCACAGATGCTGCCTGACCTGTTGTGTATTTCCAGCATTTCCTCTTATTACTTTTGATTTCCAGCATCCAGATTTGTTTGCTTTGTACTGTATCCCAGGTAGATCTCCATCCGAACCTAATGGATTGCTGCAGTTATTGTTACAACTCTCAGCAGGACACTGGCAGACAACTAACAGCTTACTTTAATATGGTCGCTCCTATCAGTGAATAACCCAGAGAGGAAGTGACTGTATTTACAGGGGAAGGGAAGCTGATTCTCATGGAAGAGCCCAGTTACCTCCCAGAATTCCATAAGGCCATAAGAAATGGGAACAGGAGGAGGCTGTTTGGCCCCTCGAGGCTCCTCTGCCATCCAATAGGATACCAGCTGAGCCGACATTCCCCATGGCCACTTTCCACATAATCCCTGACGCCCCCATTGATCCAAGAATCTAACTATCTCCGCCTTCAATATACACAAGGATTCTGTCCCCCAGCTCTCTGTGGCAAGGAGTTCCAAAGATTCTTAACCCTCTGAGAGAAGACATTTCTCCTCATCTCTGTCTTAAATTGGCTCCCCTTTATTCTGAGACTATGCTTGCTGGTCCTCGACTCTCCCATGAGGTGAAATACTCTCTCAGCATTTACACTGTCAAGCCCCTAAAGTGTTTTCTAGTGACCCTTCTCTGAACTGCCTCAGATTACATTGGAATGTAATCTTTCCTTAAATAAGGGACCAAAATACTACAGATGTGGTCTCACTAGCACCTTGTTCAGTTGCAGTGAGACTTCCCTCCTCTTATATTTCAACTCCATTGAAATCAGGGCCAACATTGTATTAGACTTCCTGATTACCTGCTGCACCTGTGAGTGGGCTTGTTGTGTTTTGTGCACAAGTTTCCCCAAGTCCCCTTGTGTTGCAGCTTTCTGCAGGGTTTCTCCATTTAAATGATACTGTTTTGGTTTCCCTTCCAAAATGAACAGCTTTGCATTTTCTCACATTATGCTCCATTTATCAACTTTGTGTCCACTCACTGAACCGATCAGTGTTTCTGTATAAACTGTTGATCTCCCTCTGACAGGCTGCCTTTCCACCTATTTTCCTTCAGCATATTGTTCCTGATATTTCAGAGTACAGACTGTGATAAAGGCTCCCAATATGCTATTATCAGGGATCTTGGACTCTCAAGGTAAATGGATTTTCAGTTCTGTGAAAATTTTCCTGTGAAGCATTGGATCAAAACTACCTTTCCATGAAATGATGTGCTTAAGCTGAACACCCAAGCATGTCACCTGATGGAAAGACTGTTGGACAATGTTTCTTTGTTTCTTTTTCCCCCCGTTGGATGTGGGTGTCACTGACCGGGTCAGCATTTATTGCCCATCCCGAGTTGCCCATGAAAAGGTGGTGGTGAGATGCCTTCTTGAACTGCTGCAGTCCATGTGTTGTAGGTAGACCCACAATGGTATTGGGAGGGAGCTCCAGGATTTTGACCCAGTGATAATGAGGTGATGGTGAAATACTTCCAAGTTAGAAAGGTGAGCCACTTGGAGTGTTAACCAATTTAAGATTCATGACAGACTGAGAGACAGTTGGAGAGAGGGTAGGGAGAGGTTTGAAAGAAAAGAATACATACCAGTAAAAGAGCAGTTTAATTTTGACAGTCCCCAGACCATCAGAGCGAACAAGATGTCATAAGCTGTTTCAGCAGTACAGGTAGACAGAGCAGAAAAAAACCCTTAGCATTTCTTAGTCTGTCAGTGTCTGGGTATCTCAGAAAAGGCAGTAATGGGGAGAAAAGATCACAGGTGAATGTGTAAATGTCACCCTGGTGAGCTTGTCAGTTGAGTAAGAAATTGACCGGAGCGACAGTTCACAGGGGGTTAAGTGTGTGTGAGAGACACTGTCGTGGAAATGGGTTCATGGGTCTTTTTGCTGTTTATGATCGAATACTTCCAAAACGTCTCACTTATATCATGCTGTTGGTTATTCCAGTTTGTATGCTAAACTTCTGCTCTTAGTTAAAAGAATATGAGAAACCTCTTATGAATATGTTCAGTGACTGACCACCATGGCACCCAAACTGGAAAAATAAACTTTACAGTCAATCAAGTCAGGTTTCCCTCTGGAATCTAACTGGTTCAGTATTATCCCCAGCTGGGCTCATGATAAACAATTGATTTACCTTGTTTCATTCAAACAGATTCAGCAGCAAAATATCTCAAGCTTAGCCCGAAAGGTTGAAATTGAATTGCCTCCAACTCTTCTGGACCAGGTTAAGGAACAGCCAAATGTTCTGATCTCGAGAGTCATTTTTGTTATCTATGGAAATACAAACCTTTTCCAGGTAACGTAGTCAGAATCAACATTGAAGTATAATGCAAGTTAATTCATTTGGAAAATAGCAATAGGACAATATTATATCAAGTAATCGCTACATTTATGAAGTTAACACCGTGAAATGTAGTGCTGTGCCTCGGAGTGGGATGCAAGAAAGGACAGCAGGTTTATGCTCATACACGCTGCTTCATACTCTCATGGTCAACATTTTCCAACAAGAGAGAGAGAAATGTCCCAGTGATTGTATTGTACCGTGTCATGTGATGGGGCTGCTATACCGAGTAGCTGGAGTTTTGTGGAAGCAGCAGGAACTGGGTGAGGGTCTGGCCTCACTGGGTTCTGCATGAGCACAAGGTGCAGTATCTGGATGTTGGGTCTGAGTCCCAGTCCCCAGGGACTGCTGGGTGATATGGCTGTGGTGCATTGAGCAGCATGTGGTGAGAGTGGTGTGGTTCGGGGGAAATGTCCTTTTGAAGATACATTCACTGACCTCGACCACCTGTGTAAGCTCACTGACATACTTGTGGCACTGCTTCAGACACAAGACCCACACTTGAAAACAGGAGAGAACACAGCTTCAGCACTCACTCTGTCACTCAAAGGAAAAGCTCCCAAATTACATCAATCATTTAGACTGTGACTTAACTGTATTTTGCCTCTGGTATGGGGGGCTTGTGTTCCTGTACGAACATCGCATTTGACCCTTCAATTTACAAAACTCGTTAAGTATTTTTTAGTTCTGGGCTGTATTGAAGTTATAGCAGGAGAACACTGGGTTTGAGAGCATAAACTGCTCAGAAGGACAGTGATGTCAACCCTAGCTATGCATCTCATTAATTTTGTACATTTCGACTAAGTCTCCCCTCAGCTTCTGCGCTCCGAGTTTTACTCACCTCTCCTTATAGCTTATACCCTCTCATCCAGGCAGCATCCTTGTAAACTCTTCTTTCTGAAGCCTCCAATCCTTCCTTTGGACTGACGACCAGAAATGAACACAAAATCCTACGTGTGGCCTAATCAATGTCTTACATCGCTGTATCATGACCCCCTGACTCTTGAACACAATTCTCCAAACAATTTTCTTAAATAAAGGCACAACATTAGTCCTCTGGCAACTCACCTGTGGTGACAGATGAGTCAAATATTTCTGAATGGGCTCCACAATTTCTTCCGTCACTTCCCACAGCATTCTGGGATACACTTGATCAGGTCCTGGAGATTTATTTAACGGTATGTATTCTCAGACATTCAACACTTCCTCTTCTGCAATGTGAACTGTTTTCAACATATCAATATTTATTTACCCAGAGTTCCCTAGCCACCATCTTTTTTTTCCACAGTAAAAAATTGACACGTAGTATTTATTTTGTATCTCTCCCATCTCCTAACACAGAGAGAACCTCATTGATCTGTAAGGGACCCGATTCTCTCTCGAGCTCCTCTTTTACTGTTCATGTTTTTAGAGAATCCTGAACCTTATCTACCAAGGCTCTCATATCCCCTCCCTGACTTCCTGATCTCCCTCTTCAGAATGCTCCTACCCTCTTTATACTCTTCATAAGAATCATTTGATCCCAGTTGTCTACATCTCACGTGTAATGCTTTTGTATTCTTGACGAGAACCCCAATCCCTTCATCCATCCATTGTTCTCTCAAAAGGTCATGAATCTATGGGATTCTCTATTCCAGAATGCAGTAGACATGGGAAACTGAATACATTTGAGGAGGAGAGAAACAGATGTTTAATTAATACTGGGTTAGAGGGTTATGGGGAGAGGGCAGGGTAGTGGAGTTGAGGCAGAGATTAAATCAGCAATGATCAGTTGAATGGCAAAATCGGTTTGAGGGGCTGTGTTACCTACTCCTGCTCCTAGTTAATAGGTTTACTGTTTATTACTAGTGTTTTGTCTGCTTCCTCTTGTGTGAAAATGGACACAAAGTACTCAGTATATTGATCCATCATTAGCTTGGTGTTTCTTCCAGAATACCAGTCTCCAGCAAATAAAAAAAAACAAAGGAACCAACAGGAACAACACTTTCAGTTTTTGTTTATTTCATCTTTTGCATCACTTTGACTTTTCAAACATTAGTTGTCCTTATATGCTCCATTTTCATTCAGTAATTTTCTACTCTGGACAGTTCATACTCCCCAATTCTCCCAATCTCTCATATCCCGGGAAGTACTCTGTAATTGTAAAAGAATTGGGCAGTGTGGGTTGGAACAGCTTTAACGAGCTGGGAAAATAGCTGACATTGGGAGACCAGGAGTAAATACTGAAATGGAAGTGAAGGTGCTACAAACATCGGAAAATCCATGGATTGCAAAACCATTTCCAGTTTTAACTTGATGTCAGGTAAACTGGAACATCGGCAGTCACAGACAAAGTGTTCCTTTCCAGGGCAGAGATCAGGAGATTACTTCCATCCACACCACATGAACTTTTCTATTTCCAATATTCAGTGCCCCGGATGAACAGCCTCTCATTACAGGAAGAGATTCTGACTTCAAATGTCGGATCATAAACAATGTGTTCAAAGTTGTAAAGAACAAAAGAGGATTCAGTTTTAATCAGCCTTTTGGAATGTTTTTAGATGACTTAGTGTGGAAACAGGCCCTTCGGCCCAACAAGTCCATACCGACCCGCTGAAGCACACCCACCCAGACCCATTCCCCTATATTTACCGCTGCACCTAACACTGTGGGCAATTCAGCATGGCCAATTCACCTGGCCTGCACGTTTTTGGACTGTGAGAGGAAACCGGAGCACCCGGAGGAAACCCACGCAGACACAGGGAGAATGTGCAAACTCCACACAGTCAGTCGCCTGAGGTGGGAATTGAACCTGGGTCTCAGGCGCTGTGAGGCAGCAGTGCTAACCACTGTGCCACCGTGCTGCCCATATGTTGGTGAAGACATTCCGACCAATGAATCCAAACATGTTTCTGCAAAACTAAGCTGCCTCTGTCTTGTTTGGGTGGGCAGTTTCATGCTGGCTGCACACTCATACCATTCACAAATGCTTCTTATTTTGCCTCACTTACTGAAATACCAATAAGGCCAAGTCTCTGCAAAAAGGTTTGTACATACGAATTTATTCAAATTTAATCCTGTTTAAAATACACAGTCCCATCTGTAAAAAGTATCCACAGTCCTTAAGTATACATTACTCTTGCTGTCCTTTGTCTCCAGAGTGACAATAACAGCACTGTGTTAAACAATCTAGTAAGTGGAATCGAAGTGGTCAATGTCACCATTGAAAACCTCACCGACCCAGTGACCATTGTCTTCCAGAACACAACCTTGCCGGTAAGGGAAAACACAAACACTCATTCATTCATCGCTGTGCAACTGAACAAATAAATTATTTAAGTGAATGAGAGCCCTTTATGATGTAAATCAATTCCATTTTAGACTAACTCAAGTGGAAAATGTGTCTTTTGGGATTTCAGAAAAGGTGAGTTAACATTTGATGAAACAAACTTTGTTAGCTCTAGAATTGAGGAGTAATGGCTCACCTCTGATTTTCTAACTTTTCATTGTAGGGAGCACAAGTCATGGCATCTGGAGTGAGTCTGGCTGTACGACAGAAAGTCAGCTTCACTACATCACCTGCAAGTGCACCCACTTGACCTCTTTCGCTGTGTTACTGGTACGAATGATCCAATCAAATACTGTGTTTTATTCTGGATGGATTGCAGTAGGAACAATAAATCTCCAGCATGCTGTGATCAATCTGTCCTCTCATTGTGGTTTGAATACAATTTCATTGTGGAATGAAAGGGAAGCAGAGAGACATAGATCATTGAAAGCACAGATGGGGACCATTCTGTCCATCACGTCTGTGCATACTGAGAGGGATCTATCCAAAATCAATCCCACTTTCCAGTAGCAGCTGTGTAAATTACAACAATTTACATGCATATCCAATTTTCATTTTTGAACATAATTAGGGTTTGACTCCATTACACTTTTCGGTTGCGAGTTCCAGATCCCTATCTTCTCCTCAACTACCCTCTATTCATACACAAATTAATCTAAATTTCTACCCCATGGGTAATGATCTCTCTGCCAAGGGAAACAGGCTTACTCTGCCTCAAGCGCCTATTGCATTGTCCATCTCAATTAAATTTCTCCTCAACCTTCCCTGTTTTAAAAAAGCCTGGTCTCTCCAATCTGTCCTTGTGTTCTTTATTCCTGGTGATATCTTTGTCAATCTCTGTGTACATTTCCTCTGTGATCAAATCCTTCCAGTAACCCTGTAAATGGTGTTGTGTGCAGGACTCCACCAGTGGCTGTCCTAGATTGAGCTGAAGCTCTCTGCTGCTATATTTTACCCCTTGGTTAATCAACAATCCCATTGGCCTTCTTTGCAGCTGATCGACCTAATTTGTAACCTCAGGGAACATGTGCTCCACAGTCTCTCTATTCCTTCACACCGCTCAGTATTCCACCATTTATCGTTTCTTCCCTCACCCATTTGCCCCCTTCCAATTCCCTACTTGCATTTCTCTCCATCGCGTTTTCTCCCAGCTCAGTGGTTATCTCTCTGATGCCTGAAGATTTCTTCCTCACTATCCATTTTTATAACATCTGCAAACTGAATCCTGTCCCAACATCATTGATACCTGCCAAGTAAAGTAAGGGACAGAGCCTTCCACAACCCCACTGAAACAGCCTCCCAATCACAAAAGCAGTGTTGCCCATTGCCCTTTGCTTCCTATCATTGAACAGCTCAGATTCAATTTGTCCCGTGCTCTTGGATCCTGTGGGTTCTTGCTTTTCTGCCCAGTCTCCCATATCATTCTTTCCCCTTAGAGTGGTCCCTCGCTGACCCAGATAACAGGGAGGCAACATATCATCCTGGTGTCTGTGGCTACAGTAATGTATGTTTATTCCCTTAAGTAGTGGTTGCACTTCCACTGTCATCATTCGGAATTTTATCGGTGTTTCCCTAAACAGAGTCACCAAGGTGCTCACAGTTTGGCATTGCCATCACCAGTTCACAAACCCACCTCCAATCAAAGAGAAAGATGCATTGGGACTCCTACCTGGTTCTCTTTAGGCAGTCATTCATTCCCTTTCTGCTCGGGGATTATTAAGCTGCAGCATGTCAGCTCCTGCTCACGATCTGAAGCTCAAGCTGCTCCAGACGGTGATAATTCCTGTGTACGTGATTGTCCTGCACAAGAGAGCTCCTGTGGTACAGTGGGTAGTGTCCCTACCCCTGAGGCAGGAGGCTTGAGTTCAAGTCCTCCCTGCTCCAGAGGAGTGACATCACAATTCTGAACAGGTTCATTAGAAAGTACCTTGTCCAACATGAGAAGCTTCCTGGATTGCTACGTGCTACAGGGTGTGTACTCAACACAACTGAGGTGCCCCACCATGTCCTTTTTCATTGCACAGCGTATGAACTTACCAGAAAGACAGAGGGTTGTGCCTTATTTGAAAAATAGTCCCAGCTGCTTGGGATCTGCTCCTCCCCTTGTGCTGATGTCACACTATTCTTTTATATTCCCACTGCTCCCATTCCGTTACCTCCAGGCTTTCCATTTCAACTTCATTTGTTTCGACCTGATTTCTTGATCACAATGAAGTTATCAGTAACTGAACTGAAACATTTCCCTGTGAATCGCTGATCTGCCTTGCTCTGTGATGCCACTTTGTTATTTGTTTCATGCTGTGTCCTTCAGCTCCCTTTGCTGTTACTCTGCTACCCTGCCATTGAAATCACTGCAATTACTCCTGTGACCCACCTCACTCACCTGACTCTCTCCATCCTTGTGGGATCAGACATTGTCATTGATGAGCCGAGGAAAGAGGCAAGTTGGCAATAGTCAAGGTCGAGGCATTTCAAGCTCAAATGATCCAAGGGCAGGCTGTTTTCTCCCAGAACCCCTTGCCAACCCAGCGCCAAAAATAAAACACACCACAAATGTTGATGTCTGCAAATACATCAGGCAAGAGAGAATCCCAAAGCAAAGTCTAGATGCCCAGTGCACATTTCTCTCACACATAACAGGCCACTGTGAGCTATCATTTTTCCGACAGTCCAACATGTCATGATCATTGATGCAGATGAGATTGGAAATGTGTCATCCATTACACAGCAGACCCAATTGTTGGAGTTGTTTGTCACCTTTGCAGAAATCGTGGTTTCTGAGGGTTCGTTTTGAATTGCTGCATGTCCATTTTGGTTTGACTGTCTCTTTCTCCAGTGTATGAAATGTCCTTAATTTAGGCGGCATTTGATGTAGATTTAACAGAATAGAACAGAGACAATTAATTAAAAAGGACTTCAACAATCCTGGTCTCTAATACTCTGCTGTTTTGTCCAGCTGCTCCATTTTGATTGACAGATATTTCTCTGATCCTTTAGACCTCGGTTTCTTCTGCACATTGAATGGGAGCTGGGTGGGAGCTGGAGTTTTAAGGAACATTCAGAATAGTTGGTTGAGGCTGAACTGCCTCAATTCTGATGTGAAAAGAAAACAGGGTCACCCACTGGCAACAAAGCTGGTTTGACAGACTCTGCAAGATGGCACAATCCACATACATCTCCACCTGCTCACAGCCATGGGACACTGTCTTCTGGGAGCTAAAGGCAGCGTGGATTACAAGGGCACCTGCAACCACTGTGCAGTTGAAGGCTGGTCCAGCCAGTATTGGAAATTTCCCTCTGCACCAGTGAGGCATGTTGTACTGGAGACTGGACTTCTTTAGTCTTGTCCATATTTCATGTTTCCTTTCATTTTCCTTTTTCGTGTTATTCCTTCAACCTCTCCTCTGTCAGCCTTGAGTTAAGGTATGAATTGGTGGAAGTGCCTTTAGAACATTTCTAACGGCTTTCAGGATTTTTGTGATCAGCCCTTAAATATGGTGGACCTGTGGCTAGATCCCTGATGGTGCTTTGATGTAATAACATTTAGAATTTTCTTTCTCAAAGGATTATCACAGTGACGATGCCTCAGATGTTACTTCATCGACACGTTCTGTTGCATTGATCATTGTTGGCACTTTTATCATTTTCATAGTGATTACAGTTCACTGCTATGAGACAATCAGGTAAGAAAATCTGCTCTCAAGGCTGTCATTCTCCTTTTGAAGTGTATTTCTGCTGCAAACCCATTCTGTTTTACATTTACACATTGTTCATTCTGAATTGTTATTTCTTTCAATCAATTACAGGCTACATGCACATACGCTAATACAAACTGATTGGATCAAGGGACTAGTTTCCATGTTTTACTATGATTTTAGTGTATGCTTTGATTATTTGATTTCCTTCACACAATGAACAGTATATTCCCAAACCCAAAGCAATAATCAGCTATTAATAAACCTTTGACGAGGAGAAGGGACAATGTTGAATCAAATGTTGCTGTCTTGAATTGCCAACAACTCCTGAACGTCACTGTGACCATTCCAATGTGATGGTCCATGTTGCAAAACTTGCAATCCCAGCCTGAAATTCTTTGTATTCTTTGATGTGGGCAGATGGAAAACTGCAGGCTGGGTAGGAGTAATTAGAATATGGATTCACAGCGTGTATGAGGGGAAAATCCATACAGGATGTTCGCACCTGCACACTGAAAGAATCTAAAACATTAATCTTTAGGTTTATTTATCAAATTGTTCATTTATTCATGAAAGCTCCTCTCATGGACTTGTCTTCTGAGTCTTAGCTTTTCGTAGGAGCTGATGCTTGACTTTACCCCCCCTCCTGGGAGGGACTTCAATCAGTTCACCCGTGGCCAATAGTACTGACTATTTTGAATTTATGATGATGTGTCAAGTGAAATGTTGCCTTTGTTAAAGTGTTTTTAGTTTGAAATTGTGGAAAATCAGTGGTTGTAGTTTCAAGTTTCATTCTGGAGACTTGAGCACCTGATCGAGGCTGGTACCTCAGTGAAGTGTAAATGAAGTGCTGCAGTGGCAGGGGGGCTGTCTTTCAGATGAAGCATTAAATCAAAGGCCTCGCTGCCCTCTCAGGTGGATGGAAAAGATCCCCTGGGCCTCTACTGAAACACAGCTGGGGAGCTAGACCAAAGTGGGTTAGACTCTTGTACTTGGGTATCTGTGAGGCCCATTACCAACCCCATTGCTGCCTTGAGACAAGGCAGGGTCTGTTAATGTGAAGAGTGCTGCACTTGCTGGAATTCCCAGCTCACCTCTGACACAGCCTCAAACCTGCCACAATGTCCAGGATGTAGCCTGAAGGTGTAGGCCTGTTCCCTCACAATCAGGATTTCAGATTAAACTCAACTCTGGACAAACAATCTAAATTCCTGTCTCTCACAGATTAACCCAACTTGTTCCCTCCCAATTGTTGTTTTTATTGTCAGAAAACTGTATCTTAAAGTCATTATGAGTAAAGGTGTGTCAGTATTTCAAGGTCATGTCAAGGTCAAGCGAATGAAGACAATTGGCTCTGAAATATCCTGTCAGTGGTTTGCTCCTTTTGAATATTTATATTCTCTTTCTTCAACAGCAGGATGATGTGGCCTTCAGGAAAACCTACAGGACGTTCCCGGTTCTAAGCAATTTGAACAGAATGATCCTGGCTTTTCCTCTCGGGCTGAAAATGTGTTGCTGGAAAAGCGCAGCAGGTCAGGCAGCATCCAAGGAACAGGAGAATCGACGTTTCGGGCATAAGCCCTTCCTGAAAAAGTGGGTTGGGAAGGACCATGTTATTAAACAAGACCGTTAATATTTAAATCGCTGCACAGTGAACCTGACAGCTCTGTGCTAACAGACTGTTGAGATATACCAAGATAACATTTATGCCCGAAACGTCGATTCTCCTGTTCCTTGGATGCTGCCTGACCTGCTGCGCTTTTCCAGCAACACATTTTCAGCTCTGATCTCCAGCATCTGCAGTCCTCACTTTCTCCTCGAAGATTTTACCTCTCGAGTGCCATTACATTCTGTGGCTGGAATACTTTTTAAATAGCTGAAGAATTTCCAAAGTTTCTGCTAATGAAGAGACACTAACATAACCTTGTAACTAGAGCTGGTAATTTCTATGTCATACTACATCATGACTGCTTGGAACAAACCTCCAGAATATCTTCTTCCAGTGACAGGTTTGTCTCTGAAGCCAGTCTTCCTTTGTTAAATTGTTTATCGCTGTCAATGGATTCCAATCTCACCTTAATGACTGCTCAGCTTGGAGTGTGGGTGAAGAAAGAGGAGGAAATAAATCATTCCTCGATCTTAGTGTTACACTGCACCAAACTGTTTCGAAAAATGGTGAGAGCTCGTTCTCAGTCTTGAACCAGGTGTGCACATTCCTTCCTATTCACTGTCTCGGTGTTCTGCTTTCAGGATGTATGTCTGTCCAGCTCAAACAGCATTGCTGAAACCCAAGGAGCAAACTGCTGTGATTCTGAAATGGGCAGCTGACAGGCCCCATGGCTTTCCACAATGAGATAAGGACAATGGGAAACATGGATGGTGTATGTCATTCATGATGCAAACCACTGAAACACAATGCTATCCCTGTCTGTCAAACCTTGCTGAGGTATTTTACAAAGCTAGTAATAAAGCACATGGCGAGAAGGCAGAATGTAAAGTTTCGGTGCTCCCCACTTATTGTTCTCTGTCTTTATTTCGGGTCATGATTTGGAGATGCCGGTTTTGGACTGGGGTGTACAAAGTTAAAAATCACACAACACCAGGTTATAGTCCGACAGGTGATTATCACCTGATGAAGGAGCGTCGCTGCAAAAGCTCGTGTGCTTCCAATTAAACCTGTCGGACTAGAACCTGGTGTTGTGTGATTTTTAACTTTATTTCGGGTGAATGTGAAGAATGTTTTGCTTTGCTTACATTCTGCTTCTGGGATAGTTTGGGCCGATTTACAAACCAGCCTCGAGAACCCTAATCCAGATGAACTCCACAACCAAACCCCAAGCCCCAACAGAATTGCTTTGGTGTTGTTATATTTGAATTCAAATGATTTAATTGGTCAGGAGGTGAGTTCCTGAGGTACCAAGTGTTTCCAGGAGATGGGAGCTGTCAGGTTGGTGTCCATGCCAAAGACAGGTGGCAGCCATGTTGGGGATTGCTGCTGCTTTGAAGAGAATAGACTGAAGGGAATAGAGAATACCTGAGATGGCTGGCAGAGTCAATGGGTCTAGACAGTGCTGTGAAAGGGAAATGGAAATTTAATGCTTTCACCGTAGCAAGTGGGTTGGGAAGGAACATGTTATTAAACAAGACCGTTAATATTTAAATCATTGTACAGTGAACCTGACAGCTCTGTGCTAACAGACTGTTGAGATACACCAAGATAACATTTAAATGTCAGTTCTGCAATGGCCAGGTACCTGAGCCAGCTCGTGGTGGCACAAAGGGACCATTAATTATTGCCGAGTGGCATTTCTTTCCCTTCCCCCACTGGCCCCATGCAAATTGCAAACTGTCACAGAGACCCTGGGATCCTGAGACAAACACCACGACTGTGATTGTCATATCTCACTCACATTGAGTCCCAATAATTAGCTCTTTGAAAATCCAGCCCCACTGTGTCTTTACAGTGCAATGGTTGTGATGTTCTGTGGGGTGATAGAACATAGAACAGGACAGCACAGTACAGGCCCTTTGGCCCTCAATGTTGTGCCGACCTTTTATCCTGCTCTAAGATCAACTAACCTCCATCCCCTTCATTTTACTATCATCCCTGTGCCTATTCAAGAGTCACTTAAATGTCCCTAATGTCTCTGACTCTACCACCACCGCTGCAGTGCAGTCCATGCACCCACAACTCTCTGTGTAAAGAACTGACCTCTGACATCTCCCCGAGAACTTCCTCCAATCACACTCATATTATGGCCCTAGTGATCTCCATTTCTGCCCTGGGAAAAAGTCTCTGACTATTCACACTATCTATGTCTCTCATTATCTTGAACACCATTATGAAGTCACCTCTCACCCTTCTTTGCTGCATTAAGAAAAGCCTCAGCTCCTGCAACCTTTCATCATAAGTCCAGTCCAGTCCAGGCAGCATCCTGGTAAATCTCCTCTGCACCTTCTCTAAAGCTTCCACATTCTTCCTATAATGAGGTGACCGGAATTGAAAGCAGTGTGGTCTAACCAGGGCTCTGTAGAGCTGCAGCATAACCTTCTGGCTCTTAAACCCAATGCCCCTATGAATGAAAGCCAACACACCAATTGCATTCTTATCTGCCCTGTCAACCTGGGTGCAAACTTAGAGGGATCCATGGACATGGACCCCAAAATCCCTCTGTTCCTCCACACTGCCAAGAATCCTGCCTTTAAACTTGTATTCTGAATTCAAATGCAGTCTTACAAAATGACTCCCTTCAGACTTTTCCAGGTTGAACTCCATCTGCCAGTTATCAGCCCAGTTCTGCATCCTGTCAATGTCTCGTTGGAATCTACAACAGGCCTCCACACTATCCACCACTGCACTGACCTTGGTGTCATTGGCAAACTTACTAGCTTTAAACTGAGGGGTGATACTTATAGGATGGATGTCAGATGTAGCTTCATTATTCAGAGAGTATTAAGGACGTGGAATGACATGCCTAAAACCGTAGTAGATTTGCCAACTTTAAGGGCATTTAAATGGTCATTGGATGAATATATGGATGAGAATGGAATAGTCAATCCTTTCACCTTTTTGCAGTCGGTGAGAGAGAGGGATGCAACGACCAGTCAGAAATGAAGTGCACACATTTCCCTTTCCATTTTCAGTTGTGGTTTTCAGCCATGGTTATTGCCCATTCCTCACGAAACCACATCCCAATTTGGAGAATACTCCCCTTGAAGACTTCAGCACAGAAGGAGACCATCCAAGCCATCGTGTCCACGCTGACTGTACAACAGCACTGTGATTAGTGCCACTCTTCCACCCTTTTCCTGTACCTTACAAGTTTTATTTTCTCTGCACCTAGTTACCAGTTCTCTCCTGAGAGCCACTGTTGAATCTCTTTGTGCCACACTGTGGTCAAGCTAAGTTTTTGTATAGCTGGATAGGATAAATAGACAAAGTCCTTTCTCTGGGGTGGGGGAGTCCAGAACTAGAGGGCATAGGTTTAGGGTGAGAGGGGAAAATATAAAAGAGACCTAGGGGGCAACTTTTTCACACAGAGGATGGTACGGGTATGGAATGTGCTGCCAGAGGAAGTGGTGGAGGCTGGTACAAATACAACGTTTAAAAGGCATCTGGTTGGGTCCATGAATAGGAAGGGTTTGGAGGGATTTGAGCCAGGTGCTGGCAGGTGGGATGAGATTGGGTTGAGGATTGCACTGAAGGGTGTGTTTCCATGCTGTACATCTCTATGACTCTATGGTGGGGTTCACATCGGTGTCACAGGTCGGCGTAATAGCGAGCGCTGAAGGGCCTCTACTGCGCTGTATTGTTCTATGTTCTAACCCAGCCTTCCACTTCATCATCCAACTCATTTATAAAAGCCACAAAGAGCAGTGGTCCCAGAACAGATCCCTGTGGAACACCACTGGTCACCGAGCTCCAGGCTGAATACTTTCCATCTACTATCACCCTCTGTCTTTTGTTGGCCAGCCAATTCTATATCCAGACAGCCAAATTTCCCTGTATCCCATTCCTCCTTACTTGCTGAACAATTCTACTATGGAGAACCTTATCAAACTCCTTGCTAAAATCAATGTACACCACATCCACTTCTCTCCTTTCAATGTTTTTTGTCACACTCTGAATGAATTCAATAAGGCGTCTGAAGTATGACCTGCCCCTCACAAAGCCATGCTTTCTCTAATCAAACTATTTTTCCAAGTAATCATAAATCCTGTCTCTCAGAATCCTCTCCGATACTTTGCCCACCACTACGCAAGACTGACTGGTCTGTAATTCCCAGGATTATACCTATTCCCTTTCTTCAACAAAGGAATAACACTTGCCACCCTCGAATCAACTGACACTACTCCAATGGACAGTGAGGAGGCAAAGATCATCGCCAAAGGCACAGCAATCTCTTCCCTTGCTTCCTTTAGTAACTGAGGGTATACTTGTCTGGCCCAGGGGATTTATCTATCCTTTTGTTTTTCAACATTTTCAACAAATCAACCTGTTCAAACATATCTGTCTGTTTCACGCTGTCCTCACAAAAGACAAGGTCCCTCTCAGTAGTGAATACTGAAGCAAAGTATTCATTAAGGACCTCCGCTACCGCTTCCAACTCAAAGCACAAGTTCCCTCCACTATCCCTGATTGGTCCTACCCTCACTCTGGGGAGAAAGTGAGGTCTGCAGATGCTGGAGATCAGAGCTGAAAATGTTTTGCTGGAACAGCACAGCAGATCAGGCAGCATCCAGGGTCCAGGAGAATCGACATTTCGGGCATAAGCCCTTCTTCCTGACGAAGGGCTTATGCCCGAAACGTCGATTCTTCTGTTCCCTGGATGCTGCTTGACCTGCTGCGCTGTTCCAGCAACACATTTTCAGCCCTACCCTCACTCTGGCCACTCCCTTGTTCCTCACATAAGTGAAGAATGCCTGAAGGTTTTCTGTAATCCTACCCACTTAACCGTTTTTGATACTCCCTTCTAGCTCACCTTAAGTAAGCTTCCTTCTTCCTCTTGACTAGATATTCCACATCCCTCCTTACCCAAGGTTCCTTCACCCGACCATCCCTTCCTTGCCTCAGTGGGACAACCTATCCAGCACTTGCAGCAAGTGCTCCTTAAATAACCTCCACATTTCTGTCATGCATTTTCCTGAGAACATCTGTTCCCAGTTTAGGTGTCTCAGTACCTGTCTAATAGCACTGTAAGACCCCCTACCCCAATTAAATACTTTCCCATACCATCTGCTCCTATCCCTCTCCATGACTATTGTAAAGGTCAGGGAGTTGTTGATCACTATCACTGAAATGCTCTCCCACCTAGAGATCTGACACCTGGCCTGGTTCATTGCCAAGCACCAAGTCCAATACGGCCTTCCCTCCATTCGGCCGATCTACATATTGAGTTAGAAATCCTCCCTGGACACACCTGTCAAAAAACTGTTCCATCCAAACTATTTGAACTAAGGAAGTTCCAATCAATATTAGGGAAGTTAAGGTCACCCACGACAACAACCTGTTACTTCTGCACCTTTCCAAATTCTGCCTTCCAATCTGCTCCTCCATGTCTCTGTTGCTATTGGGGGGTCTGTAGAAAACTCCCAATAAAGTGACTGCTCCTTTCCTGTTTCTGACTCCCACCCACACTGACTCTGTAAACAAACCCTCATCGATGGCCTCCCTTTCTGCAGCTGTGATACTGTCCCTGATTAGCAATGCCACTTCCCCATCTCTTTTACCTCCCCTTCTATTCCTTTTGAAATATCTGAACCCTGGAACAGCCAATAACCATTCCTGCCCCTGTGATATCTAAGACTCTGTAATGGGCACAACATCAGAGTTCCAATTACTGATCCATGTTCCAAGTTCTTCACCCTTATTCCTGATATTTCTTGCATTAAAAAATAGATACATTTCAACCCAACACACTGACTGCAACTTTGCCCTATCAACTGTCTATCCCCCCTCACAGATTCTCTGTGTGCTGTATCTGGCTGTACACTAGCTACTCCACCCTCAGATCCGTAGCTCCAGTTCCCACCCCTCTGCCAAACTAGTTTAAACCCACCCACCCTCCTGCCCAGTACATTGGTGCCCCTCCAGTTCAGGTGCAACCCATCCTTCTTGTACAGGTCACCTTCCCCAGAAGGTATCCCATTGATCCATATCTCTGAAGTCCTCCCTCCCCCACCAGCCCTGCAGCCACGTGATCATCTACACTCGCTCTCTGTTCCTAGCTTCGCTAGCTCATGGCATTGATCCTGAGATTCCTATTCTGCTCATCCTGCCTTTTTCGCTTCCAAAATAACACCCCATATACTCTTTTCAGGTCCTCATGCCTTTTCCTAGCCATGTCATTGGTACCAATGCATCCCACAACTTCTGTTTTGTCTCCCTCTTCTTTAAGGATCCTGTCAATTTGATCAAAGACATCCCTCACCTTGACACCGGGGAGATAACATACCATCCGGGAGTGTCGTTCACGACCACAGAATCTCCTGTCTGTTCCTCTCACCATTGAATCTCCTCTCACTATCGCTCTCCTATTTCCCCCCTTCCCTTCTGAGCCACAGAGCCAGGCTCAGTGACAGAGACCTGGCCATTGAGGCTTTCCCCTGATCGGTCACTGCTCCCAACAGTATCCAAAACGGTATAGTTATTGATGAGGGGGGTGGCCACAGGGGGGGTCCCTGCACTGTCTGGCTATTCCCTTTCCCTCTCCTGATGGTCACCATTCTAACAGTGTTTGTCATTATATATGATAATTATGTCAAATCTGCTGAGGTGCTTCTGGATTTGCTGAAAGTCATTTTCTATCAAAACAAACATGTCCACAAAGAATTGACATGATTTGTGAAATCATTCGTAAGATTGTTTCATGTTTGTTCGAGAAATTACATTTTCACAATTTAATCATTGGAAGACACACACTATTGGAGTTGAGCGTGATAATTTCTGGACGTTGAGACACTGAAATAATCTGAATACCTGATGTACAAGTTGTCACCGATTATTGCATCCTGGTGAGAATTTGCTTAGACAGAGCCACATACTTTAATTTAATGCTTGTTTAATGTGTTTAATGCTTTATTGCCAATAACAAAATAAAATGAAATAGCTGTTCTCACATTGTTGTGTCTGAATTTTTAAAAATACTCTTGAAAGTGATGATGACCAAACTGGTGCCAAACCAGCATAAGGATACACTAATTAGGAGGAGGTGGCCATTTGGCCCATTGACCCCACTCCGTCATTGAATACAATCCTGGCTGACCTGATTGTGGCCTTGGCTCCACTTTCCTACCTGGAGCCTTTGACAGAGATTTCTTTTTGTCTCCAAATGCAATGCAACCCAACCTTCAATATATTCAACAACCCGGCCTCCACCACGATCCAGGCAGATAAATTCCAAAGATTAAGGATTCTCTGAGAAGGAAAATTCTGTTTCATCTCCATATTAAATTGGAGACCCCTTTTATTGTGATCCCCCTCATTGTGGATTACCCTTCATGGGAAAACAATCCTCTCAGTCCCCCTCAGAACCTTATCAGTTTCAATAAGATCCCCCTCATTCCTCCAAATTCCAATGAGCATATGCCTCCAACCTGTTCAAAGTTTCCTCATAATCTAATCCTTTCACCCCAGGGATCAGCTTGGTGAACATTCTTCAAATTGTTTCCAATGCTATTCTCTCCCTCCTGAAGGAAGGAGACCAAAACTCTACGCAGTTCTCCTGGTGTTGTCTCATCAATGCCCATCAATAATCTGTAGCAGGACATCCATGTTTTTACACTTCTTCAGCGTTTGCTCATTGATTACTCCCTTTACCTGCATGCAAATATTTTATAGTTCTTGTTTTCGGAAACCTTGATTCTCTGGACTAAAGTATTCTGCAGTCTCTGTCCATTTGGGTGGTGCAATGGCTCAGTAGCTACCACTGCTGCTTCACAGCACCAGGGGCCAAGGTTCAATTCCCAGCTCAGGCAGCTGTCTGTGTGGAGTTTGTGCGTTTTCCCTGTGTCTGTGTGGGGTTGCTCCGGTTTCTTCTCACAGTTCAAAGATGTGCAGGTCAGGTGGATTAGCCTTGTTAAAATTGCCAATAGTGTTAGGTGTGTTAGCCAGGGGTATATATGGGGTTGGGGAATGGGTCTGGGAGGTTACTCTTCGGATGGTCGGTGTGGACTTGTTGGGCCGAAGGGCCTGTTTCCATACTGTTGGGAATCTAATCTAATCTTCGTACCAAAGTGACATTTTCCCACATTATTCTCCAGTGCCTTTTCTTTGTACTTTGACTCATCAATATTCATTTGCAGACACCTTGGAGCTGCCTCAACTTGCTTGCCAACCTATCTTTGTAGTGTCAGGAAATCCTGCTACAAGACAGTCAATTTTTTAATGAAAATAATTGACCCAGATCATATATATTTGAGGGCCCAACATTAATTACTTTGGTACTTCACTCGCTCCACCTTTTCAGACTGTAACTAATCTGTTTATCCCAACACCCTGTTGGCGAATCGTGTATTCATGCTAATGTATCACCCCATCACCTTGAGGATTTAATGTGCAGTAAAGTTTTATGGGGCATCTGACTCAATTTTTTTTGGAAATACAAATCTACCACATCTCCTGGTTCCCCTTTGTCCACCTGCTTGTCACATGATCAAAGAAGTTTTGTAACCTTGTCAAAGGTTTCCCACTAATAAAACCAAGCTTGGACTCTGCCTGATTGTATTGTAATCTTCTAAACGCCTTGTGACCACCTTCTTTCCCATCTCTCATTCTCAAGCTTCACCCTGGAATGCTCACTGTAGCTACTCTTACTAATTGTTGAAGTTTTTATTATGTTTTACTATTTCTTGCTAGTTCCCTTGCAATGCCCCAATTTCTTCCTCAAGATGTTTCATCATCCTTTCCCGATCTCCAAAAGTTTTCCAATCTGCTTTGCTTTTCAAATTAAACATACGACAGAATTCATTTCATCTTGGTGTGACCTCAGCAATGGCAAAAACGACGGGACAAAATGGAGAGGCATCAGAATCTCAACACTGATTGTAATTTTTCACTTCAACCTTAAATCGTTCAGCATCTCGCTATTGAGAGGTAACTACCTTATTTTGATGCATTTGCATCTTATTATTATTCCAACTCATCTCATTTATGTGACACTGACAATTCTCCTCCCCTTCTCTGAAAAACAAGACAGCACAAATTTCCAAAGTGTAAACCTGAAGACTACACCTCACTGATTGCTTGTCCCAGCCATCAGCCATCTCTGCCTTCAGCATAGTATCCCTGCATGCTCCATGGTCATCACCCTCCTTGACATTCATCCATAATCAGTCAAGGGATCAGTCTGATTCCAATCCAGGATGTGGAACATGGTTAGGCTAGAGATCCATTTCCTTGCAGTCCATGGACTGGACCAGCATCAATCCCAAAGGCCTAGGGCAGCCAGTCCCCAGGTTACAGGGAGACCAGTCAGGGTGCAGTGGAGACATCAGTCAGGGCTGTGCTAGGTTCAGTCACGGCCGTCCCTCCAAATCAGACCCACGGGGTGGCCCACTGTCAGTCCTCAGCTTAGTCCTTGTTAGAGTTCAGACAAATGAGAGAGGATCTTATAGAGACTTAGAGACTTCAACAGGTATAGACAGGGGAGATGCAGGGAGGATGTACCCGATGGTGTCCAGAATCAGAGGTCACAGTCTGAGGATTCAAGGTAGACCATTTAGGAAGGAGATGAGGAGACATTTTATCACCCAAAGAGTGGTGAGCCTGTGGAATTCATTACCACAGTAAGTAGCTGGTGACAAACCATTGAATGTATTCAGGAAGCAGGTCGAGATAGCACTTGGGGTGAATGGGATCAAAGGTTATGGGGAGAAAGCAGGATTAGGCTATTGAGTTGGATGGTCAGCCATGATCATGATGAAAGGTGAAGCAGGCTCGAAGGGCCGAATGGCCTCCTCCTGCTCCTATCCTCTATGTTTTTGTGTTTTGCTCAATGTCAGTCGGGAGCTAATCGGGGACAGTCATGGTAACGTGGGGAAAGTGAGCTCCTCATGCCTAGGGGTGGATTTCATTGCATAGAGTCACTAGGGGAATGCTGATGGGACAGGGGGACGTTCTAGAGAAGAAGGATGAAATCAGAGGGGGACAGGCTCTCTCAGGCAATGATCATGCAAAGCCATCAAGGACATTGGAATTTAAAAACTCATTGCCCATGGGACTAAAGTGTGCACATTAATTGTAACCTGAAGGTGCTCAAAGGAATCAGGGGGACACTGTAAGGTCATAGGGCACACAGGAGCAGCAACACAAAAGGGAACATGAAGGATGGAGGGAAAATATTCTCACACAGAAGCAGCCTGCAGGTCTCTCACAAGAACATGAAATTGGAACTTTATCACAAAAGCTCAAGTATCAATTACACAACAGCAGCAAATATGGCTGAGACCAGATGAAAAGTGGGTGGAGCAGATATTCCTCTTCTGGGGTGGGTGGAGTGGTTCAGAATCAATTAACCCTGGTGTTAATGTGAGGGAAGCACAGCCCAATGAAGCTGGGTCAGTGTGTGCGACATACAGGCTTCCCTTTTCCCACATGAGCAATTAAATTCTTCTCCAGCTAATTCCAGAATTTTTTCCCTGGAGGGAGTGAGGAGCCTGATATCCATCATTCCCTTCCTGGCTCAGGCCTCTCAATCAGGTTATTGGCTAATTTGTCCTACAATGAGACAAAAAGAGGAACTGAGCATGTGCAGGAGATGGAAGTGCCAATAGCAGTGATGCAGGGTCACCAGTGAGTAGTAACTACATAATTACTGAAAAGGACAGCGATAGAACAGGAGTTAGAAGAATTCTCAATTGGAGGTGGAAGGTCAGCTGTGCAATGATTTTGCGAAAGTGTGATGGAAACAGGTTCTTGAAGGTAAATCAGTGTCAGTGCGCTGCAAGATATTCACGTGGGAGATTCGAGGGTTTTAGAATAAATATGTTCCCATAAAGAAAACAGGGGACAATGGCCAAATCTTGAGACCCACTCTCCCCAAGATATCAAGGAGCTTATGGGGATAACATAAGGCAGAAAGGAAAGCTTCTATCCAATACCGAGGGGTGTTGTGGGAGAGCTGCAGTGTCCTTCCTCAGGGCCAGAATGATCTGGGTGCAAGTCCCACCTGCCCCAAAGGTGTGTCACATCACGTCTAACCAGTGTCTGACTGAAGTAAATAATTATGTCTGATGCTGAGAACTCACACTGGAGAAATTTAAGAGGGGTAGGAGAGTGAAAAGAGAAATCAAAGAGAATACAAGGGAAAGCAAACTGAGGGCAAGAAAGGACCTTGGCAAGCACAATCAAGGTGAATGGGGAGATGGGTTATCAATACATTAAAAGGATAATGGAAGAAAGAGGATGACCCATAAAAGAAACCCAGACATAAGGGTGAAAGATATTGGCAAAGTTCTTCAGGAATATTGTCTCAGTCTTAACAAGAGAGCAGCTGATGCAGACATTGTAGTTGAGGAGGATTGTGAAATGTCAGATGTGATAAACCCAGAGAGAGAGAAGTATGAATGGAATGGGCTGGTCAGCTGGTCAGAAAAGTTCCAAATGGCATTTAACCCAGACCAGTCTGGGACAGTGTGTTTGGTGAGGTCAAGCAAGGGAAAGGAACAGACAACAAATGGGAGAATATTGAGCTACAGAGATGCTGAGAGATCTTGGAGTGGATGACCACAGACCCCTAAAGGGAGCAAGGCAGGTCAACAAGGTGATTAAATAAGTACATGGAAACCTTCTCTTTATTAGTTCGGCCACAGCAGGAATACTGTGCACAGTTCTGACCACACCACAGAAAGGATGATTTTATGAGAAAGGGCACAGTGAAGAGTGAAGGATATTGCCAGGACTGGAAAAGACAGCAATGAGGAGGGACTGGATTGTCGAGACTTGTTCTCCTTTGAAGACAAATATTAAGATGAGGTTTGACGAAGATGTTCAAAATGAAGGAACTTGGGTGCAGTTGATAGAAAGGGCCTATTTAGCAGAAATCAGTGACAAGAGGGCAGAGACTGAAAGTGATTGGGACAATGATCTATGGGGAGATGAGGAAAAGTGTTTTAATCCAGTGGGTAGGAGTCTGGAAGTCATTGTCTGAAAGGAGAGCAGAAGCAATGATCCCTAACTAATTTCTAATGCATTTCGATATGCATCTCATCCTTAACCTGCAGGGCAATGGACCAAATGCTGTAAAGTGGGATTACGATGGGTGGCTTGTTTCTTTGGCCTTGCAGACACGACGGAGAAGGACATGGAAACTTGGGAACTTGGGGATATAAATTTGTAGAATTTCTCTGCATTCCCTTCCTGATTTCACTCGAAGTATCCTCCCACTGCCCTTATGCTTCCCGAGGGATTCACGCAATCCCCCGGTCTATACCTGACATATTCCTCCTTTTTCCTGAGCAGTGCCTCAATTTTTATATTCATCCAGGACTTCCTGTACCCACCAGCCTTACACAATGCACTAACAGGAACATCCTGTCTCTGAACATCTGTTCCCTCATGTTTGAAGGCCTCCCCATCTCCAACCATCCCTTTCCCTGTGAAGAACCTTTGCCCAATCAACCTTTGAAAGTTCCTACCTCACACCATCAAAATTGGCCTTACTCCAATATTGAACTTTAATTTTTGGATCAGGTCTGTCCTTTTCTAAAGTATTTTAAAACTAATAAAATTATGATCCAATGAAAAAAACAAAAGAAATCCTGATGCTGGAAAACAGAAACAAAAACAGAAAATGCTGGAAAACGTCAACAGGTCTGGGAGCATCTGTGGAGAGAAATCAGAATTGATGTTTCGGGTCCAGTGGCCGTTCTTCAGAACTGATGGTAGCTGGGAGAAAGTTGGCTTTTATAGAGAAGATGGGGTTGGGGATGGGTTGAGGAGTAAGTGACAGGTGAAGAAACAACTTAAAGTGAGAGATGGACAGTCAGACAGACAAAGGTGTGTTAATGGTCAGCATAGGAAACCCAACCCCAACCCAACACCCACACACTAGGCCTTGTTATTACATGGTCTGCTATTACACACAGCCAGTTGTTCTCCATGAATTGTCCCCATTGGCTGCTATTCATTCTCATAGGCTGGCTGTCTGGATTTGAACACTATATTTATAATGCCTGTGTACATCTTTCTAATTGACAGCTGAGGTGGTTCTCGGGTTATGTCTTTCCATTCTCGTGTGACCTTCCCGTACCTTCTGCAGATGCTCTGCCTGCTTTGGGTTGGGGATGTTGATTCTGGGTCTGACTAGTAAGACCAGCTTCCAGAACGTTATCATGTCTGATAGACGGGTCCTGCCGTTTTACTGGCTGTGCTCACTGTATCCTATCAGGCCGTCACTGACACAGCAACAGTAGCTCCTTGTCCTTGCTGTCTAATCTCTCATCTGACTCAGTTGTGAGGGTGTTATATTCAGGAGGTGATGGATCCTTACAGCCAGAACTTGTATCTCATCTTTCTCCTGTGGCAGCAATCAAGATGGGGAGTCTGTCAGCACCATTTCTCTTGCTGGCTTGTATTTCTAAGTGGAGTCATAACTCTGAAACCTCAAGAATAACCTCTGTCTTGTTGACATTTTATGAAGATGATTCTTGTCGGTCTGCTCCTGTGGATGGTGATCAATGTCCAGGATGAACTTTCTCCCAGAGAAATATGTATGAACTTCTCATATCCCTACACGACTGCCAAAAGTGCTTTTTCTATGTGGTATATCGGGTTTCAGCTGAGGGTAGAGCCCGGGATACAAATGTTATTGGCTTTCCTTCTTGTTTCAGGGCTGTCCCAGCACCCTTTGGAGAAACAGCTCCTTAGAGAGTGACAGAAGGTTTCTGTTGTAGTATGATAGGCTTATCCTACTTGAGATTCAATAAGAGTGTACCAGAAGGATCTAACATTTATCCAGAAGCCAGATTTCCAGCAGGTATTCCCTGGACTGGGGGATCACTCTCTGGTCCCGAGGACAGCAGTGAAAGAGAAATGGGGAAAGGACACAGCTGAGACTTTCCACTGAACTCTGGACATGAATCTGTGTTCTTCAAAGTTCCCAGAAACATCTTTGAACGTTGACAGTGGGGCTCAGTTGGCTGGAGAGCTGGTTTACAGTGCAGAGTGATGCCAACAGTGAGGGTTCAATTCCTGCATGAATTGAGGTTCCCATAAAGGGCTCTTCTTCTCAACCTCTCCCTCCCCCTGTGCAGGGTGACCCTCAGGTTAAACCAGGACCAGATGACTCTCTCCAATGGTCCACTCAGCCTGTGGTGACATTACCTTGAACTCATTGAATATTCACATCCTCTCCCAAATCCTTGCTAATTTTAGTTGGAGGAGAACCATGACAAATACCTCCCTAGTTTCTAATAGGTACCAACATCCACAGGGCTCCCTGCCTTTGAAATGTTCGAGCTCAGTGTTAATTTCCAGTTCCTTCTCCATTATTGACTTTGGATCCATTAGTCCAACACAAGGGCAGGTTGCAATCTGAATCTGACACATTTGAGTCTGAGTCCCAGTCAAGGGAGGAGCAGCTGAGTCACTTTCCCACTGCCCACCTCACAGTGTTTAATCTTCTCATGGATGGGACACAAACAACTCAGAACAGTCAGACTTTGTGTTTCTGATGGAGGTGGAGGATGGGCACAGGTATCTCACCCCATCCAATGTAAGTAATGGATGTTGGTCATTACATTATTTCCCTCGATCCTTGGCCTCCTCCTTCCTCATCTTCAGGATTATTTCCAGTCCATCCCTGACCCTGCTCAGTGAATTGGAGTGACTTTACACAGCTGTATTTCCTCATCTGTGTCCTCTTCTCCCCAACAATCGATTTCTCCACTCACTCCAAATTACTGCCTTCCCTCCTCCCTCAAAGTATCCTTTGGGATGTTTCATTAGTAAAGGTGCTATATAAATACATGTTGTTGTTGTAGTGTTGCCAGCTCCCCATGCTGTTGCCCGTGCACTGTACCAGGTTGTACATTCTCTTGTTGCTGTTCCTGTTGTCAGCAGCAGCAAAGCATCCGATCTCTGCCTTGGACAGTACGCAATATGGAGCAAACAGATGGAAAAAAACTTGTCTCATTGATTGTAGCTCAGGGTGACCACTCTCTCAGTCAGAGTCATACTTTGTGCCCTGGGAATTAAAGATAATCAGAGGACTGTTTGTTGAAATATTCTTTTCATGAAGATTTATATCCACATTGTTTTTGGGTAAACTGCTCATTATTTCTGTGTCCAATGCTTTCCTCCTCCACACAGGACATTCACTGACTGGAATCTCCTCTGAGACTGCCCCAACATTGAAGCTTGGCCCAAGTGTAACTGACTGCATGAGTTCCCTCAGTGATCGATAACATCAGAAGATGCTGCTGCCTTTGACATATTTGGATTCACCTCTTACTTGGCTCAACATTCCCTTATTTTTTATTGAACCATCAATGGATAACATTTCCTGCAGGCCTGTGTCCAGCTCAATGTTAGGGATGTCACGGTGGCTCAGTGGTTAGCACTGCTCCCTCATACCACCAGGGACCCTGGTTTGATTCCAGCCTCAGGTGCCTCTCGGTGTGGTATTTGCCCATTCTCCCCGTACCTGTGTGGGTTTCCTTATATAATCCAAAGGAGTTCAGGTTAGGTGAGTTGGCCATGCTAAATTCCCCATAGTGTTCAGGGATGTGTTAGTTTGAGGTAAATGTGGTGGAATGGATTTGAGTAGGATACTGTTTGGAGGCCAGTGTGGACCTGTTGGGCTGAAGGGCCTGTTTCCACACAGAAAGGATTCTATGAATGTTAATGCCACATTTTTCCATATTTCCATGTTTACGAGACTGGTGCACACAGAACTCAGCTCCGATTGTTCCAGGAAATCAATAACGCTGGTTATCAATGCAAAAGTACCTGCACAGGCAAATTTCTAGCACATATAGAATTCCTACATTGTGTGTCAGTTTCTCAATGTCCAGGACCCGCAGGCCACAGGTAAGGAGCTGGTATTACTTTATTTATGCTTTTAATCAGAATATGTTTATTATTTAAGTCCAGGTTGACAAAGTCGAATATGAAATGTAAACCTGCTTGTTTTAATATATTGTCATTACCCGAGTCTTCCTGAATGATAATACATGTTGTGTGAGGAATGCTCAGGGCAATTGTAAATTTTTCTGTTTTTAGCAAATTTCTGAACATAAATGTATTGATACAATCGAGGTTTTATAATGGAAGGCGGAGAACATTCTGTGTGAAGTATTTTGTGACCCTCTGTCTGTGCACTGTTTCATGGACAGTTGCACAAACTGTTCCTGAATTTCCTGGTCTGTTATTGTCCCTCACGGTTCCTTCCAATACCGACCCTGCCAGGGTTAGTGGGACCTACAGGAGGGTATCACATTGGTGAGGGTGGGATTGGTGCACAGCTTTGGGTGTAACTCTGGAACCTGCCGTCCCTGTGTTTTCAGAAGCTCCTACACTGCCCTGTGTAAGATTTGGAATGAGGACTGTATGAACACAGTAATACTCCTTCTACTCTCTGTGGATGTCGATATGACTCACTCACACAGTCATCCAGTCTGTACAAAGGCTGGGTCTTGGTTCCAGATCAGGAGGACTTTCTGAAGAACAGAAATTCCTATCCCCTGTCCATCATAAGTTCTGAGTCACTGTGTGAACTTTCCAAGACAGTGAGAAAGCAGTATCATTGGAATTAGAATTGCAGGGTCACAGTTTTGTTTAGTGGACGGCTGACTAGACTGATATTTGTGTCTCACAATGATGAGGGTCCTGAGTACACCCCAATGTGAGTGATTTAGGGCAGAGGGCAGTGGATGCTTCTTCCACAGATCTAGAGGCTGTGGTGTGAACATGAAGTGAATGCAGTCTAACTGTCCGTGTTGCTGAGGTCTCACATGGATTCACCATTACATTTTGACCTCTCCATTGAATACTATGTTGTCAGGGGGATCTATCTGGCCCACTGCCCAAATTCAGACAAATATCAGTCAGGCCATTTTTCTCTTGACCATGCAGTGCTGCTCATGGAGCTGCTGGTTTTACACACTGTACTTTAACCCCAGTATCCCCAAGAAGATATTGGTGTAAGGGGAACATGTCAGTAATTCTGGTGTCATCTGTGAGGTGGTCAGTGCAATTTTAACATTGAATGTGTGTGTAAAGCCCACCCTCCATATTGGACAATTAGCTCCTGGCTGGCAGCGGCTGTAGATTTTGTTTTCATTTTGCTGCTTATGCAGGTTATTCCTGATGTTTATCATTTGTTGAATCAACAAGTTATTTCCATGTCCTACTTAGCTTATTTGATGAGTATTTTAATTGAGGTGTGGTAGAGACAGGGGCTGTAGAATTCCACTCCAGCCCATTCCTGTCAGGGCAGATGTGTGGACATGTTCTGGGTGAGCTGGAAATCTACAGCAGATTCTGATATGAAAACAGCCTCATTGGCTGATTTGGTGCATGTCCTGCCAACGTGGAGACCATGGGTCCAGTCAATGCTCTCTCCTCATCACTCCGAGCTGGTGGACAATGAGCCAACACCCAACAAGGTCATTTAAACAGACAGCCATCCAATGGCCACTCAGTACTCAGGTGCTTTGACTGAGTTTTGTTGTTGCCAAGTTTGTGGATGCCCTGTAGTAACCTTTAAACGTGAAGGTCTAGCTGAACGATGGGTGAACCAAACACTTTACCGGCCCCCTGTTGATTGTGCAGTCTGATTCAGTGCTGGGCTGCACACTGACATTATTGAAGTGAGGAGACAGTGTGTAGTTTGCATGCTGCCTGTCTCAATGAGAACAAATGTAGACTCATCATAAATTGTAATTCCTGTTTCCTACAATGGAAGTTTCCTCACTGGAAGTTTTCATCCACAGTCAGTTATTTAGTTGAAGCCGTACTCTGTGTTCATCCTGACAGATTCGTACCTGAGGGACATTAACAATATCTCCCTGGAAATACCATTTCCGATTGAGCAGTTTGGGTTTCTCTAGCCTTTCCATGTTTGAAACAGGGATCAGTCTTCATATTATTAATATACTCCTTTTGAATATTGTTTAATGAATGAATGTATATGTTTTTGGTGACAAGATGCAAACTCAGAAATCCAAGAAAGATGAGACCAGTGTATTATAAAACCCTCACTTTAAACTTTTAAACAGTTACATTCTTATGTCTGACCATTCTGTGCTGTATTGAGTAATTATTTTCATATTGTTCAGACCATTGAAATTGGTTTGTTCAGTATCATTCTGAAACCCCTTACTAAATGCTCCATCCCAGTTCAGTTCTTCCATTACACACCTTTTTATCTATTGTTCATTCCTTTACAGAATGCTTGTGATGTCGACAGCATTGACATTAGTGGGATTAACAGTAACTGGTGTCACAATGAGGCAGCTGGTCTTGCTGGGTTAAACTTTCACCAATATACCATCCCCACTCCTTAACTAAAAACCCTCAGCATTAACCCCAACTCCCAAACCCCAGCCCAAAACCCAATTTACATCAGTCATCCTGATTTCCAACTTGAACACCTAATCTGAACTAATAACCTCTGACCCTATCCCCAGTTTATCACTTGAACCACTTCAAATCTTCCCCCAAACCTATAAACCATACGTTTCCAGTAGCGGGTCTATTGGTTATGGTCTGAATAACCATGTGTGTTTTCAATTGATTATTCATCTATTTGCCCATTAATTTTGGCTGGTCTGATTCCTGCCCTAAATATCCTGCAGTGGTGTAATTTGATTCACTCTTTTTCATGATGTATGGTCCTGAATGATTCAAAACATGAGGAGAATGAAGATTGGGGTCTCTGGTCTCCTCAGACCATGAACTAACAAGGACAGATGAGCTGCCCTCAGCCTCTATCAGTCCCTGTTTCACTTGGTCACTCACAGCTGAGTCCCAGCAGCCTGACAACTCCATCTGAGGTTTTCTCTCCAACAAAATCTCAATAATTTCCCCCAAAATTCACCGATCACGGTGATTTCAAATGGGAGCTACATCCTGTCAATTGGTGTCACTGGGTGTTGGGACAATGACAGATCATCATTTAACTCCATGTAATTTTGCATGTTTTGGATGTAACCATCATTTGTGTGATCCTCACCCTGTGCTCTCATATTCACAATGTTGATTTTCCAGAGGAGGAACCCAGTGGAAGATGCCTCTCAAAACCAGCTCCTTTCACAGACTGATCAACTGTCACTGCCTTCTGTTATGTTTCTTCAGCTTTCACATTGGGAAAGGTAATTCATTTCTCAGCACTTCCTTTGTTTGACTTCTTTTAAATTTCCCAGTTTATTTTCCATGCTGAATGAGGCTGGTGATCCAATGGGATGGATTATGTATCTCAGTGTGAACATTGGTCCCAGTGTTAATGTGATTTCTGTACATTTCCCATCATTGACTGTTGAAAAGAGAGACAGAAAATTAACACGATACAAACAGAGTTCGTCGAAGGTAAAGTAACAAATAAAGACAATTGTAGAGATAAAGTTATCACACAAATGCTGCTGACAGAACATAGAATAGTCCAGCACAGTTCAGGCCATTCGGCCCTCAATGTTGTCCCAGTCTTTTATCCTCCTCTAAGATCAGACTAACCGATTCACCCTTCCTTGTACGATCTTCCATGTGCCTATCCAAGATTCACTTAAATGTCCCTAATGTATCTGACTCTACTACCACTGCTGGCAGTGCATTCCACATACCCCGCCCCCAACCCACTCTCTGAGTAAAGAACCTACCTCTGATATCTCCCCTAAATCTTCCATCAATTACCTTAAAATTATGCCCCTTCATGATAGACATTCTGCCATGGGAAAAACTCTCTGGCAATCCACTCAATCTATGCCTCTGAACATCTTATACACCTCTATCAAGTCACCTCTCATCCTTCTTCGCTCCAATAAGAAAAACCCTAGCTCCTTTCTTCAGATGTCATGCCCTCCAGTCCAGGTAATGTCCTAGTAAATCTCCTCTGCACCTTCTTGAAAGCTTTCCAATAATGAGGCAACTAGAACTGAACACAACATTTCAGGGCTCTGTAGAGCTGCAGCATAACCTCGCAGCTTGAAAACTCAATCCCCCTGCTCATGAAAGCTAACACTCCATACACCTTCTTAACAACCCTGTCAACCTGGGTGGCAACTTTGAGGGATCTATGGACATGGAACCCAATATCCCTCTGTTCCTCCACACTGCCAAGAATCATGCCTTGAATCCTGTATTCAGCATTCAAATTCAACTTTCCAATGAGAACAGCTTCACACTTTTCCAGGTGGAACGCCATCTGCCACTTATCAGCCCAGTTCTGCATCCTGTCAATGTCCTGTTGCAACCTACAACAGCCCTCTGCACTATCCACAACTCCACCAATCTTTGTGTCATCAACAAACTTACTAATCCATCTTTCCACTTCTTCATCCTACTCATTTATAAACACCACAAAGAGCAGAGGTCCCAGACCTGTACCCAGCAGAACACCACTGTTCACCAAGCTACAAGCGAATACTTTCCATCAACCATCACTCTCTGTCTTCTATGGGCCAGCTAATTCTGTATTCAGACAGACAGTTTCCCTGTATCCCATGCCTCCTTACTTTCTGTATGAGCCTACCATGGGGAATCTTATCAATTGCCTTACTAAAATCCATGTACACCACATCCACTGCTCTACCTTCATCAACATGTTTTGTCATATCGTCAAAGAATTCAATAAAGTTTGTGAGGCATGACCTGCCCCTCACAAACCATGCTGACTATTTCTATTCAAACTATGGTTTTCCAAGTAATCAGAAAATCTGTCTCTCAGAATCTTCTCCAGTACTTGCCCATCAGCATCATAAGACTGCTTGGGGACTGAGTGTAATTCCCAGGATTATCTCTATTTCATTTCTTGAACAAAGGAAAAATGTTTGCCACCCTCCAATCAACTGGCACTATTCCAGTGGACAGTGAGAATGCAATGATCATTGCCAAAGGTGCAGCAATCTCTTCCCTCACTTCCTGTAGTAACCTTGGATATATTCTGCCTGGCCCACGGGATTTATCTATCTTTATGCTTTTCAAAATTTTCAGAACATCCTCCTTCCCAAAATCAAACTGTTTGAGCATATCAGTCTGTTTCACGCTGTCCTCATGAATGTCAAGGTCCCTCGCAGTAGGTAATCCTGAGGGAAAGTATTCATTAAGGACCTCCCCTATTTCCTCCTATTCCAGGCGCAAGTTCCCTTACTATCCCTGATCGGCCCCACCCTCCCTCCTGCCATCCCTTTTACATAATGATAATGACAAAAATGGGTGATCAAATTTTAACCTCTAACATCAGATTGTTGTACCTGAGACCTTTCAGAGAGTAACACGGTTGCCAAAAAGGGAAAACATGGATCTAAAATGGCTGCAGGGGCCACCTGCCCAAAGGTTGAGCAAGATTCATGAGACCCATTTGTATGAAACAATCTATCTACGGTGAAATTACCATTTTATTTGAAGAAATGTAATGAGTAACCATTAAGATATTTTCTCCCCCAAATTAGTACAGTTGTGTGTGTTGCTTTAATATTTTGGGAGATGCAAGAGTTACCAATCAATCAGACAACTTGAAAAAACAAAGTATTGCGACTCTGGAATACACACTGAACTGTATTTCAACAGCTGCTTTTCAGCATCAGGACTGAGAGAATGAAAAGTGAATTTGTGTAGCAAGAGCTGGAATTCTCTCTCCCTCTTTCTGTTTCTAACATTATCTCAGAAACAGCACCCAGTGAAAAAGTAAATTTGAGAAACAACTGTTCACCAAGAATTCAAAGATCTACAGATTCTGAACTGTTGAGGATAAAAGTCACTAAACTCTGATTTCAGGTTAAGAAATAACACCCCAAGGTGTCTAAAGGCCACATAAACATTATTCTCACTGCCTCTACCACTGTCTATTTTGAACTTCCTACCTCTGTGTTTGTGTGCGTCTGTTCATTTTAATCATTGGTTCTTGAATCAAGTGAGTCATAAAAGTCCTCTTTTCATTCAAGAAAGGCTTGAAAATGGGCTCTTGCATTGTGTAGTGAACTTGGTTGAAGTTGAAAGATCATCACTGTATGCTGAACAAAATAAATAAAATGTTTTTGCAGCTGACTAATAGGTGTGAAAAAACAGGGAGCTGGTTCCCTTCACACACTTAGTTACAACAAGTTCAAAAACTGAATATAAAATTGGAAAAATACATTTATCCTCCTGAATCCTGAAACTTCCTCCAGTCAAAGTCCAATAAGCTCTCCAGCAGCGAAGTATTCAGTTTGGTGAAAGGCCTCCTCAGTGAGCAGGATGTGACATGAGATTCTGTTCCTGACCTTCTTCCTTGCTGACAGGCTCAGGCTGAGGAAGGGAACAGACACGGCAGGAGGAGGGAATATTGTGAACTCTCTGAACATGCGATCCCCTTTCAGTGCAAAATCTCAGGCAAGCTCATTTCATCAAAGTTACAGATTAAACTCACAGTGTCACTTTGCTGTTCGGTAATATCTATTGCCTTTTCATTTCCTGATCCCTTTTCCAGGGTTCTGTTTTGGAAGAGCTATAACTTCCTCTATCTCAGTGTTGGCAAGATTAAAGCCTTTGACTGTGGCTTTATTTTATCACACAACTTGATAAGTTGATGGAGGATTGAGGAAATAGGTCAAACAGTTGTATATTTTCATGTGTATACAAGGACAGCGAGTCTGATCATCATAAAATGTAAAATCACCTCTCCTGAGTTACAGCCAAATCCCAGCTTTATACAACATATTACAACATTATTTATGACACAGACACTGTCGATTCTTCACCCAGTTCTTGACTCCATCCTTATATAATTCTGACCAGCAAAATGTTTTAATATTTTAGCCTGTGTTTTACAAATACTATTGAGACCTTACAACGGCATCAACGTTTTGTTTGAGAACACTCTTGTGAAGGGCCTTGGACCATTTTATTCCTCTAAAGGTGCTATGAAAAGAAAAGTTGTTGTTGTTGCTGATTATCAATTCCTGATTATGCAATTAGTGTGGGATTTCCCTCAATTTTCCAGCAAAGTCACAGTATTGATTTAAAAAGCTTCTGAGAAAATTTCTCAGGTGTTGATTAATGCTTACCTTGTGATTGTATTTGCAGCAATAGTTGGTGCTGAGTTTACAGTTTGTGGATACCTGAACAGTCACATTAATACATCTCATCACTACATTGGCCCAGACCCATGTTCATTGAAAGTGTCTGTAAAGGAAACAGGCTTAGAAATAGAAGCTCATCTCATTGGGAATGGTTCATCTTCCTGGACACAAGATCCTGCAGCACCTACACCTGCAGCTTCATCAGAAATCTGCATCACCTGGAAAGGATCCGTTGGCCAACTCTACATAACCCGTGGTGATATTGGAAAGTCGTATCCAACTGCCATGTCCACTGGAGGGAAATTTTGTCAACATTTCACTCTCACCAATAGCAGTTCACACAAGAGTTCACCGTTGCTGAGAGACATTATTTACATAAATCAGTCAGACTTCAGTCCAGTTCACATGGAAAATGCTTCTTATTTGGAATTTACTGGATCTGAAGGAGCATGTGGTGAGTAGAATAATAACTGACACATTGTGAATCACAGATATGTGACTTTATGACTCTATTTCTCACAGATAAAGAATAAAATAGAAACATAGGCCCAGGCTTTCTCTGTTTCTCCTACAACCACAGGAGGAGGAAAGTGTGAGTGCGGGGTGTGTGCTGCTCCCTGTCTTCAGAGATGTCCCCAGTCAATGGGGAGGGGGAGATGGGAGGCCTGGGCTATATTATGGAGCACCAGATCAACACTAAAAACAACACCTTGATTCTGTAAATAATGTTAATTGTACATCGCAACACAATTAATTTCATGGCCTGCTTAATGAAAAGGATCGATGGCTTTAAACCCAGGTTGTGGAATATGCATTTCTTTAAGCTTTAGAGTATATTTCTCACAGGTAAACTACTCCCAGTATTACAGGAATATTAGTTCCTGTCCAGCTAGATTTGGCAATGTCTGTTCTAACCAGATTCAATTGTAATCTAATAAAACTGAAAGGTTTTTGATGAATTAGATGATTAATAATAATCACAGCAGATGTGAAGTTTTCAGCAATTTATCAGGATCCACATTAAGAGTTTAATGTTCCCGATGCTCTATCAGGACCACAAGTGATTTACTTTCCCAATCCCAAGCTTCCTTTCTCCTTTCCTTGTATTGTTCCTGTTTCTGATGCAGTGCCTTTCACTCGGGAGAAAGATCTGGCTGGACCTCATTGAGTTGCCACGTACATTCAGTTTCCCTCTCCCCAGATACTGCAGGCCTGCTGGGTAGTTCCAGCATTTCCTGTTAGTGTTTCACAATTTTAATTGTGCTGTTCAGGATAAAGTTCTAGACTAAGATGGAGATGTGTGTACAGAAAGTCTTTTTAACATTACACTGCAATTTGCAAGCACATGTACATAACATATCAAATTTCGAAATATTTTCCTGATATTGAAATGTTGAGATTCCCTCTTCTTTCTAACGGTATCTTTCCTATTAGAATCACCATTGGCTGATTGCTTATATCAGAAAAACAAATTGACTGACCTCACAAGGAAAGGACAATTGAAAGTAAATGATGCTCGCTGTGCAATGTTACTGACCAACAGAATCCTGGGGCAATGTGATGGGAACATTTCAGTCGGGTAAGTGTGAACAACTTGAAGTTGACAACAATGTTTAAAAGTTGATGTGGTGAAGGGGCACATTTTGGACGTATTTTATCCAAGGATTAAACAGATTCACTGCCAGGTTTCGGTTCCTTCCTGCTTCAGGAAGGTGTCTGTGAGGAGTGTTCGCCTAGTTTGAAGGTTTCTGACAAGTGAATAAAATCTCCTGTGTAATGCAAAGCTGCTATTTTTCACCTTCAATGTTTTGCTTGTCATTAAAACCCCTCAAAGAATGTGAAATATTAAAATGCATTGTGTTGTGTGCTTAGTTCAAATGTTTTATTTCAAGTTCATAGACCCAGTAAAAATGAGCCTGAACACTGTATTCTGCCATTTCGTTCAAACTGACACATTTTGCGCTGACTTGGAGGCTCTGTGGCCTGCATTACTTTTTAGCAGCAGAGGGAGAGGCAGGCAGCGTGCCAGGGTTGGGAGCACTGAGCAGTCAAGGGGCTGGACATGTTGTTGTTGTACAGCACTGGGCTCTGTCAATGTCACACCGAGAGCTTGTGGCAGCAGCTTATGTGGCAACACATTGCATGGGCTTCAAGCAAATGGCTCTGTCTAAAGGTCAAAGGGACCAGTCCTTAGTGGAGTGAAGGGGACTATGTGTCAAGGAACTCATCTAATCCCAGTCCAGGGGCTTGGCCACAGTCTTCCAGAATGTGGGGATCCCTGCAGTCCAGGGACCCGGCCAGGAACAGCCCTGAGGTAAAGTTCAAGCAAGTTTGAAATCACAGGTACATCGGCTGGGGTGTTGTGGGGACACCGGTCTTTGGGCTGTCTCTCATTTGAGGCTGGCCTGCCCAAGTTACTCTGGGGACTCGGACATGGTCCGAGCTGGAGGTTTGGGTATTAATGGTCAGGGGCTTTTCAGGGTCCTTTCCATGGAGTCCTGGGGAAAGCAGGAAGCTCAGGTCTGAGGATGAGGTTCATTGGATTGGGTTGATGAGGAAATGGTGGGAGTGAAAGGAGGAAATTCAAGATGGAAGGCTGGGATTTCCTGGAGCATGGGATGGGACAGAATGCTAAGGGAGGGATGGTTCTCACAAGGTGCTGCCACTTTGGCCACAACATGGAGGAGGTGTAAGGCCAATGAGGGCATCACAATTCACAGAACCATGGACTCTGAGGGTAAAGTGGGAACATTGATGGTTATATAAAGGGGAAGGATAGAAATGGTGGAGGCTGACAGGTCACTGAAGATGCAAGGACAGCAACAGGAAAGGGAGCATGAAGCAAAGGGAAGATCATCATTCATCTCGGGTAAAGACTGCTCATCACTCACAAGGACACTCAACTGAAATCGTCATATATGAGTATTGCATCATTAACATCCCAGTGAAGCAGTCTGGGAAGGATGTCCCACAGTCAGCATCCCAGTGAAGCAGTCTGGGAAGGATGTCCCACAGTCAGCATCACAGTGAAGTAGTCTGGGAAGGGTGTCCCACAGTCAGCATCACGGTGAAGCAGTCTGGGAAGGGTGTCCCACAGTCAGCATCACAGTGAAGCAGTCTGGGAAGGATGTCCCACAGTCAGCATCACGGTGAAGCAGTCTGGGAAGGGTGTCCCACAGTCAGCATCACGGTGAAGCAGTCTGGGAAGGGTGTCCCACAGACAGCATCACAGTGAAGCAGTCTGGGAAGGGTGTCCCACAGACAGCATCACAGTGAAGCAGTCTGGGAAGGGTGTGCCACACTCAGCATCACTGTGAAGCAGTCTGGGAAGGGTGTCCCACAGCCAGCATCACGGTGAAGCACTCTGGGAAGGGTGTGCCACAGTCAGCATCACTATGAAGCACTCTGGGAAGGGTGTCCCACAGTCAGCATCATAGTGAGGCACTCTGGGAAGAATCAAATAGTCATGTGGGGCAAGAAGATTTACTGAGTTAGGTTAGGTGAGCGTTTAATTTATTTTTATCACTTAACGTCTTTATTTTGGGTTTATAGTTTACAAGTGCTGTGGCCCAGAGAAGAAGAACCTGGAAAAAATCAACGTTATTGATTTTATAGACGATCTGAGGGTCTAATTGAGCAGAAAGTCATGGGAGTAGATCTCAATGCCGTGGTGTGCCCCTCCTGCTCTGTGGGGAAAGTGGGACCAGAACATGTGCAGGAAGTGGCTCCAGCTGCAGCTACAGGAAGGGAGCCTGGGTTTCAGAGCTGGAGCAGAGACTGGGGACACTGTGGAGCATCTGGGAGGCTGAGGGTATCGAGGATAACACGTACAGGGAGATGGTCACATCACAGGCTAAGACTCCAAAGTGAGAAAGTGAATAGTTGATCACCTGGAGAGGAGGAACAGTTTGGAGTGGAAGGGTGAACAGCCAATGGTTGTAGACTGCACAGGTATCAAATTCATGGCTTAAAAAAAGGAATGAGGTCCTACAAGCAGAATATTGGGATTCGTTTTCAGACGTTTCATCACCGTACTGGGTAACATCATCAGTGGATGGTATGGGGCTGTCCCTTCCTGCCTAATGCCACTCAGCTTGGGGAAATAATGGCCCGTTGTCTGTGACCAACATTCCCTCGAGTCCATGCATTGTAGAAGATGCTTGCACCTTTCCAATCGTTTTCCCCGTGTTGAACAAATGGATTCTGTGCAGATCCAACCACTTTAAATGAGCATCCACAATGACTGAAAACACGGAGTGTGTGAAAGGACTGGCGTTGTAGACATGTGACTGAGTTCAGGGTTTACCCAGTCATTCCCACAAATGTTGGTGCTGGTGGTAATTTGTATCCTCATTGGCACTCTGGGCACTGCCCCACCAATGCAGCTATGTCATCATCCAATCCTGGCCACCAGATGTAACTTCTCACTAACATCTTCATTATGGAATCCCCTGGATGACCCCGGTGGAGTTCAGCCAGTATCTGTCAATGACCTTTCCTCAGGACAATCACTCTTGCTCTCCATAACAATATGCCACCCTTTATGGTGATCTGGTCTCACTGAGTCCAGAAAGGTCTCAATTCTGGTGATGGTTTCTTTCCTCTCTCACCACCAGCTGTTTTTGTTTTGCCAGGATGGGATGTTTTTGTGGCGACAATCTGATATTTTCAGTGGTGACCAGAAGGGTGTCCAGAAAGTTTAAAACCAGAACAGACTCTTCTTGTGGTGGAATCACTGGCCAGTGGGAGGCGCCTCATGGCATCTGCATTTCCCACTTGGCCTCCCGGACAGGGGTCCAACTTGTCACTGTCTGCCTCAGAATAAGGGCCCACCACTGTATTCATCCTGAAGCTCTGGGCGGCATGGCCCAGTCCTCGTTAAGTAGGCCCTAGCAGGGGATTGTGGTCTGTTCCTATTACAAATGTACACACGGAAAGGCACAGTGGAACTTTCTCACATCAAAGGTGACCGCAAAACCTTCCTTCTCTATCTGGGCGTATCTTCATTCAGCATTAGCCAAAATCCAGGAAGCATGCACTATCGGGCGTTCCTCTCCATTGGCCCTCCAGTGAGCCAACCCTACCCTGATACCCCACAGGGAGGTATCGCACATCAGCACCATATCTCGCTTGGGATTGCAGTGAGCAAATACCTGAGACAATGACAGCTGCTTCTCTACTTCCCTAAAGGCTACATCTGAGCTCCAAGGCCATTCCCAAGGCTGACCCTTTTTCAATAGAAGATGGAAGGATGCCAGAATGGAGGCCAGCTTGTGGATGAAGGTTCTGGAATAATCCACCAACCCAAGGAAAGACTTATGCTCCGGTACAGATGAAGGAGCCTCGGGATCTTTTTTCAATGAATCTCAACCAGTTCTGTCCTATCAAGCTTGGGCCTGGGCCTTTTACTACAGTCAGTGGGAACTAACCCAGCTCCTTCTCAGAAAAGACCGGAACTGAAGTTGTACCCTCAATCTGGAAAGGCTCCCCAGTTATAGGCTCTCAGTCTGGCCGAGGTCTTACACAGACTTAAGGGTTAGAGTCCAGAGGGAATTTTGGTAAAGACTGGTTCCACAATCACTGATACAGCCGCGCTGGTATGGACCTCCATTGGAACTGGGTGACCATTTAACCAGACCTTTATTTTGATTGGTTCTGATTTGGAGATGATGGAGCATTTTAACTGTTCCTAACCAGCTGTCGGTGAACTTTCCAGTGTGTGCACTCTCCTGGATAACGGCCTGTGAGTTCTTATTCAATTCAGGCCAAGTGGGACCCCTTTGCCATCTCGGGTCCACATACTGGCTGTGACTACAATGGTCTGCCAGGCCGGATCAAGAAGAAAACGTTAACTGGTTGTCCGAGGCTTGGCTTTGTTTTGGGGTTTTGCTGGGGGCTGTCCAAGGGTCCCTCTGTTCAGGATATGTCCTGAGTGAGGCTGTGCAATGGCCTTCCCTCATGTGGTGTTCCCAAGCTCAGTCGGCCTGGTGAGGCTGTCCACTTCCGCCAACATTCCCTGTAACTCCAGCTCCACTTGCTGCATTTTCCAACCAGAAAGCCAGTTGTAGTGCCTGTTTGAAGTCCTGTTGGGCTTCAGCTAGTCAGTGCTTTTGCGTGGTCATCTCATAAAGCCCACACACCAAACGGTGTCTCAGCATCTCACTGAGGGTTAAACCAAAATCATATTCCTCTGTCAGTTGTCTTAACCTCATCCAGGCCCTGATACGGATTTCCCTGAAAGGTTCTCACACTGTCAAGTAATACCGATGGTGTCTCAGAATGAGAGCAGGCTTGGGTCTGTAACAAACCTTCACTAAATCCATCAGCTCTTGAAATGTTTTAGTGTCTGGTGCTGCAAGGAAACTCAGGCTCCTAATAACCAAAAAGGTTGTGAGGCCACGCGCTGTCAGGAGAATTACTCATTGCTTGTTATCTGCTCTAATGTCATTTGCTGGAAAAAATACTGCATTTTTCCACATTCTGGGCCCAGTCTTCGACGGCAGGATTGAATGAGTCAAGCTTCCCAAATAGCAGCACGAAACCAGAATTGTTGACCCCATCTCAAAGACACCTGTTGCAAGTGGATCTCTTCAGGAACGTGCTTTTTTCTCATCATTACAGAAATAACTCACTGAAAGCTGATATCCCATCACCAAGTCACCCTTTATTTACACCAGCGTAGTCTATAACACTGACCCAGCGAGCTCAGGGCTGGCTCCTGGAGGGAGCAGAACCCCTGACACTCCAGTTTGTATCTGTCAGCCAAGGCTCCCTGATTGGACCAAGTTAACAGCCCCAATCAGAGAACCCATATTCTCTGAGATCTACCTGACTGACCTTGTATCAGTCACTACAGTGTTCAGTAACTGCACCTCACGCTGGGTAAGCCATTGAGCCACTGCCTTCAGGAAGTCTGACGATGCTCTTGTCTCCCAGTTTAATCTTACCTCATGGTTCTTCAGATTCATCTGAGAAGGACCTGAGAAGAGACTGATGCCCCCAATGAAGCTGCTATGTGTGAGCTGGTGGTGATGTGGTTTCTTTGGGGCTTAACAGAAACGTGGATCAGACACCTTAGCAATTATTACAGTATGTTTATTATCACACTAAGCAGGGCAGTAAGGGATCAGAGCAGCACACATAGTGATGACATCATGATAAAGGCTGATGGGTTCTGATGCAGAGTCACTGGACTCGGAACATTCATTCTCCTTTCTCCCCACAGATACCTGACCTGCTGAGTTTCACCAGCAATTACTGTTTTTGGTTCATGACATAGACTGAACTGAATAAATAAGTTAATATTGACCCTAATGTGTGAATCCCTGTTTCTTATCCAGTCCAGAGCTAACTGTCTGTGCATTTTCCAGCCTGGAGTCTGATCTACGTAAGGTCCTGATGGATATGGATTTTCCAATGGACAGTGAAACCTTTGTACTTCCAAATGTTAAGGCTGCTGTGATCAAAGTGGATGTGAAAGGTGTTTTAGCATTTACAGTTACTGCCACTTTCTCATGGGTAAGTGTTTTCACAATGCAGTAATTAATAAGGGTGCAGTAAGGAAATGTGACATTGTCTGACTTGATAATATTTGAGTATTAAATACCCCCCGGAGTAAGGATCACACAAATATTTTACTGCAACAGTTCAATAGAATCAGATCGTTTCTAACTGGATAATCTGAACAATGACCAAGGGGGAAAGTCCCAGCTTTGTAGTGTTGCTTGTGATGAGACTGCATGAGCCCTGTGCCCTCCTGGAGATGGGTGCTGTGGTGCCAGCTGTTTCCAGTATACCCCACATGGTACAGCCTCTTGAGAAGGTGCTCCCTGAGCCCTGTGTGTGTCTGGAACCAGGTGATGAGCTGCTATCCTGGTTTTACACAGCAGCCTCCCTGCCTGATGTAATACTGAATTCCCCAACTTGGACCACCCAGGGCCAAGCAACAAACATGTGCATCACAGAATCTTTATTCAGGAACATAACCAGTGACATGGACAAATGGGAACTGACCATCCTTGTGCAGTGCCCGAGGGCCTGTCCTGGTTTTCCTGTGCAGCTTTACCCCGTTGGTTACTGCATGGTTAGTGGAAGGCAGCTGACTTCCAATGGGGGAGACTGCAGGTGGCTTTTGCAGGATGTCCTGGGGAAACCCTGGGCCTGGCTTCAGACTGCACCATCTCACAACAGACAGCAGCTGTCTGGACTGACAGGGTAAGGGACAACAGCAAGGGGACTGGTGGAGTGGCCACAGTGAGAGCACAAATGCTGTCACCCTGAGAGAGGGCAGCAGGTTGATGCCCCATGGTACCTCTGCCAGTCCCCCAGGCAGCATCCCCAGATCCCTAGTGATCTGTTGGAGGACGAGCTGCTGGCCTGCCCCAAGACCCTGCAAACCCCTTTGCCCACTGGGATCCACAGTCATGTTCACAGCGGGTCTGAGCCTGCATGGGACCAAGCACGACCTCAGTCTGAACTCACACTGCAGTACTGAGGGGTTTCTTGGCTTCTGTCTGTGCTTCAGCAGAGGCTGAGACAGTGAGCACAGATACTGGATCACTGCCCTGTCAGCTGCTGCAGTCAAGGAGCTGGCTCCCACTGTCACAGGGGAAATGATGGGATCCAAGCTCTGTGCAGTGCCCTCTGACACATTGGGACTGAGCTTCTCCATGCCCTTTGATAGGCTGTCTGACATGGCCTGCTAATGTACCAAGCATCTCGGTGTGCATTCCCATCAACCTCCTTCTGTAGGCTTCCCATTAATGTCTCCATCTGTGTTCCTAGCAGCAGAACGTGCCCTCCATGGAGTTGGCACACTAGGTACCCATTTCCCCTGGCAGCTCACCTGTGAGATCACGTTACAATGCCCCCTCACCAGTGACCTGGGTTTGAACTTCCGTCTCCTCATGGCTGTGAGGAGGGCCCCAGCCGGCACTTCCTGGGAATCTGAAAGCAGCCAATCAGAACGGGAGGGTTGGGATGTTGGAGGGAGAGGCAGAGGAAAGCACCAGATCCATGGTCCCACAGTCTGCAGCTTTCATTTGATTCCCCATCTCAGGGTGAGAGTGAGGAGGGGATTGAGAGCAGCAGGGGCAGTTACTCACCGTCATCCTTAATGTCCCCCATGAAGCCATGGGCTCTGTTCCAGCTGTCCCCATGATTCTCAGCATATTCCCAGAGGTCCCTCTGTGAATGAAATGGTCCTGTCCCCACTGATTCTGTCGGCCCTGTAGCTCTTATGGAGAACCTTGTGATTGAGTCTGTTGCAGTGTGTTGGTCTGTGTGTGTGTGTGTGTCTGTGTGTGTGTATATAAATATGTGTGTGTGTGTCTGTGTGTGTGTGTGCATGTGTGTCTGTGTGTGTACGTGTGTGTCTGTGTGTGCGCGTATGTGCGTGAGTGTGTGTGCGCTTGTGTGTGTCTGTTTGTGTGTCTGTGTGTGTGTGTCTAAGTGTGTGTTTGTGTGTCTGTGTGTGTGCATGTGTGTCTGTGTGTGTGTTTGTCTACCTGTGTGTGTGTTTGTGTGTGTGCACGTGTGTCTGTGTGTGTGTGTGTGCCTCTGTGTGTGTCTGTGTGTTTGTGTGTGTTTTTGTGTCTGTGTGGGTGTGTGTGCATGTGCGTCTGTGTGTGTGTGCGTGTGTGCGCCTGTGTGTGTGTGTCTGTGTGTGTGTGCATGTGTGTCTGTGTGTGTGTGCGTGTGTCTGTGTCTGTGTGTGTGCGTGAGTGTATGTGTCTGTGCGTGCATCTGTGTGTGCGTGTCTGTTTGTGTGTCTGTGTGTGTGCATGTGTGTCTGTGTGTGTGCATGTGTCTGTGTGTGTGTCTGTGTGTGTGTGCCTGTGTGCTTGCCTGTGTGTGTGCGTGTGTGTTTGTGTGTGTGCGTGTCTGAGTGTGTATATGTGTGTGTGTCTGTCTGTGTGTGTGTGCGTGTCCTGTGTCTGTGCGTGTGTGCCTGTGTGTGTGGGTCTGTGTGTGTGTGTGTCTGTGTGTTTGTGTGTGCGAGTGTGTCTGTGTGGGTGTGTGTGTGCGTGTGTGTCTTTGTGTCTGTGTGTGTGTCTGTGTGTGTGCGTGTGTGTGCATGTGTGTCTGTGTGTGCGTGTGTGTGTCTGTGTGTGCGTGTGTGTCTGTGTGTGTGTGCGTGTATGTCTGTGTGTGCGTGTGCGTGTGTCTGTGTGTGTGTGTATGTGTCTGTGTGTCTGTGTGTGTGCATGTGTGTGTGTGCGCGTGTGTCTGTGCGCGTGTGTCTGTGTGTGTCTGTGTGTGTGCGTGTGTGTCTGTGTGTGTGCCTGTGTGTGTGCGTGTGTGTCTGTGTGTGTGTGTGTGCGTGTGTGTGTGCATGTGTGTCTGCGTGTGTGCATGTGCGTCTGTGTGTGTTTGCGCGTGTGTGTGCGTGCTTGTGTGTCTGTGTGTGTGTGTGTGTGCATGTGTGTCTGTGTGTGCATGTGTATCTGTGTGTGTGTGCGCGCGTGTGTGTGTGTGCATGTTTGTCTGTATGCGTGTGTCTGTGTGTCTGTGTGTGTGTGCCTGTGTGTGTGTGTGCATGTGTCTGTGTGTGTGTGTGTGTCTGTGTGTGCATGTGTGTCTGTGTGTGTGTGTGCGTGTGTCTGTTGGTGTGTGTGTGTGTGCGTGTGTGTCTGTGTGTGTGTGCATGTGTGTGTCTGTGTGTGCGTGTGTGTCTGTGTGTGTGCGTGCGTGTCTGTGTGTGCGTGTATCTGTGTGTGTGTGTCTGTGTCTGTGTTCGTGTGCGAGTGTGTGTGCGTGTGTGTCTGTGTGTGTGCAAGTGTGTCTGTGCGCGTGTGTGCGTGTGTATCTGTGTGTGTGTGCGCATGTGTGTGTGCATGCTTGTGTCTGTGTGTGTGCGTGTGTGTCTGTGTGTGTGCATGTGTGTCTGTATGTGTGTGCGCGTGTGTGTCTGTGTGTGTGCGTGTGTGTGTGCGTGTGTGTCTGTGTGTGTGTGTCTGTGTGTGTGCGTGTGTCTGTGTGTCTGTGTTTGTGCCTGTGTGTGCGTGTGTCTGTGTGTGTTTCTGTGTGTGCGTGTGTGTCTGTGTGTGTGTGTGTCTGTGTGTGCGTTTGTGTGTGTCTGTGTGTGCATGAGTGTATGTGTCTGTGTGTGCGTCTGTGTGTGCGTGTCTGTTTGTGTGTCTGTGTGTGTGCGTGTGTGTGTCTAAGTGTGTGCGTGTGTGTGTCTGTGTGTGTGCATGTGTGTCTGTGTGTGTATGCGTGTGTCTGTGTGTGTGTACCTATGTGCTTGCCTGTGTGTCTGTGCGTGTGTGTTTGTCTGTCTGTCTGTCTGTGTGTCTGTGTGTGTGCATGTGTGTTTGTGTGTGTACGTGAGTGTCTGTGTGTGTATATGTGTGTGTGTCTGTCTGTGTGTGTGCGTGTCCTGTGTCTGTGCGTGTGTGCCTGTATGTGTGTCTATGTGTGTGGGTCTGTGTGTGTGTGTGTCTGTGTGTTTGTGTGTGCGAGTGTGTCTGTGTGGGTGTGTGTGTGCGTGTGTGTCTTTGTGTGTGTGCGTGTGTGTGTGTGCATGTGTGTCTGTGTGTGTGTGCGTGTGTGTGTGTGCGCGTGTGTCTGTGTGTGTGCGTGTGTCTTTGTGTGTGTGTCTGTGTGTGTGCGTGTGTGTGTGCGTGTGTGTCTGTGTGTGCGTGTGTGTCTGTGTGTGTGTGTCTGTGTGTCTGCGTGTGTGCATGTGTGTCTGTGTGTGTTTGCGCGTGTGTGTGCGTTCTTGTGTGTCTGTGTGTGTGTGTGCGTGTGTCTTTGTATGTGTGTCTGTGTGTGTGTGCGTGTGCGTGTGCGTGTGTGTGTGCGTGTGTGTCTGTGTGTGTGCGTGTGTGTCTATGTGTGTGCATGTGTGTCTGTGCGCGTGTGTCTGTGTGTGTCTGTGTGTGTGCGTGTGTGTCTGTGTGTGTGCCTGTGTGTGTGCGTGTGTGTCTGTGTGTGTGTGTGTGCGTGTGTGTGTGCATGTGTGTCTGCGTGTGTGCATGTGCGTCTGTGTGTGTTTGCGCGTGTGTGTGCGTGCTTGTGTGTCTGTGTGTGTGTGTGTGTGCGTGTGTGTCTGTATGTGCATGTGTATCTGTGTGTGTGTGCGCGCGTGTGTGTGTGTGCATGTTTGTCTGTATGCGTGTGTCTGTGTGTCTGTGTGTGTGTGCCTGTGTGTGTGTGTGCATGTGTCTGTGTGTGTGTGTGTGTCTGTGTGTGCATGTGTGTCTGTGTGTGTGTGTGCGTGTGTCTGTTGGTGTGTGTGTGTGTGCGTGTGTGTCTGTGTGTGTGTGCATGTGTGTGTCTGTGTGTGCGTGTGTGTCTGTGTGTGTGCGTGCGTGTCTGTGTGTGTGCGTGTATCTGTGTGTGTGTGTGTGTGTCTGTGTTCGTGTGCGAGTGTGTGTGCGTGTGTGTCTGTGTGTGTGCAAGTGTGTCTGTGCGCGTGTGTGCGTGTGTATCTGTGTGTGTGTGCGCATGTGTGTGTGCATGCTTGTGTCTGTGTGTGTGCGTGTGTGTCTGTGTGTGTGCGTGTGTGTCTGTTTGTGTGCATGTGTGTCTGTATGTGTGTGCGCGTGTGTGTCTGTGTGTGTGCGTGTGTGTGTGCGTGTGTGTCTGTGTGTGTGTGTCTGTGTGTGTGCGTGTGTCTGTGTGTCTGTGTTTGTGCCTGTGTGTGCGTGTGTCTGTGTGTGTTTCTGTGTGTGCGTGTGTGTCTGTGTGTGTGTGTGTGTGTGTCTGTGTGTGCGTTTGTGTGTGTCTGTGTGTGCATGAGTGTATGTGTCTGTGTGTGCGTCTGTGTGTGCGTGTCTGTTTGTGTGTCTGTGTGTGTGCGTGTGTGTGTCTAAGTGTGTGCGTGTGTGTGTCTGTGTGTGTGCATGTGTGTCTGTGTGTGTATGCGTGTGTCTGTGTGTGTTTCTGTGTGTGCGTGTGTGTCTGTGTGTGTGCATGTGTGTTTGTGTGTGTACGTGAGTGTCTGTGTGTGTATATGTGTGTGTGTCTGTCTGTGTGTGTGCGTGTCCTGTGTCTGTGCGTGTGTGCCTGTATGTGTGTCTATGTGTGTGGGTCTGTGTGTGTGTGTGTCTGTGTGTTTGTGTGTGCGAGTGTGTCTGTGTGGGTGTGTGTGTGCGTGTGTGTCTTTGTGTGTGTGTGTGTGTGTGTGCATGTGTGTGTGTGTGTGTGTGTGTGTGTGTGTGCGCGTGTGTCTGTGTGTGTGCGTGTGTCTTTGTGTGTGTGTCTGTGTGTGTGCATGTGTGTGTGCGTGTGTGTCTGTGTGTGTGCGTGTGTGTCTGTGTGTGTGTGTCTGTGTGTGTGCGTGTGTGTCTGTGTGTGTGTGCATGTGTCTTTGTGTGTGTGTCTGTGTGTGTGTGTGCGTGTGTGTGTGCGTGTGTGCATGTGTGTCTGTGCGCGTGTGTCTGTGTGTGTGTGTCTGTGTGTGTGCGTGTGTGTCTGTGTGTGTGCGTGTGTGTCTGTGTGTGTGCGTGTGTGTCTGCGTGTGTGCATGTGTGTCTGTGTGTGTTTGCGCGTGTGTGTGCGTTCTTGTGTGTCTGTGTGTGTGTGTGCGTGTGTCTTTGTGTGTGTGTCTGTGTGTGTGTGCGTGTGTGTGTGCGTGTGTGTCTGTGTGTGTGCATGTGTGTCTGTGCGCGTGTGTCTGTGTGTGTCTGTGTGTGTGCGTGTGTGTCTGTGTGTGTGCCTGTGTGTGTGCGTGTGTGTCTGTGTGTGTGTGTGCGTGTGTGTGTGCGTGTGTGTCTGCGTGTGTGCATGTGCGTCTGTGTGTGTTTGCGCGTGTGTGTGCGTGCTTGTGTGTCTGTGTGTGTGTGCGTGTGTGTCTGTGTGTGTATGTGTATCTGTGTGTGTGTGCGCGCGTGTGTGTGTGTGCATGTTTGTCTGTATGCGTGTGTCTGTGTGTCTGTGTGTGTGTGCCTGTGTGTGTGTGTGCATGTGTCTCTGTGTGTGTGTGTGTCTGTGTGTGCATGTGTGTCTGTGTGTGTGTGCGCGTGTGTGTGTGTGTGCATGTTTGTCTGGGTGCGTGTGTCTGTGTGTCTGTCTGTGTGTGCCTGTGTGTGTGTGGGCATGTATCTGTGTGTGTGTGTGTGTGTTTGTGTGTGCATGTATGTCTGTGTGTGTGCATGTGTGTCTGTGTGTGTGTGCGCGCGCGCGTGTGTGTGCATGTGTGTCTGTGTGTGTGTGCGTGTGTGTCTGTGTGTGTATGCGCGTGTGTGTGTGTGCATGTGTGTCTGTGTGTGTGCATGTGTGTGCGTGTGTGTCTGTGTGAGTGCATGTGTGTGTCTGTGTGTGTGTCTGTGTGTGTGCGTGGAAAAACAATTCGAAAGCTAAGGATGAAAGTGAAAAAGGTCTATGTGCTAGTAGAATCAACAGTTAATTTGTTCATCTGTCGAGCAGTGATCTCTCTGATTAGTGATCCGGAAGGTATTAAGAATCAACCATGCAGAACAGGGCTGAAGTCACATCTTAGTTTGAATAAAATGCGAGGTGCTGCCTTTTGGGAAAACACATCTTAGCAGGACTTATACAATTAATAGTAAGGTCCTAGGGAGTGTTGCCGAGCAGAGAGACCTTGGAGTGCAGGTTCATAGCTTCTTGAAAGTAGACTCACCAGTAGACAGGATAGTCAAGAAGGCGTTTGGTATGCTTTCCTTTATTGGTCAGAGTATTGAGTACAGGAGTTGGGAGGTCATGTTACAGCTGTACATGACTTTGGTTAGGCCACTGTTGGATTATTGCTGACCATTGATCCTCATGTGAGGTAAACCTGGTGTACGAACTCTCAAATTTCTGGGACCATATGCATGTCCAGCAGTCTCTTAAATATCCCCAATGACCTGGTTTCCACAACTGCTGCTGGCAACGCATTCCATGCTCTCACAACTCTCTGCGTAAAGAATCCGCCTCTGACATCCCCTCTATACTTTCCGCCCAACAGCTTAAAACTATGACCCCTCTTGTTCACAATTTCTGCCCTGGGAAAACGTTTCTGGCTGTCAACTCTATCTATGCCTCTCATTATCTTGTACAACTCAATTAGGTCCCCTCTCTGCCTCCTTTTTTTCCAGCAAAATAAGTCCGAGCTCAGTCAACCTCTTTTCGTAAGATAAGCCCTCCACTCCAGGCAGCATCCTGGTAAACCTCCTCTGAACTCTCTCCAAACCATCCACATCTTTCCTATAATAGGGCGACCAGAACTGGACACAGTATTCCTAGTGTGGTCTAACCAAAGTTTTATAGAGCTGCAACAAGAGCCCACGGCTCTTAAACTCAATCCCCCTGTTAATGAAAGCCAAAACACCATATGCTTTCTTAACAACCCTGTCCACCTGGGTGGCAATTTTAAGGGATCTATGTACCTGCACGCCAAGATCCCGCTGTTCCTCCACACTGCCAAGAATCCTGTCTTTAATCCTGCCCTCAACTTTCAAGTTCGACCTTCCAAAATACATTACTTTGCATTTATCCAGGTTGAACTCCATCTGCCACCTCTCAGCCCATCTCTGCATCCTGTCAATGTCATGCTGCAGCCTACAACAGTCCTCTATACTGTCAACGACACCTCCAACCTTTGTGTCATCTGCAAACTTGCTAACCCATCCTTTAATCGCCTCATCCAAGTCATTAATAAAAATTACAAAGAGTGGAGGCCCAAGAACAGAGCCCTGTGGAACACCACTCACCACTGACTTCCAGGCAGAATATATTCCTTCCACTACCACTCGCTGTCTTCTGTCAACCAGCCAATTCTGTATCCAGACAGCTAAATTTCCCTGTATCCCCTGACCTTCTGAACGAGCCTAGCATGGGGAACCTTATCAAATGCCTTACTGAAGTCCACATACACAACATCCACCGCTCGCCCCTCATCAACTTGTCTAGTAACATCCTCAAAGAACTCAATAAGATTTGTGAGGCATGACCTGCCCCTCACAAAGCCGTGCTGACTGCCTTTAATCAAGCCATGCTCTTCCAGATGGTCATAAATCCTATCCCTCAGAATCCTTTCTAACACCTTGCAGACGACAGACATGAGACTTACTGGTCTGTAATTTGCGGGGATTTCCCTATTTCCTTTCTTGAAGAGAGGAATTACATTTGCCTCTCTCCAGTCCTCAGGTACGACTCTGGTGGGGAGCGAGGATGCAAAGATCTTCCCAAGTGGCGAAGCAATCACATTTCTCGCTTCCCAATTGCAGCCGAGGACAAATCTGGTCTGGCCCTGGCGACTTTTCAATCTTAATGTCTATCAAACGTTTCAGCACATCAGCTTCCTCAATCTCTATCTGTCCCAGCATGCTTACCTCCTCCTCCATGGTTTCATTCACTACAAGGTCCTTTTCTTTCGTAAAGGCAGAAGCAAAAAACTCATTTAGGGCTTCCCCTGCCTCCTCAGACTCTGTACACAAGTTCCCAATGCTATCCCTGATAGACCCTACTCTTTCTTTGATCATTCTCTTATTCCTCACATACGTGTAAAATGCCTTTGGATTTTCCCTAAACCTTCCTGCCAAGCCTTTTTCGTGCCCCCTCCTGGCTCTCCTCAGACCATTTTTGAGCTCCTTCCTCGCCTGCCTGTAATCCTCTAGGGCTGAGCTTGACCCTCGCTTCCTCCACCTTACGGAAGCTGCCTTCTTTCTTTTGACGAGAAGCTCCTCCGCTCTCCTCATCCAAGGTTCCTTTATCTTACCCCTTCTTGCCGTTCTCATAGGAACACTTAGCCTTGCCATTGCTCCGAAACACAGTCTTTCCAAGATCACCTTTTGTCAGGTTATAGCTCAACCGTGTTACTTCCATTTCAGAGCAACAGCCAACCTTTGAACCCTGGATCATGTGATGTTCTCCTATTGGTTGAACCAGATGAATAGCCCAATCAGGGAGTGCATATTCTCTGAGGGCCTGCTGCCTGACCTTGTTCCAATCCCTGCACTTTCCCCAATTGAGAGCAATAAATTTGTATCCGACAGAGTAAATCAAGGGAAATGGGAGTGAGCCGACAAGACTAGACTCTCACAGCTCCCTTTGCACTCCTCAGTTTTCACAACTCTCCCCCCTGTCCCTCCAATGCTGTCACAGTTCCCTCTTCCCACCCACACTCTCACAGCTCTGGGAACACAGTGATTTTTGTCTAAAGTTTGGGAGTCACTGATCCACACACTTTCCCTGTTCCCGATGCTCCAGCTGTTCTCTCCTCCTGTGCACCTTCCGGAAAGGATCCTCAGGGACAAGGGATGGCCATTGCAGACACAGACACGTGGCCAACCCTCCCATTATAGCAGGGGAAAGGTACACGGCCTGTCACAGTGTGACCCAGCAATGCATGAGCAGGCCCTTGGCCTCTTAAACATGTGATCCCATTGGCTGGTCTGCACTATGTCCCAGAAAGGGCCTCCCATACTGTCCCTGTGCTCTGCGCAACCTCACACTGCAGAGGGGGGAGGCTTTTCATCAGGACCACATCATCAATTGTCACTCCTCATCTGACCAGGAGGATGTAGAGGGGGTAAGGGGGTCTAGGGCCCAGACTCTCCCCACACAGTGACCCAGCTGAGGTAATGACCAAACACTGCCTTCCCTGATGTCCTTGGGAGCTGTCCATTCACTGCCTGAGGCCTGAAGGACCCTGACATGCTGTGGGACTGCCTCACAGCTACAGGAGCTCACTGTGTCCCCATGGCGACTGGAGGTGCTGAGGTCATTGGCAGAGGGGCTGAGGAGGCTCTGTGTGTACTCGGAGCACACTGAGAAAAGGCCCCGAGGCAGAAGGAGCCTCTTCTCCTCCGTTGCAAGGGACACCTGCCCCATTGTGTGATGGGGAGATGGAGGAGCCCCTGGGAGAGACTATCCAGCTATGTTGTTCCTCTCTCACCTGGTCACCCTGTGGGTGTGTATCCATCAAGTGACCTGCTGGATGTGGCTCTCCATGAGGGGCACGCACCCATCGATACAGGAAGCAAAACACACCCACGGCTGGGACAGGATAGCACCGATGGCCTGAATGGACTCCTCCATTGTCCACCCATGGAGGTGTCAGCCCCTGGCAGCTCCCTCACCTCTCGCTGTGACTGCAGCAGGTTCCATGTTACTGACTGCAGAGGCCCCTCATCAGCCTGGGGCTCAGCATGGGCCTGGCCTCTACCAGACCTCTGTCTGTCAGTGGCTTCAGTCATCACAGCCTCCATCAGCTGCTCAGGAGAGGCAGTGATGTACTCACCAGCTTGTGACATTGTATCAGATAGTGAGCAGATAGCCACTGCGCGGAGAGGGTCTGTGTTGGTAGGGGGGGGGGGGGTGTTGGGGAATGATGTGATGCTGCATCTTCTGAAGGATCCTCCTTCTCCGAGTGGAATACAGCTCCCTGGTCTCAGCAGCTGACTGTCCTTCTGGAGCACGGAGTCCTGTCTGAGAAAACACAAACAGTCAGGGGGTAAGGGCTTCAGATCCCCTCCTCCCAGCCCTGCCCTGCCTGTTGTGAATCTCTGTGTGCCCAGTGGTGACACAGGAGCTCAATGCCCCCTCACTCTCTTTACTGTTCCACCTCACGGGGGGAATGGACTGGAAATCAATCCCTGCTATTCCCAGACTCATGACAAAAGTTAATGATTTTTACATCATATTCAAAACTCCCTCATTTACTTGTCTTTTTAGATCCAGGTTAACAGAAAACATGGACCAGGTTTTCATACTAAACTATTTCCTTCAATTTATTCCTGGTACATCGGTGTCACTGGCGAGGTCAGCATTTCTTGCCCGTTGGTAATTCCCTTTGAGAAGGTGGTGGTGAGCTGCCTTCCTGACCCACTGCTGTCCAACTCAGACTTTATCGCGATTGACACAACTGAGTGGCTTGCTCGGCCATTTCAGAGGGCAGTTGGAAATCAACCAAGTGATCCTGATGAACAAGATCGCTCTGCTCACAGGATGAAAAGTTCTTTTGAGATGGTGCCAGGCCCTGTCTTTCAGTGAGGGGACACTGAGATTGGCACCTCATTACCCACTCCCACTTACCCATTCAGCATGTCCCTCACCCCCGGGTCTGATCACCATTGGGCCTTTTCCTTGTGTGGGAACAGCACCCGCTCCTAGTGCCAACACCAAGATGGGCCCCATCATTAAAACCAGAGGGTTCAGGGAGGCTCCAAGTCCATAAACTGCATTTTCTGTCTAATTCCTGAAGGATTGATGAACTGTGGAATGCTGAAATCATCCTGGGTCATAACAGTTGCTACAGAAATGCAAGTCCTTTCTTCATGAATTAAAAATCCCACAACCCTCATGATAGTCCAACAGGTTTATTTGGAAGCTCTAACGTTCAGAGGCGCTGCTCCTTCATCAGGTGGTTGTGGAGTATAAGATTGTAAGACACAAGATTAAGAGCAACATTTTGTGATCTGTCTTATGATCCTACAGCACAACCACCTGATGAAGGAGCAGCGCTCCGAAAGTTAGTGCTTCCAAATAAACCTGTTGGACTGTAACTAGGTGTTGTGGGATTTTTAACTTTGTCCACCACAGTCCAACACCGGCTCCTCCAAATCATATCTCTCATTCAGAGTGAAGGTCGAAGTGACAGATCGTCAACTCCCTTAAAACCCACTCTCTGCCTCGTTCAACCTGTCACCATGGAATTATTAAACAACAAGGTGACATTGTCACTGGCTTGTTCAGTAAAAGACACTGGAAACTATTACAAACAATCTTATTATCATTGTGCAGGTGGGCCCTGATGGTCGGATGGAGGTCACTGCTGTTCAGATTTCTTTGCCATTTGCGTCACCTATATTCGGGAACCCGAGGGCCGTTGTCACTCAGTTGAAGAACGAACCCTCCGTCCAGGTAATGGAAGGAACCCACTCCCTCTGAATCTGTATTGATATGGATTCCAGACTGTCAGTGTTTCTGTTTGTTATTCCCTTTGTGGATGAATCTGGGGATTATTCTCTCTTTATCTGGAACCTGCTGTGTCTCCAGTATTTCTGACATGGCTCCTCCTCACTTCAGCTAAAGGCAGGCTTTAATTCCTGGGCTTCAGGTGAACAAGATCTTACATTTACAATCATCATGATATCACCTGAATATATCCGAGTTTTCCCACCCCATCTCCTATATAACGCGAGAATAAATCTGATTATTCACCAAACATCGAACTACAGGAGATTAAGGTGACACAGTGGCTCAGTGACTAGCTGCCTCACAGCGCTAGGGACCCGGGTTCGATTCCAGCTTCAGGCGACTGTCTGTGTAGAGTTTGCACATTCTCCCCATGTCTGCGTGGGTTTCCTCTGGGTGCTCCGGTTTCCTCCCACAGCTCAAAGATGTGCAGGTTAGGTGAATTGGCCAAGCTAAATTCCCCACAGTGTTCACGTGTATCTAGGTGAGGTGCAGTAGTCTGGGAAAATGTACAGTAATAGGGTAGGGGAATGGGTCTGGGTGGGATCCTCTTTGGAGGGTCGGTGTGAACTGGTTAGTAAATGGCCTGTTTCCACACTGTAGGGATTCTATGATGTTATTGATCCAGACCTGTGGACAGCAGTATGTCCACAATCAGGATGTTATTCAGTGTAAATGGCTGGGACAGGGGCCTTGATATTAATGGGGAAATGGGGAGGGTGCAGAGTGCCCAGCAGGGGGTGAAGGACCTGACCAAGTAGACAAACAGGAGACTGGAAGAACACAGCAAGACCGGCAGCATCAGGAGGTGAAGTCAATGTTTCAGGTCTAACCCTTCATCAGGACTGGATGTGGGTATGGGGGCTGGGTGGGGAGCTGCAGATAAAGAGAGGGGAGGGGAGAGATGTGGAGGATAGGAGAACACTGGTGGTTGGTACGACCTGGTTGGTCAATGGGAGGGATGGATCCGGTTGGGAGCTGGAAGGAAGGGTCAGTGGGTGGAATGGAAGGGAGGAGGTGGGGCTGGAAAGGGAGCAGGGGGATGGGTCAGAAGGTTATTGGAGATTCAGGAACTCAATGTTAAGTCCTTTAGGTTGTAGGATGGTTGCCCAGGTCGACCTGACAAGACTGGGGAGGTGGAGCTCCTCATGATCTTCCCTGGAGGGAGACATTTCCATCATTCTGTCCAGCCTCCCGAGTGACAGTCGGCCAGACTGACTGCCTGGTTTACAGCAAGAGCAGAAATGTCGGGGGGATCTCATGAAACTGCAAGAGCAGGAAATGGAATGAAATGAGAACTTGCTGGTGAAACTCAGCAGGTCTGGCAGTATCTGTGGAGAGAGAAACAGAGTTAATGTTATCTGTCCAATCTGGCTTTTCTGATGAACTGAGGAGATGTGCTGGGAGTGTGGCTGAATTAGGCTGGGTGTGAATTGTTGTATTTCCCAATGACAGGTTGTGGTGTCGAGATAAAGCCGTGTGTTTACAGTTTGTCAGGTATTACACCAGACTGTGGGGCTTCCTACTTGGTTTACATTTGGATCCCATGAATATTCATGAACATAAAAACCCAGTCCCTCCTTGAAGCCCCAGTCAGCAGTGTGTGAGAATCTGGTGAGCCCGGTTCACGTTAGTTTCCCGGTGATGTACAGAGGCAGGTTTCTGCAGTTTGGTCTGAGGGCAGCACTTTCTCTTGGTTACGGCACAAGGGAGAGGGACAGAAAGCTGGCAGCTGGCATGGAGCATTGGGAATGGCCAGGTTGTGGCAGTGAGGGGAGCTGGGGGAATGGGGTCAAGGGGGTGGAGGGATACACAAGGAATTCAGGGGAGGGCAGAAGTGGGATAGGGAGTGGAGATAGACTGGGAACAGTCAGACAGGGTAAGGAAATGAGGGGCCTTGAAGGGGGTGTCAGTCCTGTCCACATTTGGCTCCACCTCAGGCTGTTAGCTGATAAAGTCATTCCCGGACGATGAGTTTATCTGTTCCCACTGAGGCACATCCCACAAGGAGCTGGTGATGGTCTGATCCTCACCTGAACCACGGTGAGAGCAACATGCAGAGGCAGTGAGACTCTGGGTGGACAGGGTGGATCTGACAGGGAGTACCCTCTCTCCTCCAGCTGGGATCAGAACAAGATCAACTCCAGTGAAACCAAATGGGAACCTTCTGGATATACAGAACGCCCAAGGCCCAGGTAACTTTAATTGTGTCCCAATCCCAGCTGATGGTGATACTGGACACATCAGATCTCAGAGTGAAACCTGACCTGATAAACCACAGTAATATGGAACAAAGAACGGTGGGTACTGGAAATCAGAAACACAACACAAAGTGCTGGAGAAACTCAGCAATTCTGAAGAAGGATCACTGGACTGGAAACATTAACTCTGTTTTTCTCTCTGTACATGTTGCCAGATCTACTGAGTTTCTCCAGCACTTGCCTGTTTTCTTTCCGATTCCCAGTATCCACAGATCTGTGTTTTATATTGGGCTGAGGCGGGTGTTGGGTACATTCCCTACGGCTGTGTCCCCACAGACATGGCCCGTGGTTGAACTCCAGACAAAGTGGAAGATGTTTTGAGTGACCTCCACTGTCCAGGAGTGGAGTATGGGCCAAAGTGACAGCACATTGAGAAATGAAGAAGCATCTCCCAGCTGGTGACCAGCTCCTTAACTCCAATGGAGAGGGAATGTCACTTCCCCATCCCAGTTTCAGTCACATCACAGTGACCCACACCTTCCAGGTTCTAGCACACACCTCGGCTCCTCTGAATCACATTCCCAGCACCTTCAGGTAGTCTGCTCGGACAGGGCAAAGGGCAAAGGATTGATTGGCCCAGTTCTGAAAAGGAACAGGAGCTCATTCTTGCTGCAGTTGATCTTGTGTCCTGAAGCCAGTTTGAACTGGTCACAGATTCTCATCAATCTGATCACTGACGGTGGATCTGTGCAGAAAGCAGTGATGTTTCCCATGTGCAGGGATGATTTGAACTCAGTGCCTGCGGTACCTGGCATTTTCCCTTTTCCTACACCTGCCTCCTTCCTATTGTACTCAGTAAATGGTTCAATACAGCACACAAACAGGGCGGGAGAGAGGACAGTCCTGCCTGCCTCCATCTCTGATCGGAAAGCTTTCCCATTCCCACCCATTATTTAAACTGTCCCACTGATGTTTGTGTGGAGCAGATGGATCCAATTGTGGAGTCCCTGCATTAACCCCATTTGAAGAGCAAGTTGATTAAGTAGGTGTTGGATATTCTTCCAAAGGCCTTCTCCTGGTCCAAGCTGACAAGACACGTCTCCGAACCCCTCTGGCCTCACTGAGGTGTTTGTCCAGACTCTCCCTCATACTGCTGTCTGAGACCTCCATGAGAGAGAACAGCAATGACTGTGAGGTCTTTCTGCCTGTGGGCTACCCATCCTAAACTCCGATGCAGTAGGACTTACCATCCAGCCACAGCAACAATGAAGGTGAAGCCACTGCCTAGAATGACCAGCCAGGAATTCACCAGCAGCAGTGGGAGCTGCTGGACACCAGCAGGTCACTGGCTGGTTTGAGTTGGGTGACATGTTGCTTCACCACAGTCAAGAATTTTTTTACAAGATTACATCTCTTATATGAAGGTGACTGCCCACAACCTCCATAATTTTATGGGAAGGATAAGCTGTTTCCCTAGAGTGGAACACCAAGGCCAGAGAATTGGACATTATTTCCTTCTGACCAGATCGATGGCCCATGGAACCATTGCTGTGACCACTGCCTGTATGCACTGAGCTGCAGTATTCCACATTCCTGTCAATACAGCAAACAGCACTGACCTTGGTGAAGGACACAAGGTCAAATCACTTTGCTCAGTGAACATCTGCTGGACACAAAATGGAGGTAATCTTGATATATCATAAAACTCAGTTGGTTCCCAGTGTGATGAAGGTTCAGGAAATGTTATTAATATCATTTGGGAACCTGTGTTCTCAGGCGGGAGATGCATGGATAGCTTTCAGATTGATTTGTATTTCTAAAGTGTGTGTTAAGAATGGAGGAACACAGTTTTAGTTTCACTTTTGATTTTTGTTATTGGTATTGGAATGTTGGACAGTTGTTCATCATCACTTTACTGCGGGTTTACAGACTGGAATAGATCTTGAGGTGAACAGTTGAGTGCATTAGAAATTAGTGCATTTAAAGTTATTGAAAGAGAAACTGCTGTTGTCTACTGACCGGGCTAAAGTAACACAGAAAGGCAGAATTGTACAGAAAATCAAAGGATACTTGTAGGTTCAGTCACATCAAAGAGCTACTGTCTGCTGAGCTGTCTCCAAAATCTCCTGGAGGTCAGTGAGGTGAAAACAGCACAGACCAATTATACCTGTGTGAGCTGAATGAGGAACTTTAATGTGGAAACACGGTGATCCTCCTGTTAATGTACCTGTCCAAATATCTATTAAAAGTTGTAACTGTACCTGCATCTGCCACTTCCTCTAACAGTTCATGCCACATATGAGCCAGCCTCTGTGTGAGAACATTTCCCCTCAGCTTCCTTTAAAATCTTTCTCCACTCAGTATAAAATTATGCGCTCTAGTTTTGAACTCCCTAACTCTTTGGGAAAAGAGTTTGTTACTTACCTTATCCATGCCCCTCATGATTTTATAAACATCCATAATTAATTGGGGGAGGGGAAATTACATTGCTATTAGACAGGAGCTGTGGAGTATAAATTGGGAACATTGTTCTGCGGGAACTGTACAACAGAAATGTGAAGGCTGCTTAAGGAACACTGGTTGTGAGTGTTGGATAACTTTGTCCCACTGAGACAGGCAAAGGATTGGTCAGGTTAAGGAGCCTTGGATGGCAAGAGAAGAGGAGCTTCTTGTGAAGAGGAAGAAGGAAGCTTACTGAAGGTTTTGGAAGCAAGGACCTGGCACAGCTTTAGTGTATTACAGTATAGCTAGGAAAGAACTCAAGAAACGGACTGAGGAGAGCTAGGAGGGGGCATGAAAAAGCCTTGGGGTAAAGGATTAGGGAAAACCAAGAGGCGGTCTACATTTACGTGAGGAATAAGAGAATGATCAGCGAGAGGGTAGGGCTGATCAGGGATAGTGGAGGGAACTTGTTCAAGAGAGGGGGACCTCGGTGTTAATGAGAACATTGTGGACCAGGTTAATAAGCTTGAACAGATTGACATTAAGGAAATGGAAGTGCTGGAAATTCTGGGAAGCATCAAGTTAGATAAGTCCCCAGGGCCAGACCAGATATATCCGAGGTTACTACAGGAAGTGAGGAATGAGATTACTACACCTCTGGTGATGATCTTTGCATCCTCACTCTCCATGGGAGTAGTACAGGCTGATTGGAGGGAGGAGAATGCTGTTCCTCTGTTCACGAAAGGGTAGGGAATAGGGAAATCCCTGGGAATTACAGCCCAGTCAGTCTTACGTCTGTGGCAAGCAAGGTGCTGGAAAGGATTCTGAGAGACAGGATTAATGACCATTTGGAAAGACATTATTTGATTAAACACAGTCAGCATGGCTTTGTGAGGGGCAGGTCATGCCTCACTGGCCTTATTGAGATCTCTGAGGATATGATGAGACAAGTTGATGAAGGTTGAGCAGTGGATGTGCTGTAAATGGATTTCAGGAAGACATTTGATAAGGTTCACCAGGGTAGGCTCATTCAGAATGTTAGGAGGTATGGGATATTGGGAATTTTGGCTGTCTGGATACAGAATTGGCTGGCTGAAAGAAGACAGCGAGTGGTCGTGGATGGAAAGTATTCCTCCTGGAGCTCGGTGACCAGTGGAGTCCCACAAGGATCTGCCCTTGGGCGTCTGCCCTTTGTAGTTTTTATAAGTGACTGGGATGAAGAAGTGGAAGGATGGGTTAGTAAGTTTGCCAGTGACACAAAGGTCGGTGATGTCGTGGATCGTGGCGAGGGCTGTTACAGACTACAACGAGACACTGACAGGATGCAGAGCTGGGCTGAGAAGTGGCAGATGGAGTTAAACCTGGTTAAATAAGAAGTGATTCATTTAGGAAGGTCAAATTTGGATGTTGAATACAGGGTTAAAGCCAAAACAAATGCTATACTGGATGCTGGGATCCAAGGTGGACAGGAGGAGGCTGGAAGTAGAACACAGCAAGGCAGGCAGCATCAGGAGGTGGAGAAGCTGATGTTTTGGGTGTAACCCTTCTTCAGGACTGGGGCTGGGTGTGGGGGGGGAGCTGCAGATAAAACGGGTGGTGGGTGTAAGGTTGTAAAGTAGGGTTAGGTGAAGAGAGGTAGAGGGGACGACCTGGTTGGTCAATGGGTGAAATGAATCCAATTGGTGGCAGGGAGCAGTGGGAGGGAGGGGAAGGGGCTGGGAAGGGAGTTGGGGGATGGAAAGGGAGGTTATTTGAAATTGGAGAACCCAATATTGAGCCATCTGGGCTGTAGGCTGCCCAGGTGGAAGATGGGGTGTTGTTCCTCCAATTTGCAGTGTGTTTCATTGCGGCAATGGAGGATGCCAAGGATGGTCATGTCAGAAAGGGAGTGGGAAGGGGAATTAAATTGGGGGATGAGTGGGAGGTCCGGTCGGTCCCTGTGGACCCAGCTGCGATGTTCGGTGAACCATTCCCTAAGACAACATCGGGAGCACCTGATGCAGTAAATGAGGTTGGAAGAGAGGCAGGTGAACCTCAGTCTCACCTGGAAGGACTGTTTGGGGCCCTGGATGGAGGTGACCGGCTGGTGTACCTGCAGGCTCTGCATCTTTTCCGGTGACTGGGGAAGGTACTTGGTGGCTCGAGGGGGTTGGTGGGGAGAGTGGCGCAAACCAAGGATTGTCGAAGGGAATGGTCCATGCAGAAGGCAGGAAGGGGTGGGGACTGGAAGATGGTCTTGGTGGTGCGGTCTAATTGGAGTTGGAGGAAGCATTTAACGATGATGCGTTAGATGCGGAGACTATTGCGGTGGTAGGTGAGGACAAGGGGGACCCAGCCTTTATTGCGTTGGGAAGGGCGGGGGTTTGGAGCAGGGAACGGGAAATGAAGGTGGTCCAGTGGAGAGCTGTCTGGATGACAGAGGGAGGAAAATCATGCTGCTCGAAATAGGTGGACATCTGGGATATTCACGAGTGGAAAGTTTCCCTTGTCCGAGTAGATGCGGCAGAGGTGGAGGAATTGGGAGAATGGGATGGAGTTCTTGCAGGATACTGTGTGGGAGGAGGTGTGGCCCAGGGAGTTATGGGAATCTGTGGGTTTGTAGTAAACATCCGTCTGGTGACTTGCCGGAGATGGAAACGGTGAGGTCAAGAAATGGGAGGGAGGTGTCCGAGATGGACCAAGTGAATTTGAGAGCGGGATGGAAGTTGCGGGCGAAGTCGATGAACTGCTCCAGTTCAGTCTGGGGGCAGGAAGCTGCACCGATGCAGTCATTGATATAACGGCAGAAGAGTTGGAGGACATTGCCTGTGTAGGTGCTGAAGAGGGACTGTTCGATATAGCCAACAAAGAGCAGGCATAGCTGGGGCCCATGTGGGTACCCATGGCCACCACCTTGATTTGGAGGAAATGGGAGGAGTTAAAGGAAACGTTATTGAGGGTGAGGACCAGTTTGGCAAGGCGGAGGAGGGTGTTGGTGGAGGGGGGTACTGGATGGGTCTGTTGGAGAAAAAGAAGCAATTGGACTGGAGGCCATCCTTGTGAGATATTAACATGTATAAGGACTGCACGTCGATAGTGAAGTGATAGCACTGGGGGCCAGGGAACTGGAAGTTGCTGAAGAGATGGAGAGTGTGGTTGGTGTCGCAGATGGAGGTGGGAAGTGCCTGAACTGAGGGGCAGAGGATGGAGTCGAGGTAAGACGAGATTAGGTCATTGGGGCAGGAGCATGCCGAGACGATGGGTCGGTCGGGGTAGTTGGGCTTGTGGACCTTGGAGAGCAGGTCGAACTGGGCAGTGTGGGGCTGGGGGACTATGAGTTTGGAGGCAGTGGAGGGGAGATCACTGGATGCAATGAGGACACAGACAGTGCGGGTGATATTGGCTTTTGGCTTAAAGCCAGGACTGTGGGCAGAGTGGAGGAACAGTGGGATGTTGGGGCCCACGGACATAGATCCCTCAAAGTTGCTGCCAACTTGATCGGGTTGTTAAGAAGGTGGATGGTGTTTTGGTTTTCATTAACAGGGGGATTGTGTTTAAGAGCCAGGAGGTTTTGCTGCAGCTCTATAGGACCCAGGTTAGACCACACTGGGAATGTAGTGTTCAGTTCTGGTCACCTCATTCGAGGAAGGATGTAGATGCTTTAGAGAGGGTGCAGAGGAGATTTACCAGGATGCTGCCTGGATTGGAAGGCTTGTCTTCTGAAGAGAAGTTGAGTGAGCTTGGGCTTTTCACACTGGAGAGAGGAAGAGAGAGAGGTGACTTGATAGAGGTGTACAAGGGAATGGGAGACATAGATAGAGTAGTTAGCCAGAGACTTTTCCCCAGGGCAGAAATGGCTGTCACAAGGGATCATAAGTTTAAGGTGATTGGAGGAAGGTATTGGGGTGATGTCAGAGACAGGTTCTTTACTCAGAGAGTGGTGGGTGCGTGGAATGCACTGCCAGTGGTGGGAGTAGAGTCAGAGACATTAGAGATGTTTAAGCGACTGCTGGACAAGCACATGGATGGCAGTAAACTGAGGGGTGTGTAGGTTAGATTGATCTCAGATTAAAGTAAATGCTCAGCACAACATCGTGGGCTGAAGGGCCTGTCCTGTGCTGTACAGTTCTGTGTTCTGTGTTCGAAGGTCACTCTTTAACCTCCTGCGCTCCAGTGAAAAAGCCTTGTAGCTTATCCAGCCACTCCTTATAATTCAAACCTTCCATTCCTTATACCATCTTTGTGAACCTTTTCTGCATCCTCTCCAATTCAACCATATCCTTCCTGTACCATGGCAACCAGAACTGTACACAGTACAGGTACACAATCCTTTATCCAAAATTCAAAACTCCAAAAAGCTCCAAAATCCAAAACCTTTACACCGCTGAGGCTAAATGCCAGCTTGCGGACACCTCCTCCTACTGCCCCCTTGACCATGACCCCACCCCCCACCACCAAACCATCATCTCCCAGACCATCCATAACCTCATCACCTCGGGGGATCTCCCACCCACCGCCTCCAACCTCATAGTCCCACAACCCCGCACCGCCCGTTTCTACCTCCTGCCCAAAATACACAAACCTGACTGCCCCGGCCGACCCACTGTCTCAGCCTGCTCCTGCCCCACCAAACTCATCACTATATACCTCGACACGGTCCTGTCCCCCTTAGTCCAAGAACTCCCCACCTTCGTCCGTGACACCACCCACGCCCTGCACCTCCTCCATGATTTTTGCTTCCCCGGTCCCCAATGCCTTATCTTCACCATGGACATCCAGTCCCTGTACACCTCCATCTCCCATCACGAAGGACTCAAAGCCCTCCGCTTCTTCCTTTCCCGCCGTACCAACCAGTACCCTTCCACTGACACCCTCCTTCGACTAATTGAACTGGTCCTCACTCTGAACAACTTCTCTTTCCAATCCTCCCACTTCCTCCAAACCAAAGGAGTAGCCATGGGCACCCGCATGGGCCCCAGCTATGCCTGCCTCTTCGTAGGATATGTGGAACAGTCCATCTTCCGCAACTACACTGGCCCCACCCCCCACCTTTTCCTCCGCTACATCGATGACTGTATTGGTGCAGCCTCGTGCTCCCACGAGGAGGTTGAACAATTCATCCACTTTACCAACACCTTCCACCCCGACCTCAAATTTACCTGGAGCGTCTCAGACTCCTCCCTCCCCTTCCGAGACCTTTCCATTTCTATCTCGGGCGACCGAATCAACACGGACACTTACTATAGACTGACCGACTCGCACAGCTACCTAGACTACACCTCCTCCCACCCTGCCCTCTGTAAAAACGCCATCCCTTATTCCCAATTCCTTTGTCTCCGCCGCATCTGCTCCCAGGAGGACCAGTTCCAATACTATACAACCCAGATGGCCTCCTTCTTCAAAGACCGCAACTTCCCCCCGACGTGATCGACGATGCCCTCCACCGCATCTCCTCCACTTCCCGCTCCTCCACCCTTGAGCCCTGCCCCTTATTATCGCCACCAAGACAGAACCCCACTGGTCCTCACCTACCACCTCACCAACCTCCATATACATCGTATCATCCGTCGTCATTTCCACCACCTCCAAACGGACCCCACCACCAGGGATATATTTCCTTCCCCTCCCCTATCAGCGTTCCGAAAAGACCACTCCCTCCGTGACTCCCTCGTTAGGTCCACACCCCACAGCAACCCAACCTTCACTCCTGACACCTTCCCCTGCAACCGCAGGAGGTGCAAAACTTGCGCCCACACCTCCCCCCTTACTTCCCTCCAAGGCCCCAAGGGATCCATCCATATCCGCCACAAATTCACCTGCACCTCCACACACATCATTTACTGCATCCGCTGCACCCGATGTGGCCTCCTCTATATTGGGGAGACAGGCCGCCTACTTGCGGAACGTTTCAGAGAACACCTCTGGGACACCCGGACCAACCAACCCAACCACCCCGTGGCTCAACACTTCAACTCCACCTCCCCTCCACCAAGGACATGCAGGTCCTTGGACTCCTCCATCGCCAGACCATAGCAACACGACGGCTGGAGGAAGAGCGCCTCATCTTCTGCCTAGGAACTCTCCAACCACAAGGGATGAACTCAGATTTCTCCAGTTTCCTCATTTCCCCTCCCCCCACCTTGTCTCAGTCCCAACCCTCGAACTCAGCACCGCCTTCCTAACCTGCAATCTTCTTCCTGACCTCTCCGCCCCCACCCCACTCCGGCCTATCACCCTCACCTTGACCTCCTTCCACCTATCGCATCTCCTCCACTTCCCGCTCCTCCACCCTTGAGCCCGGCCCCTCCAATCGCCACCAGGACAGAACCCCACTGGTCCTCACCTACAACCTCACCAACCTCCATATACATCGTATCATCCGTCGTCATTTCCGCCACCTCCAAACGGACCCCACCACCAGGGATATATTTCCGTCCCCTCCCCTATCAGCATTCCGAAAAGACCACTCCCTCTGTGACTCCCTCGTTAGGTCTACACCCCACAGCAACCCAACCTTCACTCCCGACACCTTCCCCTGCAACCGCAAGAAATGCAAAACTTGTGCCCACACCTCCCCCCTTACTTCCCTCCAAGGCCCCAAGGGATCCTTCCATATCTGCCACAAATACACCTACACCTCCACACACTCCATTTACTGCATCCGCTGCACCCGATGTGGCCTCCTCTATATTGGGGAGACAGGCCGCCTACTTGCGGAACGTTTCAGAGAACACCTCTGGGACACCCGGACCAACCAACCCAACCACCCCGTGGCTCAACACTTCAACTCCACCTCCCACTCCACCAAGGACATGCAGGTCCTTGGGCTCCTACATCGCCAGACCATAGCAACATGACGGCTGGAGGAAGAGCACCTCATCTTCCGCCTAGGAACTCTCCAACCACAAGGGATGAACTCAGATTTCTCCAGTTTCCTCATTTCCCCTCTCCCCACCTTGTCTCAGTCCCAACCCTCAAACTCAGCACCGCCTTCCTAACCTGCAATCTTCTTCCTGACCTCTCCGCCCCCACCCCACTCCGGCCTATCACCCTCACCTTGACCTCCTTCCACCTATCGCATTTACAACGCCCCTCCCCCAAGTCCCTCCTCCCTACTTTTTATCTTAGCCTGCTGGACACACTTTCCTCATTCCTGAAAATTTACATAAAAGAAACTATGATAGTGTGAGACACAAGCTGACCATGATAATTTGGGGATTGTTATTTAAAGAGATGCTAGTGGTTAGGCAATGACAAACATTAAAACAGACAAACAGCAAAATGTCTTAATTTCTGGAATGAAATTAAAACAGGAACCGTGTAATGCCTTGGTTAACAAGGGAAATTAGGGAGAGTATTAAACCTGAGAAAGGCACATCCAAATTGGCCAGAAAAGCAAAGACCAGAGGATTGGAAAGACCTTTGGCCCTTGCAACGGGAGAAATAGAGACCGATTAAGAGGGACAAAACAGAGTATGGGTGTAATCTTAAAGGAAACATACAAGCTCATAGTAGAAGCTTCAATGAGTACGTTAAGAGAAAAAGGATTAATTAACATGAACATAGGTCCCCTGCAGTCAGGAACAAGAGAACCTATAATAGGAAACAAAGAGATGGCAGACCAATTAATGACATACTTTAGTTCCGTCTTCACAAAGAAAGAAAACATACAACTTCCCAAAAGATGGGGGACACAAGGACAAATGGAAAGGAGGAATTGAAAGGAAGAAGTCTTCTTAGGGAAATGGTATTGGGGAAGCAGATCGGAGAAAAGGCAGATCAATCCCAGAGCCTGATAACCTTCAACACAGAGAGGTTTAGAATGTGGCCCTGGAAATAACAGATGTGCTCGAGGTTATCTCCCATAATCCTCTCAACTCTAGAACAATTCCTAATGTAGTTAATGTAACCGAGGAGAAACATCAGTTGTTGTCTTTTCCTGAGATGAATTAATGTTCAGAAGTTTTACACAATGCATGGTATTCTCCACTAAGGTATTCTCACCTTCAGATATTCAAGTTACTGCTGTATCCTCAGGGATATCCAGGTCTTTATTTAGCAAAATTATTTGTGGATCTCAATCCTTCACCAACACACGTTGACCTTTTTGTAAAACAGAGTTTGGCCTTGTTCCCTCGCTGGAAACCCAGATTCAGTTGTTTCCCATCAACAATGTCCTCTGTAATGGGTGGTTCCAACGAATCAAATGCCATGTGCAACTGATCCTTTCCCAAGGGCGATGCTGGAAGCTTTAGTCATCGAGTGGGTTGTGTTCCGGTATGGGAACAAAACTTGGCTCAGTCTTTTGGATTGTGATTCTTGTTGTTGTTACCCTGAAGGAATGTTTCATTGTCTGAACAAAGTTTTTTTGCCAAATTATTTATGGTTGGGGGATAAAGAGCTGATTGGACATGTTGGATTCCAATCTGCTTCAGATCATCTGTAAACGGTTGTGATATAAACTGTGGACCGTTATTAGGAGCAAATTGTTTCAGTGAAGCAAACCTCTCAACAATCGCCCCCAGTCTTTCAATGGATCCCCCTGAAGAGGATGTCTCCATGATGGCAACTTCAGGCCATTTAGTGTGTGCATCAACCACTGTGAGAAACATTCACCCTTCGAAAGGTCTGGTGTGGTCAATATGGATTCTTTCCTATGACCTTTCCAGCCATTCCCATGGGGGTAAGGCACTAATGGATGTCGGTTGAGGCTCTTGTACGAGCAGCACATATTCCCACCTTCTCCTCAATTTCAGAGTCGAGCCCTGGTCCCAAAATTAGTTTCTGGTTGTCTCCTTTGTTCTGACAATGCCACAGTGGCCTTCATGTAGTTGATTTAACACACATTTCCCTAACTGTGTTGGAATGGTGACCCACATTCCCCAGAGAAGATATTCTGCTTGTATGGATAGTTGTAGCTTCTGTGAGACATATGGCTTCAGTTCTGGTGGTGTTCCTGTGACTTTCCCACAAAGCACCACATCCGTCACTTTTGATAACAGTGGATCATTTCTGGTGTACTTCTTAATGTGTCCTGCCATTTCCAGAATGTTCTCTATTGGTTCAATGTGGAAGATGTCTGCATAAGGACTATTTGTATTCAACTTATTTGACAAAGGTAACTGAAAGAGCCCATGGACATTCCCATGTAGGTTGCATTGCTGATACTTAATTGTATGAGTGTGAGCTGACAGCAACAACACCCACCTCTGCATATGGCTCACTGCTCGAGAAGGTATCTCTGTATGAGGCCCAAATATTGTGGTCAGTGGGCTGTGGTCTATGAGTCGGGTAAGTTCCAGGCCACACAGGGATTGATATATTGCCAGAAATGATTCCAAGAGCTTCTCTATCTGTGCAGAGCTCACTTCTGCTTTGTTCAATGATCTTGGTGTAAAATCTATTGGCTCTCTTTCCCCCCGGGTACCACGTGAGAAATGACTGCTCCCACTCCATTCAGTGGGACATCACATGCTAGCTGCAGTGATAGCTTTCAGTCAAACTGGGTCAGGCCTCCTGAATTCATAAAGAATCCTTGGCTTGTGTAAAAGCTTTCACATTGATCTTCCCATTTCCAGTTCCTGTTTTGGCAGAATAATTGTGTAACGGTTGGAGGATGGCTGCAAGACTTGAATAAACCTGCCATAGTAATTTAGTCAGTCCAAAAACCACAGTGGTTGGTATATTTTAGGCAGTGGTGCCTCAATTATGGGACATTTACTTGTGAAGGTGACTTGTGTAGTCCCTGAGCATCAATAACATGCCTTAAATATTCAATGGGAGATTTAAAATATTTACATTTGTCTTGTCTCAGTCTGAGGCCATAATCTTCAAGTCTCTGCAAAGCAGCATCTAAATTATTGAGATGTTCTCTTTCATTTCTCCCCCTGTCTAAAATATTGTCTGGGTAACTCTGATTCCTTCCAATCACTGACAATCTGACCCATGGCACGTTGGAGTAACACAGGTGCAGGTGTGATTCCAAATACAGGGCTCTTGTATTGGAATATCCCTTTATGTGTTAGAATTGACAAGTATTTCTGTGACTCAGGGTCTACACTTATCTGGAGATAGGCTCGACTCAGATCAATTTTAGTGAAATGCTGACCCCCAGCTAATCCAGCAAAGAGACCAATGCCATTGCAGAAGGTGTAACACCTGCCCGTTTACTTCCTCCCTCCTCACTATCCAAGGTCCCAGAGATACCTTCCAGGTGAAGCAGCGATTTACCTGCACTTCACTCAATCTGATTTACTGTCTGCGCTGCTCACAATGTGGTCTCCTCTACACTGGGGGTATGAAACACAGACTGGGTTCCCGCTTTGTGGAACATCGATGTGCTGTCGGCAAAAGTGACCCTGAGCTTCCAGTTGCCTGCCACTTCAACACACCACTGCATTCCCATCCTAACATTTCTGTCTCAGGCCTGTTACAGTGAGGCTCAACACAAACTGGAGGAACAGCATCTCATCGTCTGCTTGGGGACCTTCCAGCCTTCAGGACTCAGTCTCCAGTTTAATAATTTTACAGCATGAACACCTCCTTCCCTTTCTGTTACTGAGTCCCACACACCCCAGATCCTGTCATGGAATGGGTTGCTTTCAGCACACGAGGAAGAGGAAAACAGCAATCCCACTCTCACCGACTTAAAGTCCCCACTGTCATCTCTCTGGCTTCTCTTATTCTTGGCTTACTGTAATCAATCCTGTTGTTGACTGACATTTTCTCTCTCTCTCTCTCTCTCTCTCGACCCTGTCTCCACCCATCCACTAACTCCAAGCGTTCCTCCCCACCCCACCCCTCCACCACCCCTGTCCCCAGCATAAATACCACACTTTCCCACCTGCTATCAGTTCTGGAGAAAGGTCACAGGACTCGAAACATTAACTCTGTTTTTGGTCCACAGATGCTGCCAGCCCTGCTGAGTTTCTCCAGCAACTTTGGTTTTGTTTGTTCCAGCAAATAGATCATTGATTAAATGGAAAGTATACTGCACAGCACACAGTTCTGGGTTAATAATGATCGTAAATTCATCGCAGGTGGGTACCAAATGTCTTTCTTTCACACTGGCACAATAGGCATGGCCCAATCACTCACATTGATGGGTCCAAGGACTCCCATCTTGACCAGCCTCTCTCATTCTGCCTTGACCTTTGCTCTGATTGTATGAGGCTGATCCATCAATGTAACATTCTGCTTGACCCTCATCCCCTTCAATAAGAGACCTTTTCCATGCTTCCCAGATCCCCATTTAAAACCTTTTGTGGAGATCAGTCTCAGAATCTAACAAGTAATTCACTTCCGTCCAGTTGATTTTGACTTTTTCCAACTACACTCTTCACAATAAAGCTAGAACATTTCCTTTGACAATGTGTAAGGGCAAATCTTCAGCCTGACCGTATAAGGGAACATTCACATTAATACAATCAACTACACCCATGAAATTTGCCCTTTTAATATTCTGGGAGCCTGGGTTCAAATCCTACCACAGCAGATGGTGGAATTTAAATTTGATTAAAAATCTGTACTTCAGCATCTACTGATGACCACGCAAGCATTGTCAATTTTTGGGAAAAACCCATCTGATTCACTAGCATTGTTTAGGGAAGGAAACTACCATCCTTACCTGGTCCAGCCTCGTGTGACTCCAGACACAGCAATGTGGTTAGCCCTTAACTATCCTCTGGGCAATTAGGGATGGGCAATAAATGCTGGTCTCGCCAGTCACATACTCATCGTATGAGTGAATATTTAAAAAACAAGCTGAGCTGTTGAGTTTTAAGTTTCTTATCTGCTGGTTCCACAGGGACTGCTATTCCCAGAGCTTTCTTTAAATCTCAGTTCCTTTCTGTCAGTAATGACTTCTGGATTGTTTCAAATCTTAAACTACACACCAGTCTGTCTCTGATTGCATCATTTAAGTTGTCTCCAAATTCACAACATTCTGCTAATGGTTTTGAAGTTGCTACAAACTGGGAGACAGACTCACCATCTTGCTGGTTATATTTATGCAATCTGAACCTTTCAGCAATCCCCAATGATTTTGGTGAAAAATGGTTCTGGAGGATTCCTATTATTTCTTTATAAGTTTTGGAACCTGGCTTCTCTGGCTGTCCCAGACTCCTCAGGAAGTTAAAAGCCTCTCCTCATCCCATAATACTGAAGAACACAAGGATGACTATATCTGCTTCAATTTTGTCAGCTTGAACAAAATATGAAAATCTCTCTGAGTGCGAGTACCAGCTCTCAGTATTTTCACCTCATGGTCCCCTGGAGCTAAATGTTTAAAGCTGGTTCACTTGTTCCTGTTGAAAAGAAGATTTTCCTGAGGCTGCCTGTTTCTTTTCCAACACTACACCCTGAGCTGTAACCATTTCCCTCGGTGTAGGGTAGTTGTTACTCACAGTGTCCTTTCAGGGTGGGGCCCATGGTGAGCTTCTTCTGCACTGTTCCCCTCTTCCCTCGGGTGAATTTGTTTTATTTCCTGACCGTACTTGCTTCAGTGCAGCGAGAGTGTCTTTTGATGATTTTCCTTCATTTTATCAAAATGCCTCTGAGATCTACAGTGAGGTCCATGATTCTGCTTTTCTTTCCTGATGAGTCAGTTTATCGATCCGGTCGATCTCAAAGCTGTTTTATCCTCGTCGCCAGTTTCCATCTTGTGTGACATTCCCAAGAGGGACCAGGGAGGCTGAAGTGTTAAACTGACTGAATCCACAACAGGTGGGACAAAATGGGTCTTTTTCTTTGTGGCAGGCAGTGTTGGGTACTGCAGGGATTAGTGTTTGGGCCCCAGCTATTCACAATGGACATGAATGATTCCGATGAGGGAACTACGTGCCATATCTCCAAGTTTACAGATGATACAAAGCTGTGTGGGAGGGTGAGCTGTGAGGAGGATGCAGAGAAGCTGCAGTATGTTTTGGACAAGTTAAGTAAATGAGCAAGTACATGACAGACACAGTATATAGTGGGTAAATGTGAGATTGTTCACTTTGGTAGCAAAAACAGACAGGCCGATCATTATCTGAATGGTGATAAATTGGGGGAGGGGGTGGTGCAATGAGACCTGGGTGTCCTTGTACACCAGTCACTGAAAGGAAGCCTGGAGGAGCAGCAGGTGGGGAAGAAGGTAAATGGTACACCGGCCTTCGCAGCAACAGGATTCGAGTACAGGAGCAGGAGGGTCTGAGGTCAGAAGGTCAAAGTCATGGAGTCAGGGAAGTGTCAAATGGACTGAGGAAAGAACAGCACAGAGACTGTGGAAGGGAAGGCCAAGGGGAGACTTGATAAAGGTATTTAAAACAGTGAAGGGTTTTGATCGAGCAAAGAAATAGAATCTGTTTCCAAGGATGGTTCATCAGGGAGCACAGATTTAGAAAAAGGGGCAGAGGTGATATGAGGAGAAACAGTTTAATATAATCTGCAGCTCGCCTGTGAAATGTAATGGCTGATAGTGCAGTGGGTGCACATTCAGGATTAAATTTTAAAATGGAATGGAATAAATAATTGAAGGAGAAGGATTGCCAGAAGATGAGTCCGTGCTGTCTGAGTCTATAAGGACAGAGCAAAGGAGGGGACCCTCAGTGATTGCTCTTTGAAACACCAGGTACAGATTTGATGGACCAAATCACCACCTTCTGTGCTTTCAGTCGGGATTCGGGATTTTCAGCCTGAGGTTCCTTCTCCCCAGTTGCAGGGCTCTGTTTCTGGTTGGTGGGGTTCGAGCCTGGGAAAGGGGAAATCGGGTTCACAGCCTGCAGCCCTTCGAAAGCTGGCATAGGGTAAAGCTGTTCTGTAACAGTGTGGAGTAGAGCGAGAGGAACATCTTCCTGGAGAAACTCAGCAGGTCTGGCAGCATCTACGGAGAGAAAGCAGAGTTGAGTCCATTGACCCATTTTCAGAACAGTCCTGAACAAGGGTTACTGGACAAATAGAAATATAGAAACAATAACTCTACTTTCTCTCCACAGGTTTTGCCAGACCTGCTGAGTTTCTCCAGCACTCTCTGTTTTCATTTCAGATCCTCAGCATCCACAGTTCTTTGTTGTCTCCGATGAACATCTTCCTTATCTTGAGGGTCCCTTGTCTCTGAGTTGTACAGGAGCTGGTGCAGTTGGAGACCACGTCCTTGAGGGAATCAGAGATACCAGTTGTCTGGTGTTTCACTATATATCCCCCCAAACCAGTCACACTGCATCAGTCACAACTGAAAGCTCTGGATTTTGGGAGAATCGTTATGTTGAACAAGGTGAACAGTGGGAGTGGAGGAACCATTAGTGAGTCTCAATAAGCACCCAAGAATCAAAACCAGGGGGTGACTGGGCTTCACCATCAGGAACAGGGTTTGTAGCCCACACCCCTTCACTCCCCAACACTGAGTCTCTCTGTATTTCTGTTTCTGTCCCTGTGTAAGGGGTCGCTCTGTCTCTCTGAACTCCCACTGGGGTGGACATCACTGATGTACTTTAATGTGTTAATGACCCATCCCCACAGTCTAGGGCAGGGCGGGCAGAAAGCTTCATGGAGGGTCTGGAGTTATCATTCACACATTTCTGACAGCAAAGGGAGCTTCTGGGATTGCAGTCCCTAAGGTAACATTTGTTACAATGAGGAAGCCTCTTCTGCTCACCCTCACCACAGAAATGAAGATCATTGAAATGTTTCTGTGTGTTCTATAAATCCTCAGTGAGTAGATGTTTAACCATCCATTCTGTGTGTTGTTACAGGGCCAGGAGAGGAAACCTGTCTCACCCGATGTTACAGTCCAAGTGGGGGATTCAATGATTGATGATCTCACCAGCCCTCTGACAGTAACATTTCAGGACCTGCCTTTCCAGGTGAGATAAACCTCCACAATATCATCGAGCTGAGCCTGTGAGCAGCCAGGTCTGACTGGATTGTGCAGCACAGTCTGGATCATCTCCAGTGTTGATGAACAAGTTAAACTGGATGACCCCGAAATTCTATAGTCCTCAGGCTGTGAATGGAGCCCTGTCTGGGCAGGTTTGGAGGACTCGGAGCTGATCTCCTTGTCTCTTTAATGTCCATCAGAACCTGTGATCATGATGAGGGTGTGGAATATTATGATGCTGTACAAATGAGGATCGCTGTGCCTTGTGAGATATTTCCCATAGCTTTGTGTCCTGAAATTCCTCTGGAGGGTTTAGAAAGGAGGGTCTGGGACAGGACAGAATGATTGTCCACCCCATGGATATGGTTCCATCCAAAATCCCATGGTCTGAGGGATTTCTCTGTTACAGGTGGACCCCCCACAACATGTTGTTCCCCTTGGGTCAGGTGACCCTGTTTATTCAGGTTTCTGGAGATTATGGAAAAAATCATTAAAAATGGCCTCAGTCTGGTTTGGTCACTTACAGTCATAGAAACATAGCAATGTACAGCACAGAAACAGACCTTTCGTCCAACCTATCCATGCCGACCAGATATCCCAACACAATCTAGTCCCACCTGCCAGCACTGTCCCATATCCCTCCAAACCCTTCCTATTCATATACCCATCCAGATGCCTCTTAAATGTTGCAATTGTACCAGCCTCCACCACATCCTCTGGCAGCTCATTCCATACACATCTGCGAGTAAAAGTTGCCCCTTAGGTCTCTATCTTTCCTCTCTTACCCTAAACCTATGTCCTCTAGTTCTGGGCTCCACCACCCCAGTGAAGAGACCTGTCTATTTATCCTATCCATGACCCGCATGATTTTATAAACCTCTATAAGGTCACCCCTCAGCCTCCGACGCTCCAGGGAAAACAGCCCCATCCTATTCAACCTCTCCCTATAGCACAAATCCTCCAACCCTGGCAACATCCTTGTAAATCTTTTCTGAACCCTTTCAAGTTTCACAATGTCTTTCTGATAGGATAAAGACCAGAATTGCATGCAATATTCCAAAAGTGGCCTAACCAATGTCCTGTACAGCCGCAACATGACCTCCCAACTCCTGTACTCAATACTCTGACCAATAAAGGAAAGCATACCAAACACCTTCTTCACTGTCCTATCTCCCCGCGACTCTACTTTCAAGGAGCTAAACTGCTCTCCAAGGTCTGTTTGTTCAGCAACACTCCCTAGGACATTACCATTAAGTGTATAACTCCTGCTAAGATTTGCTTTCTCAACATGTAGCACCTCACATTTATCGAAATTATCCATCTGCCACTCCTCAGCCCTTTGGCCCATCTGATCAAGAACCCGTTGTGATCTGACGTAACTTTCTTCGCTGTCCACTACACCTCCAATTTTGGTGTCATCAGCAAACTTACGAACTGTACCTCTTACGCTCACATCGGAATCATTTATATAAATGACGAAAAGTCGTGGACCAGCACCAATCCTTGTGGCACTCCACTGGTCAGAGGCCTCCAGTCTGAAAAACAACCACCACCACCACCCTCTGTCTTCTACCTTTGAGCCAGTTCTGTATCCAAATGGCTAATTGTCCCTGTATTCCATGAGATCTAACCTTGCTAACTAGTCTTCCATGGGGAACCTTGTCGAATGCCTTACTGAAATCCATATAGATCACATCTACTATACTCTGCCCTCATCAATCCTCTTTGTTATTTCCTCAAAAAACTCAATCATGTTTGTGAGACATGATTTCCCTCGCATAAAGCCTTGTTGATGATCCCTAATCAGTCCTTGTGTTTCCAAATACATGTACATCCTGTTCCTCAGGATACCCTCCAACAACCTGCCCACCACTGACGTCATGTTCACTGATCTATACTTCCCCGGCTTGTCCTTACCACCCTTCTTAAACAGTGGCACCACGTTAGCCAACTTCCAGTTTTCTGGCACCTCTCCTGTGGCTATTGATGGCACAAATATCTCAGTAAGAGGCCCTGTTATCACTTCCCTAGCTTCCCACAGAGTACTCGGGTACACCTGATCAGGTCCTGGGGATTTATCCACTTTTATATGTTTCAATACATCCAGCACTTCCTCCTCTGTAATATGGACATTTTGCAAGATGTCACCATCTCTGTCCCTACATTCTATATCTTCCATGTCCTTTTCCACAGTAAATACTGATACAAACTAGTATCTGCCCCATTTCCTGTGGCTCCACACAAGGGCCGCCTTGCTGACCTTTGAGGGGCCCTATTCTCTCCCTGGTTTGTCCTTTACGTATCTGTAAAAACCCTTTGGATTCTCCTTAACTCTGTTTGCCAAAGCTATCTCATATTCCTTATTTGCCCTCCTGATTTCCCTCTTCAGTAAACTCCTACTTCCTTTATACTCTTTTTAGGATTCAATCGATCTATCCTGTCTGTACCTGACATATGCTTCCTTCTTTTTCTTAACTAAACCCTCAATTTCTTTAGTCATCCAGCATTCCCTATACCTAAAGCCTTCCCTTTCACCCTGACAGGAATATACTTTCTCCGGATTCTCATTACCTCATTTCTGACAACTTCCCATTTTCCAGCCATCCCTTTACCTGCGAACATCTGCACCCCCCCCCCCCCCCCCATCAGCTTTTGAAAGTTCTTGCTAAATACCATCAAAATTGGCCTTTCTCCAATTTAGAACTTCCATTTTTAGATCCCGTATATCTTTTTCCATCATAATTTTAGAACAAATGGAATTATGGTCACTGAACCCAAAGTGCTCCCCCACTGACACCTCAGTCACGTGCCCTGCCTTATTTCCCAAGAGTAGATCATGTTTTGCACCTTTTCTGGTAGGTAAATCCACATACTGAATCAGAAAATTTTCTTGTACACACTTAATAAACTCCTCTCCATCTAAACCCTTAACACTGTGGCAGTCCCAGTCTATATTTGGAAAGTTAAAATCTCCAACCTGAACCACCCTATTATTCCTACAGATAACTGAGATCTCCTTATGTATTTGTTTCTCAATTTCCCTCTGACTATTAGGGGGTCTATAATACAATCCCAAGAAGATGATCATCCCTTTCTTATTTCTCAGTTCCACCCAAATAACTTCCCTGGATGTATTTCCAGGAATATCCTCCCTCAGTACAGCTGTAATGCTATCCCTTATCAAAAGTGCCACTTGCCCTCCTCTCTTGCCTCCCTTTCTATCCTTCCTCTCGCATTTGTATCCTGAAACATTAAGCTGCCAGTCCTGCCCATCCCTGAGCTATGTTTCTGTAATTCCCTGCCCTGACTGTTTGACTCGCTTCTGTTCTCAACTGTACCAGTCTCAGATTGATCACTTTCCTCATTATCACCCCCTCCCCCCACCACTACCCCCCCCTTTGCCCCCCACACTCTCCCCCCACCACCACATCCCCTCCAACCCACCCCACACGCTTATCCCACCACCACCCCCCACAACCTCCCCCTACCATCATCCCCCCACACCCCCCACCCCCTCCCCCCCACCACCACCCCCTCCAACTCCCCCATACACGCCCCCCACACCCTGCCCCCACCACCTCCCCCCCTCCCACACACACCCTCCCACACCCTGCCCCCATCACCGCCCCCCCCCACCACTACCACATTCCCCCCCCCCACCCAACCTTACTGGTTTAAATCCCCCGGAGCAGCTCTAGCAAATCTCCCTGCCAGTATATTAGTCCCCTTCCAATTTAGGTGCAATCTGTCCTTCTTGTACAGGCCACTTCTACCCCAAAAGAGATTCCCAAGATCCAAAAATGTGAATCCATCTCCCATACAGTGCGATGTTCCTCCACAATGAGGTTGGAAGCTGTGGATGGTAGATCCCCTGAGGTGATGAGATTGTGTATGGTCTGGGAGTTGATGGTTTGGTGATGGGGAGGGTGAAGTCATGGTCGAGGGTGCGGTAGGAGGATGTGTCTTTGAGCCTGGCCTCAGCGGTGTAGAGGTCAGTGCCCAAGCCACCACTGCACCCTCTTTGTCCGCTGATTTGATGGTGAGGTTGGGGTTGGAGCGGAGGGAGTGGAGAGCTGTGCATTGTGAGGGTGGGAGGTTGGAGTGGGTGAGGGGGGGTGAGCAGGTTGAGCCGGTTGATGTCCCGGCAGCAGTTTGAAATGAAGAGATCAAGGGCGGGTAACAGGCCAGCATGGGGTGTCGAGGTGGACGGGGTGTGTTGGAGGCGGGAGAAGGGATCCTCGGTGGGTGGGCGGGAGTCTTGGTTGTAAAAGTAGGCCCAGAGGAGGAGGTGGTGGAAGAAACGTTCAAGGTCGCAGCGTGTGCCGAACTCATTAATCTGGGAATGTAGAGGGATAAAGGTGAGGCCAATATTGAGGACAAAACATTCGTCCTCAGTGAGGGGGAGGTCTGGGGGAATGGTGAAGACACGGTGCGGATGGGAGCTAGGACCTGGAGTGGGGCTGGAATTCAAGGTGGGGGTGGAGACAATAACTTGAGTGGGCGTGGTTATGGGGACAGTGACTTGAGTGGGTATTCCTTACTGCGAATCCTCTTGCAAGGATGCCTGCCTTGAAGACGTTTTCCTCCTCTCTCTACAAGAATCTCAGGGAGTCTCCTCTAGCTTATCTCTCCACGCTTCAGGCTCTCTGCTTTTATTCCTGATGAAGGGCTTTTGCCCGAAACGTCGATTTTGCCTGTCCTCGGATGCTGCCTGAATTGCTGTGCTCTTCCAGCACCACTGATCCAGAATGGGTATTCCTGAACCCTGTCCAGGGGTGAGTTTCTGATGATAAGGGACTGGAGCGATCACAGGACTCAGCAGCAACCTCCACAGAGATGGCCAGGCAGTGAGGTCAAATATGGCCCCAGTCAGGGACCATGATCCTCCAGTGCTGCAATGCTGCTGGTGTTACACAGGCCCCTGCTCTGTCAGGAGTTGAGTAACACGGTGGAAGGGCTCTCTCACTGGGAGGGCAGTGGACCATGGGTAACTGATATAACTGACAGCATCAGGGAGCTGCAATGCTCACAGTGGTCCTGGAGTAGTGCAGACACTCTTTCAGAGGGATCACTGTCCAACCTGAGGCTCCTCACAGGACTTTGTATCGTTCTCACCACTGAAGAGATAGACATTTGTGAGTGCCCCTATTTTAAGGTGATGCTCGGTCTCTCCCTTGTCCAGCAGCGTTCTCCTCTCCCAATGAGGCTGCTGCCTGGACACTACTTCAGACCCTCCCACTGGGCCCTGTACTTCCTGGTAAAGTTAAAGATGGTGAATGGGGAGGTGACCAATTAGGAATCTGCTTTGTGTAAAGTTGCTTTGGTGGGAACACTGAGGTCATACCCAGGATCCGGAAAATTTAACCCAACAATTTCCCAGTTGGCATCACATTTCCTCCTCCTTCCCTGCCTTACCCTGTTAGACAGGCGAGAGAGAAATGTCGCAATGTGTTTGTGTCGACACAGCTGCTTCAACTGTGTTATTGTTGGTGAAGCTAATGTTCTGGTTTATCATTTCCATTTTAGTCCGATTCTCCACCATGCAGCGCCCGGGACTCTGGTGGGAATGGTAAGTGAAGATTGTTTTAAAATGCTGACATCACTCAATACTGGAATGTGTAAATGGGGGAATAATTCTCATGATTAATAATTCTCCAACACAGGCACCTTCGATCAATATGAAAACAGGACCATCTGCAAGTTACCCTTCAAGCCACACACCATCTGATCTGGTAATAAATCACTATTAGTTCACAGCCACTGAGTAAAACTCCCAGAACTCCCCTCCTGTCAGCATTGTGGGGATAAGCATTATGGAGGTTCAAGTAGGCAGCACACAACTAGCTTCTCCAGAGCAATGAGGGACAGGGAACTATTGTTGAGGTAAAAACAATGACTGCAGATGCTGGAAACCAGATTCCCTCATGAGCGGACCGGGGAACAGAGTGGATACGATCACTTGCAGATGTGACCGTCTGGGTTTCTTCTTTGTACTAACACTGGAATCGAAGGTATGAATCATGCTCATCTCCACACTGTAAATAAACTCCAATATAAGGTTCAATTGGCCTGGAAAGTGAGACTGTTGTCACATTCTTACTGCAGTTCAATACAGCTCTGCCCAAGTATCGAACATGCCTCTGCAAAATATTCTGTAGCTCTCCCACCCCAGTCTCTATGTTTACTTTTAATCTGTTTAAAAAAACCAGCAATGTAACAATATTTCAGCCTCTCAGTTCAGATGAACCTCCTGCTTGAAATCCCGTTCTGACTTTGATATCAAGCCCATACATGGATTTTCAATGGGCCTCCCAACTCTGCTGCAGTGTCTGAGCTCCAGCTAGTGCAGACAAACCAGGGAAATCAGTCATTTGTTTTCATTCTCTCCCAGGATGCAGGTGTTGCTGGATGGGCCAACAATAGTTCCCTGCAATTCAGGCAGCATCCGAGGACAGGCAAAATCGACGTTTCGGGCAAAAGCCCTTCATCAGGAAGAAAGGTTTTGCCCGAAACGTCGATTTTGCCTGTCCTCGGATGCTGCCTGAATTGCTGTGCTCTTCCAGCACCACTGATCCAGAATCTGGTTTCCAGCATCTGCAGTCATTGTTTTTACCTCAACAATAGTTCCCTGTCCCTCATTGCTCTGGAGAAGCTAGTTGTGTGCTGCCTACTTGAACCTCCATAATGCTTATCCCCACAATGCTGACAGGAGGGGAGTTCTGGGAGTTTTACTCAGTGGCTGTGAACTAATAGTGATTTATTACCAGATCAGATGGTGTGTGGCTTGAAGGGTAACTTGCAGATGGTCCTGTTTTCATTAATCTTCTGGCGCCATCCTTCAAGATGCTGAATGCAGCAGGTTTGAAAGGTGCTTTTCAAGGAGTTTTGGTGAGTTAATCTAATGGATGGTACTTACTGCTCCCACTGTGAGCCTGAGCTGCACGTAGGGAGTGTTGAAGGTGGTGGATGTGATGCCAACCAAGTGGTTTCCTTTATCCTGCGACTGCCAAGCTTCTAGAATGTTGTTCCTCATTCAGAATTCTCCCGAGATTAACATACGGGCAAATGTTTTATTGACATTAATTTTAAGACGGCTCGAATATAATAACAGAAATGTGTTGCTGAGTCTGAGTTTTGGGCCCCATATCGAAGGAAGGGTGTTGGAGGAGGTCTAGAGGAGGCTTAAAAGAATGATCCCGAGGATAAAGGGCTTATCACATGAGGAGCAAATGGGAACTCTGGGAACATACTCAATGGCATGTAGACGGATGGGGGGGATCTGAGTGAAACTTGATACTAAGAGGCCTGGATTGAGTGGATGTGGAGAAACTGTTTCCACCAATAGGAGATTAGGAACTGGGGACAGCCTCAGGGTGAGGGGGTGACCATTTAGATGAGGAGGAATTTCTGCTGCCAGAGGGTGCTGGATCTCATTGTCCAAGTGTCTTTAAGATAGAGATGGACAGGTTCTTGATCAGTAAGGGAGTAAGGGTTATGGGGAGCAGGCAGGAGAATGTGGGTGAGGAACAGGCCAGCCATGATTGAATGCTAGAGCTGATTCAATGGGCTGAATGGCCTCATTCTATCCCTGTCTTGTGGCCTCAGCAGGACATTTCTGCTCTCGTAATCTTGCCCTCTCTAAGTGAATGCTAACATTGCATTTGCTTTCCTCACTGTCAGATTTGATACGTAATCTCCACTTGTAAGTAAATAGAAGTATGATCTATGCAATCTATCAAGGCCGATTCCATTTTAAGATCTGAACTGTCCAGTCCCGTCATCAGCTGGAACCATAGCAAGGACAAGTGGAGAGTATCCCATCAGAATGCTGAGGTGTGCCTTGTAGACAGGCTTACGAGTGCAGAGGTGAGTCACTCACAGCAGAATACCGAGCCGCTGACCTGCTCTCACAGCCACAGGACTGATATAGCTGATCAGTCCCATTTCTGGTCAGGGGTAAGCCCATGTGCTGGCTCAGTCATTATCCTGTATCATATCTACCCCTTCAAAAACTGGGAATAATTTCCACAATTTAACTTTCTTTCCCAATCACTTTGCAATTTAACCTTGCACAAGGGAATAGCTTCATAACACTTTTTACTTGTCAAACCGTCTGGAACACAAACTGTCTCATCAGCCACCATCAATGACTGAAGTGTCCCAGTGTCTCTCAAAAGATGAATTTGTTCCTTTGTTTTGTTGGAGAGGAAAGGGAATACTTCTCACTGAGAGATAAAACCTCTGAAACCTCCCGTAATCTGGCTAAGTTCAATGGAGTTCAAGGAAATATTTCCTTATCTTCCCTGAGGTACATTCTCTATTCTAGAAGGTTCTGGGAGAACATGCTGCTCTTCTATTGCCCCTGGTTTATGGGTCCATTCCCAGCAATCAGTGCAATGTTGTTCCTGTGTTACATCTTGTTTCAAAGGAAACATAGGCTTTTGGGCTTCACTCCCACTCTCAGCATCTCTCAGTTTGACTTGAGGAGAGTGTCCTTTTGGGTGGAAATTCCTGCTCTCTTGCGTGGCATGGGAAATGGTAAGAAAATTGGGAAAATACAGAGAAAATGGAAAAATCAGGTCCTCAATGTTGGGAATAACATTTCCAGTTTTCCCAACAGTTCACACAGCAAATTCTGAATCTTGCACATGAGCGGTCACCATTTTATTTCCATGAAGTTGCATCTCATTATCAGCCCCACTCCTGTCACTGTATGCACCTTCCAGTTCTCCTCCCCGTCCCTGAGAAACTAGATGACACCAATTCAAACTAAACTACATGGATGTCACAGCGGTTACCTGGCAACTGCAGCTTATTGCCTCCTTCTCCATGCCTTTGGACAACTCCATCTTTCCATCATTTCACCACATGCTCCATGGACACTGTCCTCTTCCACCCTTGATCCATGCAAGTGGGCATCACCAAACACCCAGCCTCACACATCATCACGGCCGCTTTTAGACAAATCACACACTGCGTCACCCCCTTCAGACTTCACCTTCGAGCTCAGGGATGCTAATGAGCTGCTTGCTTCTGCCAGTTACTTTGCAGACAGGGACACATATGAATCTCATACATCTACAAATGATGTATGTGCTGGCTCAGTCAAGCAGCCTGAACAGTGGGATTCTCCCCCAGAGCTGGTTTCTCCCAGGCACAGGGTGCTATAGAGTGCACCCATCTTGCTCTGATCATTTCCTATCACCAGCCGGTAAACATCGGCAACCGAAAAGGTTCCCACTTCATCAACTCCATCAAAAACTGATGACACCTTTACAAAAGCCTCAGACTGAGGCAGAACAGAGACACAACACTGTCCATGTTTCCACCAGGGCCATAATGGAACTGATCGTAGACCCGTTGCCGTTGATAATACTGTCCAATGAAAAAAGATTGAAAAATAATTGGTCTTTATTCTCTAGAGTTTCAAAGAATAAGAAATGATTTCACTGAAAAATGCAAAATAGTGAAAGGGATAGACTGGGTTGATGCAGGTGAAACGTTACCCCGAGTGGGGGGGTCTAGAACCAGGAACAATTGAAAAATAAGGGGGATGCCACTTCGGTGTGAATGAGCAGAATTGTTTTTCCTCGGAGGGTTGTGAACCTTTGGAATTCTCAGTCTTCCAAAGAATTCTCTGCAGAAGGCTGTGGAGAATCCAGATTTGAGTATGTTTAAGGGAGAGATTGATACATTTCTGGTGGTCACTAATACGGGGATAGGATGAGTAAAGGACTTTTGAAATGTTCAATCAGCTATGGTCATACTGAAGGGCAGGGCAGTTTCAGTGGGCTGAATGGCCATCTTTGGCTCCTGCATTCCCGTGAGGCTTTGCTGCCTGGACTGCTCCTGTGGGGACTTAGAGTCTAACCAGAAAGTGTGTGCTACTTCATTGAGGAAGGTTCTGAGAAGGAAAATGAGGATCAGGACATTGACATGGAGAGGTGCCCAAGGAAGCATGATAGAGCTATGCTTCATCAAGCACGAGGAAATAACTGAATCCTGCTTCCAGGATGAATGTGCTGGGTTTTCAACTTCCTTTCATTCTGTAACTCTCGGTGAGGTGTATGGCAAGACACCCCTGGTCAGTATGTGTGGAGCAGACAATTTCTGAACTCCTTGAACTTGTCTGTTAATGAAGAAATGGTTTGTTTTTCATATGATTGTCTGCTTGCTCTCTTCAGGTGTTTCCACCTTCCAGTATCTGCACTTTGCAGGTTTTCCTGCTATTTTGGAGAAAGCAGCAGTCAGTGAGGTAGGACAGTCCCATCTCATGAGGTTATGGAGTTTTAGACCTTCAACAACAGCATGAGATCTGAGTGCTGTGTGATGCAGTCCCTCACGATTTGCAGCAGGTTGGGAGCAATTCGGAGGTACCTCCATTACAGCCTTCCATCATTGGTTAGACTTCAATGTGTCAAACTGCTAAATTGCCCTGAAAGACTTGGGCATCCTGTTGGACAGCACCTAACCAGAGAGAAGCAGTGTTTTGTGCAGATTCTCTCAGCAGATCACTGTGCTGTGAGGGAGAGAGAAGATGTGAACGCCCCATTGTGTACCTCCCAGCTTTTAATGACAATGCACTCCCTCCAAAAGCTGAGAGATTGAATAAAACGTTGCCTGCAGAGATATGTGATATCATCACTGAATCTACCCTCTCACTGTCAAGGTTTGTGTAAATGTGGATGATTTGTGCAGGCCAGGCCCTGTCAGAATCCCTGAACATTGTTTTTATCCTGAGTGTTGTTAACATTAACCTGCCTTAGCTGTAGTCATCGAGGTCACAGTTCAGGATCCATAATTCTGATGCTATCTGCAGTCGAGGAGTTGGGTGCTTCTGAGAGAATGAGTAAGGCTTGGCCATTACAGCTTCTTTCTCCGTTGGGATATCTGAAAAGGCTGCTCACCTCTCACTAGCTCCACAGCTGCATAGACAATGAAGCTGACATTTTGAGAATGCAAAGGAGCATATTTTTAGAGAAATGCACTGATGTGTCCTCCCTGTCACCCACACGCCCTCAGGGTGGTTTTTAATTTCCTTTCCGTCTCAGTCTGATGTCTCAGTGCAGTCCAGCCTTCTGCTGCTGGGATAGGGGGAATGTTCTCTGTAGCTGGTCTTGTTGGTCTGGAAGACTTGGTTGGTCACCCCCAGGGATATTTGATTCTAGAGGGCCCAGGTTAGCTGAGATTGTCCTGCCGGGTTACAGGCTCATCCCTCTTGGCTTGGACTTCAGTAGGTATTAGCATCAGAGGCAGGGGGGAGGTGAAGGGGCCAGACACCACTAGACTGTCCTGAGAAGCTGCAGGAGGTGTCATGTGGGACTCCTCCTCCTGTGGGTGTCTGCTGGCACCATCCTGTCTCCCTGAGGGAAAGAAGGATCTGGAATGAGGTTGAGGTCCCTCATCCCCCTTTGGCTTTGCCATTGATGCTGAGAGCCGATAGCTACACTGATGGAGTTCAGGCCTGTGTGTATAAGCAGCAGACACTTGGTGTGCAGGACCTGGGTTTCCAGAGCAGTCACCAGCCTGTCCATGGTGCCAGAGCTAGGGTTGGTGCACTCATCCATCCTTGGATTCACTTTCCTGACTGCTGCAGACAAGCTTGTATACTGTTGCTGGGTGTTTCTCTGCATGTTGCTGATGTCCTTTAATTGCTGAGAACAGCAGGTCATATTCTGCCTGGTGTTGTGCTGGTCTCCAGTTCTCTCCTGACCAGTGACCTGGGACATTTCTTCCTCGGCCAACTGTGGGACAGCACAATGATGTGCTCACCAGACTGTGCTCCTGTCTCTCATCTAGAAAGTGTACCCACCAAGATGAAAGTCTGAGCTGGTACAGGGTGCAGTGAAAGCCTTGCTGGTACATCCTCTGAGCTCTCAGTCGCATCCTCTTCAGAGGTGGGGTTAGAACTGAGGCACCCCAGTGTGTGTCTCTTCTTTGTGGTGGTTTGCTGGGTCTCACAAGAGCCTGCATAAGAGAAGAAAGGGAACTAATTGTGTGAAAGGACTAAAGGTTGGTGCGTGTTGAGAACGTGTTTGCACTGGCAATAACGAGAAAGCAGCACAGCACGGCCCAATCAAACTGGAGGGGAAGTGGTGGGAAAGTGGAAATGTCACTGGATGAGTAATGCTGAACCCCAGGCTGGTCTTCGGGGGACATGGTTATCAATCACACCATGGCTGTTTGTCAGGTTTGCCAGGGAGATTGGAGGAGCTGAAAGTTATTTAATGAAGAAAGCCTGGAGAAAACTACAAAAGAGGGTTTTGGTAGTTCTCTTCCAGGAATCTCAAAATGTTAGTGTGTAAGTTCAGAAGGTAATCGGAAAGGCCAATGGAATGTTGCTCCTTATTTCAAAGGGAATGAAGAGTAAAAATAAGGAAGACTTGTTAAAATGAAACTGGGCACCTGCTGGAGCACACCAAGAAGTCAGTGAACAGTTTGGTCCCCTACTCTAAGGAAAGATGTACTGGCATTGGAGGCAGTCCCGAAATGTTCACTGTGTGGGTCCCAAGGAAAAGGGGGTGCAGGAGCAGAGGGTCTTGGGTGTTTAGGCGCACAGATCATTGAAGGTGGTGGGACAAGTGGAGAAAGCAGTTGAAGCCCACAGTATTCTCACCTGTATTAGTAGGGGCATGGCGTACAAGAACAGGGAGGTGATGTTGAACTGTATAATACATTGGTTAGACCGCAAGTAGAGTATTGTTAGGAGATGTGGGCATATTATTGTAGAAAAGGATGTGAGTGCATTGGAGAGAGTGCGGAAGTAATTTACAAGAATGGGTCCAGGAATGAGGAATGACAGTGATAGGGATAGATTAAAGAAGTTGACACTGTTCTCATTCGAGAGACGATGGCTGAGAGGGGATTTGATAGAGGCTTTTGAAACCGAGTGGGCTGGATGGAGCCCACAGGGAGAAAGTGCTCCTGCTTGTGAAAGGAACAAGGATAAGAGGACAGGGGTTTAAAGAGATGGGCAAACCAAACAGGGGTGATGTGAGAACAAACAAACACATTTCCACTGAGTGAAGAGTTAGAGTATGGAATGTACTGCCTGGAAATATGGTGCAGGCAGGTTCAATTGGTGTCTTCAACAGGGCATTGGCTGGTTATTTGGATAAAAATCATATGCAAGGTTATGGGGAGGAGGCAGGAGATTGGGATGAGGTAATGATGCTCGTTTGAAGAGGTGTGCAAGCACAATGGGCCAAATGGCCTCCTTCTGCATTGTAAGAATTCAGTGATTCTGTACGGAGGGATATCGCTATGACAAGAGGTTGGGGAGGTTTTGTCTGTACTTGAGGTCTCACAGATTGAGAGATGACCTTGTTGAAACATTTTAGGTTATGGGGGTTTGACAGGCGAGATGCTGAGGGTTATTTCTCTTCGTGAGAGAGTTCAGGGGCAGAGGGAATAATCTCAGAGTAAGGTGTGTCCGTTTCAGACAGAGATGATGAGGAATGTCTTTTCTCCGAGGCACTGGTCGTATGAAACTATTTACTACAGAGGCGTGGAGAGGCTGGGCCATAAAGTGTATTAAAGACTGAGTTAGACAGATTTTTATTCAGTGAAAGAGTTAAGAATTATTGGAGAAAGGTCGGGAAGTGGAAGTGAGGATGATCCCATCACCCTTGAACTTATTGAATCACAGAGCAGATACGATGGGCCAAATGGCCTCCTTCTGCTCCAATGTATTATGATCTTATTAAATTGTGGAACAGGCCCAAAGGCCTGATGGCCTGCTCCTACTCCATGTCCATCTGTTTATATGTGTCCCTGCCTGCTAGGCCTCAATGTTTAGCAGGTACATCTGGAACCTCCACCAGACTGGGAAGGCTGAATAGAGCCCCAGTGAGAGGTGTATTAAAGCTTCAATTTTAAATGTTTGGATTTCCTTCAGCAGTCCAATACTTGATCTCAGCCTGAGCCCCTGGTTAGCCCCAATTCTACTCCTGTTAATGTGGGATTCCCCTCTAATCAGAGATAGATACAGCAGTTACACAATAGCATCCACTGAAGGGCTTAGACTTGGGAATTCTCACATTTGGAGTCTGCGGACTGACACTTTGTGATAATAATGATTGTGTTTTCGTCACCACTGAAGTATTTAAACATTTAAATGATACTTGGGTACTGATCAAGTACAGGGACATTCTGGAATGTTCCCTGATCTCCTTTCACTTGCTCAAAACCAATTACACTTCTCATTTTTCTGAGTTCTGATGACAGGTAGAGACATGAAAATGTTTAACATTTCCATGTCGGAGATGAATCAATCTGTGAAATACTTATGATGTGGAACTTTAATGTAGGATAATCTGTTGCAATGTTTTTATCATATTTCTTTACAGGACATTTTTGCCTTTTTTCCAAGTGGTGATCCATTTAAAATTACAACACAGAGTAACCTTTCCAATCATGTCAGTGTCACTACCCCAGTGACAGGCAGACCCTGTGAAACACCCCCGGTAAGACAGAATTACCCTTCAGTATCTCAATTCCATTATTTATAAACATCGATTTGATAGAAAAATATCTCACGTATGAATTTCCACTTTAGGAACCATCCACCAGCCTGTCCTCTTCAGCAGGTAAATGAACTTTATAATAAAACCTACTATTCAGTTTTGGGAATTGTGCTACAGTGATGGTTGTATTACTGCAGAACTTGCTGGATGGAAGCACAGTGGGAGAAAGACCACTGTAACAGCAGATTGTGGAAATATCTTGTTTGAATTTTCTTATAAAACACAGCTCCCATTTATCTCTCCACCCTGGAGGCTCTCTGCTTCTATTCCCGATGAAGAACTTTTGCCTGAAATGTCACTTTTCCTGTTCCCTGGATGCTGCCTGACCTGCTGTTCTTTTCCAGCACCACTCTAATCTAAACCACAGTTCCAATGATTTCAGCTTTATGGTGTATCCATTGTTTTACTGCAAATGTAGAGCAACCTGCTGTTAGTTTCAAAAGTCTTCAGAATAGCATTAAATATGAGATAATGATGGCAATGGTATTTTATATTCAGGATACTTCCCCTCAGGTGTCCACCAATCTCAGTAACTTGGTGTACCCTTCCCCCTAACCTGTCTCTCCAGCGCACACCAGATCCTGTGGATTTTCACTCATGCACTGCTCTGCATCAACCATCATTCCCCTCAGCTTTCACAGCAACCTTCAGCCAGAAGTGCTGAGTGGATGATCCATCTTGGCCTCCTCCAGTGGCCCCAGCGTTACAGATACCAATCTTCAGCCAATTCAGTTCACTCCACATTATATCAAGGAATGGCTGGAAATGCTGAATTCCGCAAAGGCTCTGGGCCCTGACAACATTCTGGCAATAGCACTGAAGACTTGTGTTCCAGAACTTGCTACATCCCGAGCTAAGCTGTTCCAGTCCAGTTACAAAACTGGGATCTGCACAATAATGTGGAAATTTGCCCAGGCATGTCCTGCACATAAAAGGCAGGACAAATCCAATCACCGCTCATCAGTCTATTCTCGATCATCAGGAAAGTGATGGAAGGTGTCCATCAACAGTGCTACCCAGCAGCACCTGCTCAGTAATAACCTGCTCAGTGACGCCCAGTTTAGGTTCCACCAGGCCACTCAGCTCCTGACCTCATTACAGCATTGGCTCAAAAATGGACAAAAGAACTGAATTCCAATGGTGAGGTGAGAGTGACAGTCCTTGACATCAAGGCTGCATTCAACCAAGTGTGGCATCAAGGAGTCCTAGCAAAACTGGAATTAGTGGGCATCAGGGGGCAATATCTTTGGTATTTAGAGTCATCCCTTAACACATAGGAAGATGCTCATGGTTGTTGGAGGTCAGTCATCTTAGCTCCAGGACATCTCTGCACACGTTCCTCAGAGTAGTGTCCTAGGCCCAAACATCTTCAGCTGCTCCATCAATGATCTTCCCTCCATCACCAAGTCAGAAGTGGGGGTGTTTGCCAATGATTGCTCAATGTTCAGCACCACTCATGACTCCTCAGACACTGAAGCAGCCCAAGTTCAAATGCAACAAGATCTGGACAATATCCAGGCTTGGACTGACAAGTTGCAAGTCACGCAAATGCGAGGATGTGACCATCACCAAGAAGACACAATCTAACCCCCACCCCTTGACATTCACTCCTTGATGTTCCCATCACTGAATCCTCTGCAAAGCCTGTCCACCACCTGCAAGGCACAAATCAGGAGTGTGATCGAATATTCCCCACTTACCTGGATGGGTGCGGCCCCAAAGATGCTCAACAAGCTTGACACCATCCAGGATAAAGCAGCCCGCTTACTCCGCACTAAATCTAGGAGCATCCACTCCCTCCATCACTGATGCTCAGTAGCAGCAGTGTGAACTATCTACAAGATGCACTGCAGAAATTCACCAAAGATCCTCAGTCAGCACCTTCCAAACCCACAACCACTCCCATCTAGAAGGACAAGGGCAGCACAGACATGGGAACACCACCACCTGCATATTTCCCACCAAGCCACTCACCATCGTGACTTGGAAATATATCACCATTTCTTCACCATCGCTGGGTCAAAATCCTGGAATTCCCTCCCTAATGGCATTGGGGGTCAACCCACAGCAGGTGGACTGGTTCAAGAAGGCAGCTCACCCCCATCTTCTCAAGGGCAGCTGGGGATGGGCAATAAATGCTGGCCAGCCAGCGACGCCCACATCCCACAAATGAATAAATAAATAAAGAGCCCTTTCTTACATTACCCACGGGCTTATGACTAAACACCCTCTCCTCCTTTCAAAGAAACATCTGAACAAAGGTTTCCAATTCCCCAATTCTAGTTGCGAGTTTTGGGGAGTTTCTTATTATTTCCTGTATTACTCCGGATAAAGTTCAAACCATTTTACTTGCTTATATTTTGTCTCCTTCATTTTCCGTCATCGTGCAGGTAACAATCCCACTCCCCAGAATTTGGATCCCAACCAAATGTGCCGTGACATGATGCAGCAACTGCTTTCCAGGGAGAAAAACATGAACAACTCTGATTCAGTGAACAAATTCCTAGCGCAATGTGATGGTGTCATTCCTGACAGGTAGGTATCAGTGCTCATAAAATGTGATGTTCATCTGTGAACAGAATCTGTGGGATTGATTGGTCACACTGTGGTTAGCACTGCTGCCTCCCAGCACCAGTTATCTCAGTTCAATTCCAGCCTTGGCTGACTGTCTGGTTGGTGCAGACTCAATGGGCCATGTGGCACTGCAGGAGTTCTGTGATTTTCAACTTGTTGCTCATCAGCTGTCTATTTTCGACACCGTCTAATTTTCACCTCCAATTAATGTACAATTCCAGTTTAAGCCCGGTGATTAAATTAAACATCTATGAGTATGCGTTCATGTGAATGTTGGGTGGGGGTCAGGTGCTTACCCTTTGTCACGTGTTGGGTATTTCTCTCCTTTCCCTATGTTCCTGGTTCAGACCCTGGTTCAAGATAATTTCCACCCATCAAGGTCAGGTTCCATGTTGGCAGTGGTTAGCAGGTCTGTTAACATTGCTGATGGAATGGGGGCATTTGCAATGTCACAAGAAGATGGAAGAATTTCTTTACATGTTCACCTTTTTAAAGCTCCCATTTTGTCTGTTTAACGCTCCCTGATTGATCGCACTAACCCGTGATTAAAATGGTTAGTGCCTGACACACATGTCCAGTCCCTGGGAATGCTGGCTGCCAGACTCTGAGCACCCCCAGGGCTCACAGTATGAGAAATATATCTTGCTTCATTTCATCATTTACTTAATAATCCACGGTATGTTTTCCTGGATTTATTAAAGCACTTTACAGCATTTCCCCTGGAAAATCCTACATGTGTCATCAACAAGGTCCCTCTGGTTATGAGCTTGTGGGGGTGACCCCTTTACTTTTTATTGTGGAGCCACGTACATGTTGCTCACTGCACAGATGTTGCCAGGCTGAATATTTCCAGCACTTTCTGCTTTTATTAAATTGCGTTTCTGTTGTAGTACAACACTGGAGAGAATACTCGCAGAGATAGAAATTGAAGGAGGAAATCAATCCTTCTCAACGCCAAATTACTTTGCTCACATTCAAAGAATAGAAGCTGAAAAGTTCCAAGGACTTCACTTTCCTCCATCAGATTTGGTGAGTGTTGTGTTTAGCTGGGCATTGTAAGCAATGACTATCATGTGTTGGAAACTAACACCATTTTTAGAGAAAATGTTGGGAGAGGGCTTGAGAATCTCTCAGTGTAGTTATTTTAAACTGAATTTAACCCTTCCTGTGAATTCACATTGATACTGTATTCTAGACTTATTTTATTCCATTCAATGTTTGTGAACTACCTCAGGGTCATACTTAATCCGATCCTGAGCCTCTCCAAAGGTGCTCTTGAATTTGGCATCAGGAGATACATCACAATTGTTCATAGATTTTTATTATTCACTTAGAGTTTGGATTTGAAAAAAATTGTAAATTTATGGATGAAACCAATAAAAATGGAGATTACCACAAATGATCAGAAATCTAATAATTGCAGAATGGGCATAAAGTTTACAAACAAATATCAATACGTATAAACATGTGATACACATTTTGGTTTGAAAGATAAAGACATCATCTCTTACTTGAAAAACAAGAATTTAATTTGAGTCCAGTAACAAAAGGATCTCAGCAGCAGTACACAGATAATTAGGGTGGCATGGTGGTTTGATGGATAGTACTGCTACCTCACAGCGCCATGGGCTTGGATTCGATCCCACCTTTGGGTGGCTGTCAGTGTAGGGTTTGCAGATTCTCCCCGTGTCTATGTGGGTTTCCCTCAGGTGCTCAGGTTTCCTCCCACAGTCCAAAGATATGCAGGTTGTGAGGATTGACCGTGATAGTGTCCTGGGGTGTACAGGCCAGGTGGGTTAGCCATGGGAAATGTCGGTGTGTGGGTCTGGGTGAGATGCTCATTGGACGGTCGGTGGGAACTTGATGGGCCAAATGGCCTGCTCCCACAATGTAGGGATTCTATAAAAATGCAGGTTTTTAAGTTCAGAATAAAAGAATCATCGTGCTGAGTTCACATCGAGATGAATAGACTGAAAAGGAAGGAAATTATGTTAAACTTATCTCAAATCTTGGTTAGATCACTCTTGGAGTCCTGTTTACTCCGAGAGAATGTGGAACTCACTACCAGGGGGAGGAATTGTGGTGAACTGCGAGGATGGATTGAAGGGGAGGTGAAGTACTGTACGTCCATGTGGGAGAAGGGAATACTGCAAAGCTTTCCAAAGTGGGTTCGCAAATGCTCTGACAGAATGATGCAGCTTTACATTCTTCCATTTCCTCAATCTGTGGGTGTGGCCTTAATGAGGCGTGGCTCCTGCAGCACTGACCTTGGCCAACCTTACACACTGTTTGAAACCCATGAGATTTCCTCAAACCTCTCTGACCCATACCTCTTGTTCTTACAGTCCCACATGCCTCCATTCTTCAACGTTTCCCCCTTCTTTTAAAAGTCTTTGCCCTCCCCCTGCTCTATCGGTCTTCCCCAGCTCCACTGGCCCTCACATCTCCCATTCTCACTGAATGGCCACAACAACTTTTCAGCCTTGTACAGGTGCCCTGGGTGGGAAAGGTTCAGAACCCTGGAACACAGGGTAAGTCTATTAGAGTTAGATATTGAAATCCCCGAATCCCCTTTCGGGAATAAAATCTGCTGTGTTTACCTGGTCTGCACTACATGTGACTCTTGTACAGGGCCGTGGTGAGGCCATACCGAGAATATTGTTGCAGTTTTGGTCTCCTTTTCTGAGGGAGGATACACTTGCCCTCGAGGGAGTGCAGTGAAGGTTTACCAGGCTGATTGCAGGGATGGCGGGACTGACACATGAGGAGAGATTGATGAGTTTAGGATGGTTTTTGCTGGAGTTCAGATGAGTGAGTGGGGAATCTCATAGAAACATAAAATTCTAACAGGACGAGACAGGGTAGATACAGGAGGATGTTCCTGATGGTGGGTGTGTCCAGAACAGGGATCACAGTCTGACGATTCAGGGTAGACCATTAAGGATGGAGATGAGGAGACATTTCTTCACCCAGACAGTGGTGAGCCTGTGGAATTCACTACCACAGGAAGTGGTTGATGACAAAATGTTGAATGTATTCAAGAGGTGATGAGATATAGTACTTGGGGTGAATGGGGTCAAAGGTAATGGGGAGAACGCAGGATTAGGCTATTGAGTTGGACAATCAGCCATGATGGTGATGAAGGGCAGAGCAGACTCAAAGGGCAGAATGGCCTCCTCTTGCTTCTATCTTCATTGTTAGCTGCCCTCTGAAACAGCCTGGCAATCCTCGAAGACACAAAATCATCTGTCCATGACGGTATTGATGAGGGTGACCACTGCAGAGTCCCAAGTACCAATTTGTACCTCACACTGAAATTACCTTTTTTGGTGACAAGGTGAAAGGCAGCAGTGACTGAATAATAAGAGAGACAATGGTACAAGGCAAAAGAAGAATAGGTCCAGTCAAGGATAGTAGTGGGAAGTTGCGTGTGGAGGCTGAAGAGATTGGGGAGACACTGAATGAATACTTTTCGTCAGTATTCACTCAGGAACAGGACATTGTTGCCGATGTGAATACTGAGTCACAATTAAGTAGAATGAATGGCTTTGAGGTATGTAGGGAAGAGGTGTTGGAAATTCTGGAAAGGGTGAAAATAGATAAGTCCCCTGGGCCTGATGGCATTTATCCTAGGATTCTCTGGGAAGCAAGGGAGGAGATTGCAGAGCCATTGGCCTTGATTTTTATGTCCTCGTTGTCTACAGGAGTAGTGCCAGAAGACTGGAGGATAGCAAATGTGGTTCCCTTGTTCAAGAAGGGGAGTAGGGATAACCCTAGTAACTATAGGCCGGTGAGTCTCACTTCTGTTGTGGACAAAGTCTTAGAGAGAATTGTACAGGATAGGTTTTATGAACATCTGGACAGGAATAATGTGATCAAGGATAGTCAGCATGGTTTTGTGAAGGGCAGGTCGTGCCTCACAAACCTTATTGAATTCTTTGAGAAGGTGACTAAGGAGGTGGATGATGGGAAAGCGGTAGATGTGGTCTGTATGGATTTTAGTAAGGCGTTTGATAAGGTTCCCCATGGTAGGCTACTTCAAACAATACGGAGGTATGGCATTGAGGGTGAGTTGGAGGTTTGGATTAGGAATTGGCTGGCTGGAAGAAGACAGAGGGTAGTAGTTGGTGGTAAAGGTTCATCTTGGAATGCAGTTCCTAGCGGTGTTCAGCAAGGATCTGTTTTGGGACCATTACTTTTAGATTAGATTAGATTTCTTACAGTGTGGAAACAGGCCCTTCGGCTAAACAAGTCCACACCGCCCCGCCAAAGCGCAACCCACCCATTCCCCTACATTTACCCCTTACCTAACACTACGGGCAATTTAGCATGGCCAATTCACCTGACCTGCACATCTTTGGACAGTGGGAGGAAACCAGAGCACCCGGAGGAAACCCACGCAGACACGGGGAGAACGTGCAAACTCCACACAGTCAGTCGCCTGAGTCGGGAATTGAACCCGGGTCTCTGGCGCTGTGAGGCAGCAGTGCTAACCACTGTGCCACCGTGCCGCTGTTTGTCATTTTTATAAATGACCTGGAGGAGGGGCTAGAAGGTTGGGTGAGCAAGTTTGCAGATGATACGAAAGTTGGAGGAGTTGTTGACAGTGAGGAAGGACAGTGAGGCAGGTTACAGCGGGATATAGATAAGCTGCAGAACTGGGCAGAAAGGTGGCAAATGGAGTTCAATGTAGCTCAGTGTGAGGTGATTCACTTTGGTAAGAGTAACAAAAAGATGGGGTACTGGGCTAATGGTCGGATACTTGGTAGTGTGGATGAGCAGAGGGATCTTGGTGTCCATGTACACAGATCTTTGAAAGTTGCCACCCAGGTAAATAGTGCGGTGAAGAAGGCATATGGCGTACTGGCTTTTATTGGTGGAGGAATTGAGTTCCGGAGTCCTGAGATCATGTTGCAGTTGTATAAGACTCTAGTGCGGCCGCACCTGGAGTATCGTGTGCAGTTTTGGTCGCCATAGTATAGGAAGGATGTGGAGGCACTGGAATGGGTGCAAGGAGGTTTACCAGGATGTTGCCTGGTATGGTAGGAAGATCGTATGAGGAAAGGCTGAGGCACTTGGGGTTGTTTTCATTGGAGAAAAGAAGGTTTAGGGGTGACTTGATAGGGGTGTACAAGATGATTAGGGGTTTAGATAGGGTTGACCATGAGAATCTTTTTCCATGTATGGAGTCAGCTATTATGAGGGGGCATAGCTTTAAATTAAGGGGGGGTAGGTATAGGACAGATGTTAGGGGTAGGTTCTTTACTCAGCGAATCGTGAATTCATGGAATGCCCTGCCAGTAGCAGTGGTGGACTCTCCCTTTTTATGGGCATTTAAGCGGCATTCGATAGGCATATGGAGAATAGTGGGCTAGTATAGGTTAGGTGGGCTTGGATCGGTGCAACATCGAGGGCCGAAGGGCCTGTACTGCGCTGTATTCTTCAACGTTCTAAGATGAGAATGGAACAAACAAAGAAACAAAAGATGAGTCTCGACCAGGAGTACAGATGGGAAATGGCAGAATCCTCACCAACAGCTGCTGTGTGAAAAGACAGGGAGAGTCCTTTTGCCTGGCCCCATCACAGATCTTCCCATTCTCCTGCCCGTGTTGCTTAAAACCTGTTGTATCTCTGACTTTGTTTAGAATTCTGACAAAAGGTTTCCAACCTAAAATGTAACTCCACTTCTCTCTCCACAGATGCTGCCTGACCTGTTGTGTATTTCCAGCATTTCCTCTTATTACTTTTGATTTCCAGCATCCAGATTTGTTTGCTTTGTACTGTATCCCAGGTAGATCTCCATCCGAACCTAATGGATTGCTGCAGTTATTGTTACAACTCTCAGCAGGACACTGGCAGACAACTAACAGCTTACTTTAATATGGTCGCTCCTATCAGTGAATAACCCAGAGAGGAAGTGACTGTATTTACAGGGGAAGGGAAGCTGATTCTCAAGGAAGAAGCCAGTTACCTCCCAGAATTCCATAAGGCCATAAGAAATGGGAACAGGAGGAGGCTGTTTGGCCCCTCGAGGCTCCTCTGCCATCCAATAGAATACCAGCTGAGCCGACATTCCCCATGGCCACTTTCCACATAATCCCTGACGCCCCCACTGATCCAAGAATCTAACTATCTCCGCCTTCAATATACACAAGGATTCTGTCCCCCAGCTCTCTGTGGCAAGGAGTTCCAAAGATTCTTAACCCTCTGAGAGAAGACATTTCTCCTCATCTCTGTCTTAAATTGGCTCCCCTTTATTCTGAGACTATGCTTGCTGGTCCTAGACTCTCCCATGAGGTGAAATACTCTCTCAGCATTTACACTGTCAAGCCCCGAAAGTGTATTCTACTGACCCTTCTCTGAACTGCCTCAGATTACATTGGAATGTAATCTTTCCTTAAATAAGGGGACCAAAATACTACAGATGTGGTCTCACTAGCACCTTGTTCAGTTGCAGTGAGACTTCCCTCCTCTTATATTTCAACTCCATTGAAATCAGGGCCAACATTGTATTAGACTTCCTGATTACCTGCTGCACCTGTGAGTGGGCTTGTTGTGTTTTGTGCACAAGTTTCCCCAAGTCCCCTTGTGTTGCAGCTTTCTGCAGGGTTTCTCCATTTAAATGATACTGTTTTGGTTTCCCTTCCAAAATGAACAGCTTTGCATTTTCTCACATTATGCTCCATTTACCAACTTTGTGCCCACTCACTGAACCGATCAGTATTTCTGTATAAACTGTTGATCTCCCTCTGACAGGCTGCCTTTCCACCTATTTTCCTTCAGCATATTGTTCCTGATATTTCAGAGTACAGACTGTGATAAAGGCTCCCAATATGCTATTATCAGGGATCTTGGACTCTCAAGGTAAATGGATTTTCAGTTCTGTGAAAAATTTTCTGTGAAGCATTGGATCAAAACTACCTTTCCATGAAATGATGTGCTTAAGCTGAACACCCAAGCATGTCACCTGATGGAAAGACTGTTGGACAATGTTTCTTTGTTTCTTTTTCCCCCCGTTGGATGTGGGTGTCACTGACCGGGTCAGCATTTATTGCCCATCCCGAGTTGCCCATGAAAAGGTGGTGGTGAGATGCCTTCTTGAACTGCTGCAGTCCATGTGTTGTAGGTAGACCCACAATGGTATTGGGAGGGAGCTCCAGGATTTTGACCCAGTGATAATGAGGTAATGGTGAAATACTTCCAAGTTGGAAAGGTGAGCCACTTGGAGTGTTAACCAATTTAAGATTCATGACAGACTGAGAGACAGTTGGAGAGAGGGTAGGGAGAGGTTTGAAAGAAAAGAATACATACCAGTAAAAGAGCAGTTTAATTTTGACAGTCCCCAGACCATCAGAGCGAACAAGATGTCATAAGCTGTTTCAGCAGTACAGGTAGACAGAGCAGAAAAAAACCCTTAGCATTTCTTAGTCTGTCAGTGTCTGGGTATCTCAGAAAAGGCAGTAATGGGGAGAAAAGATCACAGGTGAATGTGTAAATGTCACCCTGGTGAGCTTGTCAGTTGAGTAAGAAATTGACCGGAGCGACAGTTCACAGGGGGTTAAGTGTGTGTGAGAGACACTGTCGTGGAAATGGGTTCATGGGTCTTTTTGCTGTTTATGATCGAATACTTCCAAAACGTCTCACTGATATCATGCTGTTGGTTATTCCAGTTTGTATGCTAAACTTCTGCTCTTAGTTAAAAGAATATGAGAAACCTCTTATGAATATGTTCAGTGACTGACCACCATGGCACCCAAACTGGAAAAATAAACTTTACAGTCAATCAAGTCAGGTTTCCCTCTGGAATCTAACTGGTTCAGTATTATCCCCAGCTGGGCTCATGATAAACAATTGATTTACCTTGTTTCATTCAAACAGATTCAGCAGCAAAATATCTCAAGCTTAGCCCGAAAGGTTGAAATTGAATTGCCTCCAACTCTTCTGGACCAGGTTAAGGAACAGCCAAATGTTCTGATCTCGAGAGTCATTTTTGTTATCTATGGAAATACAAACCTTTTCCAGGTAACGTAGTCAGAATCAACATTGAAGTATAATGCAAGTTAATTCATTTGGAAAATAGCAATAGGACAATATTATATCAAGTAATCGCTACATTTATGAAGTTAACACCGTGAAATGTAGTGCTGTGCCTCGGAGTGGGATGCAAGAAAGGACAGCAGGTTTATGCTCATACACGCTGCTTCATACTCTCATGGTCAACATTTTCCAACAAGAGAGAGAGAAATGTCCCAGTGATTGTATTGTACCGTGTCATGTGATGGGGCTGCTATACCGAGTAGCTGGAGTTTTGTGGAAGCAGCAGGAACTGGGTGAGGGTCTGGCCTCACTGGGTTCTGCATGAGCACAAGGTGCAGTATCTGGATGTTTGGTCTGAGTCCCAGTCCCCAGGGACTGCTGGGTGATATGGCTGTGGTGCATTGAGCAGAGTGTGGTGAGAGTGGTGTGGTTCGGGGGAAATGTCCTTTTGAAGATACATTCACTGACCTCGACCACCAGTGTAAGCTCACTGACATACTTGTGGCACTGCTTCAGACACAAGACCCACACTTGAAAACAGGAGAGAACACAGCTTCAGCACTCACTCTGTCACTCAAAGGAAAAGCTCCCAAATTACATCAATCATTTAGACTGTGACTTAACTGTATTTTGCCTCTGGTATGGGGGGCTTGTGTTCCTGTACGAACATCGCATTTGACCCTTCAATTTACAAAACTCGTTAAGTATTTTTTAGTTCTGGGCTGTATTGAAGTTATAGCAGGAGAACACTGGGTTTGAGACCATAAACTGCTCAGAAGGACAGTGATGTCAACCCTAGCTATGCATCTCATTAATTTTGTACATTTCGACTAAGTCTCCCCTCAGCTTCTGCGCTCCGAGTTTTACTCACCTCTCCTTATAGCTTATACCCTCTCATCCAGGCAGCATCCTTGTAAACTCTTCTTTCTGAAGCCTCCAATCCTTCCTTTGGACTGACGACCAGAAATGAACACAAAATCCTACGTGTGGCCTAATCAATGTCTTACATCGCTGTATCATGACCCCCTGACTCTTGAACACAATTCTCCAAACAATTTTCTTAAATAAAGGCACAACATTAGTCCTCTGGCAACTCACCTGTGGTGACAGATGAGTCAAATATTTCTGAATGGGCTCCACAATTTCTTCCGTCACTTCCCACAGCATTCTGGGATACACTTGATCAGGTCCTGGAGATTTATTTAACGGTATGTATTCTCAGACATTCAACACTTCCTCTTCTGCAATGTGAACTGTTTTCAACATATCAATATTTATTTACCCAGAGTTCCCTAGCCACCATCTTTTTTTTCCACAGTAAAAAATTGACACGTAGTATTTATTTTGTATCTCTCCCATCTCCTAACACAGAGAGAACCTCATTGATCTGTAAGGGACCCGATTCTCTCTCGAGCTCCTCTTTTACTGTTCATGTTTTTAGAGAATCCTGAACCTTATCTACCAAGGCTCTCATATCCCCTCCCTGACTTCCTGATCTCCCTCTTCAGAATGCTCCTACCCTCTTTATACTCTTCATAAGAATCATTTGATCCCAGTTGTCTACATCTCACGTGTAATGCTTTTGTATTCTTGACGAGAACCCCAATCCCTTCATCCATCCATTGTTCTCTCAAAAGGTCATGAATCTATGGGATTCTCTATTCCAGAATGCAGTGGACATGGGAAACTGAATACATTTGAGGAGGAGAGAAACAGATGTTTAATTAATACTGGGTTAGAGGGTTATGGGGAGAGGGCAGGGTAGTGGAGTTGAGGCAGAGATTAAATCAGCAATGATCAGTTGAACGGCAAAATCGGTTTGAGGGGCTGAGTTACCTACTCCTGCTCCTAGTTAATAGGTTTACTGTTTATTACTAGTGTTTTGTCTGCTTCCTCTTGTGTGAAAATGGACACAAAGTACTCAGTATATTGATCCATCATTAGCTTGGTGTTTCTTCCAGAATACCAGTCTCCAGCAAATAAAAAAAAACAAAGGAACCAACAGGAACAATACTTTCAGTTTTTGTTTATTTCATCTTTTGCATCACTTTGACTTTTCAAACATTAGTTGTCCTTATATGCTCCATTTTCATTCAGTAATTTTCTACTCTGGACAGTTCATACTCCCCAATTCTCCCAATCTCTCATATCCCGGGAAGTACTCTGTAATTGTAAAAGAATTGGGCAGTGTGGGTTGGAACAGCTTTAACGAGCTGGGAAAATAGCTGACATTGGGAGACCTGGAGTAAATACTGAAATGGAAGTGAAGGTGCTACAAACATCGGAAAATCCATGGATTGCAAAACCATTTCCAGTTTTAACTTGATGTCAGGTAAACTGGAACATCGGCAGTCACAGACAAAGTGTTCCTTTCCAGGGCAGAGATCAGGAGATTACTTCCATCCACACCACATGAACTTTTCTATTTCCAATATTCAGCGCCCCGGATGAACAGCCTCTCATTACAGGAAGAGATTCTGACTTCAAAGGTCGGATCATAAACAATGTGTTCAAAGTTGTAAAGAACAAAAGAGGATTCAGTTTTAATCAGCCTTTTGGAATGTTTTTAGATGACTTACAGTGTGGAAACAGGCCCTTCGGCCCAACAAGTCCATACCTGCACGTTTTTGGACTGTGAGAGGAAACCGGAGCACCCGGAGGAAACCCACGCAGACACAGGGAGAATGTGCAAACTCCACACAGTCAGTCGCCTGAGGTGGGAATTGAACCTGGGTCTCAGGCGCTGTGAGGCAGCAGTGCTAACCACTGTGCCACCGTGCTGCCCATATGTTGGTGAAGACATTCCGACCAATGAATCCAAACATGTTTCTGCAAAACTAAGCTGCCTCTGTCTTGTTTGGGTGGGCAGTTTCATGCTGGCTGCACACTCATACCGTTCACAAATGCTTCTTATTTTGCCTCACTTACTGAAATACCAATAAGGCCAAGTCTCTGCAAAAAGGTTTGTACATACGAATTTATTCAAATTTAATCCTGTTTAAAATACACAGTCCCATCTGTAAAAAGTATCCACAGTCCTTAAGTATACATTACTCTTGCTGTCCTTTGTCTCCAGAGTGACAATAACAGCACTGTGTTAAACAATCTAGTAAGTGGAATCGAAGTGGTCAATGTCACCATTGAAAACCTCACCGACCCAGTGACCATTGTCTTCCAGAACACAACCTTGCCGGTAAGGGAAAACACAAACACTCATTCATTCATCGCTGTGCAACTGAACAAATAAATTATTTAAGTGAATGAGAGCCCTTTATGATGTAAATCAATTCCATTTTAGACTAACTCAAGTGGAAAATGTGTCTTTTGGGATTTCAGAAAAGGTGAGTTAACATTTGATGAAACAAACTTTGTTAGCTCTAGAATTGAGGAGTAATGGCTCACCTCTGATTTTCTAACTTTTCATTGTAGGGAGCACAAGTCATGGCATCTGGAGTGAGTCTGGCTGTACGACAGAAAGTCAGCTTCACTACATCACCTGCAAGTGCACCCACTTGACCTCTTTCGCTGTGTTACTGGTACGAATGATCCAATCAAATACTGTGTTTTATTCTGGATGGATTGCAGTAGGAACAATAAATCTCCAGCATGCTGTGATCAATCTGTCCTCTCATTGTGGTTTGAATACAATTTCATTGTGGAATGAAAGGGAAGCAGAGAGACATAGATCATTGAAAGCACAGATGGGGACCATTCTGTCCATCACGTCTGTGCATACTGAGAGGGATCTATCCAAAATCAATCCCACTTTCCAGTAGCAGCTGTGTAAATTACAACAATTTACATGCATATCCAATTTTCATTTTTGAACATAATTAGGGTTTGACTCCATTACACTTTTCGGTTGCGAGTTCCAGATCCCTATCTTCTCCTCAACTACCCTCTATTCATACACAAATTAATCTAAATTTCTACCCCATGGGTAATGATCTCTCTGCCAAGGGAAACAGGCTTACTCTGCCTCAAGCGCCTATTGCATTGTCCATCTCAATTAAATTTCTCCTCAACCTTCCCTGTTTTAAAAAAGCCTGGTCTCTCCAATCTGTCCTTGTGTTCTTTATTCCTGGTGATATGTTTGTCAATCTCTGTGTACATTTCCTCTGTGATCAAATCCTTCCAGTAACCCTGTAAATGGTGTTGTGTGCAGGACTCCACCAGTGGCTGACCTAGATTGAGCTGAAGCTCTCTGCTGCTATATTTTACCCCTTGGTTAATCAACAATCCCATTGGCCTTCTTTGCAGCTGATCGACCTAATTTGTAACCTCAGGGAACATGTGCTCCACAGTCTCTCTATTCCTTCACACCGCTCAGTATTCCACCATTTATCGTTTCTTCCCTCACCCATTTGCCCCCTTCCAATTCCCTACTTACATTTCCCTCCATCGCGTTTTCTCCCAGCTCAGTGGTTATCTCTCTGATGCCTGAAGATTTCTTCCTCACTATCCATTTTTATAACATCTGCAAACTGAATCCTGTCCCAACATCATTGATACCTGCCAAGTAAAGTAAGGGACAGAGCCTTCAACAACCCCACTGAAACAGCCTCCCAATCACAAAAGCAGTGTTGCCCATTGCCCTTTGCTTCCTATCATTGAACAGCTCAGATTCAATTTGTCCCGTGCTCTTGGATCCTGTGGGTTCTTGCTTTTCTGCCCAGTCTCCCATATCATTCTTTCCCCTTAGAGTGGTCCCTCGCTGACCCAGATAACAGGGAGGCAACATATCATCCTGGTGTCTGTGGCTACAGTAATGTATGTTTATTCCCTTAAGTAGTGGTTGCACTTCCACTGTCATCATTCGGAATTTTATCGGTGTTTCCCTAAACAGAGTCACCAAGGTGCTCACAGTTTGGCATTGCCATCACCAGTTCACAAACCCACCTCCAATCAAAGAGAAAGATGCATTGGGACTCCTACCTGCTTCTCTTTAGGCAGTCATTCATTCCCTTTCTGCTCGGGGATTATTAAGCTGCAGCATGTCAGCTCCTGCTCACGATCTGAAGCTCAAGCTGCTCCAGACGGTGATAATTCCTGTGTACGTGATTGTCCTGCACAAGAGAGCTCCTGTAGTACAGTGGGTAGTGTCCCCACCCCTGAGGCAGGAGGCTTGAGTTCAAGTCCTCCCTGCTCCAGAGGAGTGACATCACAATTCTGAACAGGTTCATTAGAAAGTACCTTGTCCAACATGAGAAGCTTCCTGGATTGCTACGTGCTACAGGGTGTGTACTCAACACAACTGAGGCGCCCCACCATGTCCTTTTTCATTGCACAGCGTATGAACTTACCAGAAAGACAGAGGGTTGTGCCTTATTTGAAAAATAGTCCCAGCTACTTGGGATCTGCTCCTCCCCTTGTGCTGATATCACACTATTCTTTTATATTCCCACTGCTCCCATTCCCTTCCCTCCAGGCTTTCCATTTCAACTTCATTTGTTTCGACCTGATTTCTTGATCACAATGAAGTTATCAGTAACTGAGCTGAAACATTTCCCTGCGAATCGCTGATCTGCCTTGCTCTGTGATGCCACTTTGTTATTTGTTTCATGCTGTGTCCTTCAGCTCCCTTTGCTGTTACTCTGCTACACTGCCATTGAAATCACTGCAATTACTCCTGTGACCCACCTCACTCACCTGACTCTCTCCATCCTTGTGGGATCAGACATTGTCATTGATGGGCCGAGGAAAGAGGCAAGTTGGCAATAGTCAAGGTCGAGGCATTTCAAGCTCAAATGATCCAAGGGCAGGCTGTTTTCTCCCAGAACCCCTTGCCAACCCAGCGCCAAAAATAAAACACACCACAAATGTTGATGTCTGCAAATACATCAGGCAAGAGAGAATCCCAAAGCAAAGTCTCGATGCCCAGTGCACATTTCTCTCACACATAACAGGCCACTGTGAGCTATCATTTTTCCGACAGTCCAACATGTCATGATCATTGATGCAGATGAGATTGGAAATGTGTCATCCATTACACAGCAGACCCAATTGTTGGAGTTGTTTGTCACCTTTGCAGAAATCGTGGTTTCTGAGGGTTCGTTTTGAATTGCTGCATGTCCATTTTGGTTTGACTGTCTCTTTCTCCAGTGTATGAAATGTCCTTAATTTAGGCGGCATTTGATGTAGATTTAACAGAATAGAACAGAGACAATTAATTAAAAAGGACTTCAACAATCCTGGTCTCTAATACTCTGCTGTTTTGTCCAGCTGCTCCATTTTGATTGACAGATATTTCTCTGATCCTTTAGACCTCGGTTTCTTCTGCACATTGAATGGGAGCTGGGTGGGAGCTGGAGTTTTAAGGAACATTCAGAATAGTTGGTTGAGGCTGAACTGCCTCAATTCTGATGTGAAAAGAAAACAGGGTCACCCACTGGCAACAAAGCTGGTTTGACAGACTCTGCAAGATGGCACAATCCACATACATCTCCACCTGCTCACAGCCATGGGACACTGTCTTCTGGGAGCTAAAGGCAGCGTGGATTACAAGGGCACCTGCAACCACTGTGCAGTTGAAGGTTGGTCCAGCCAGTATTGGAAATTTCCCTCTGCACCAGTGAGGCATGTTGTACTGGAGACTGGACTTCTTTAGTCTTGTCCATATTTCTTGTTTCCTTTCATTTTCCTTTTTCGTGTTATTCCTTCAACCTCTCCTCTTTCAGCCTTGAGTTAAGGTATGAATTGGTGGAAGTGCCTTTAGAACATTTCTAACGGCTTTCAGGATTTTTGTCATCAGCCCTTAAATATGGTGGACCTGTGGCTAGATCCCTGATGGTGCTTTGATGTAATAACATTTAGAATTTTCTTTCTCAAAGGATTATCACAGTGACGTTGCCTCAGATGTTACTTCATCGACACGTTCTGTTGCATTGATTATTGTTGGCACTTTTATCATTTTCATAGTGATTACAGTTCACTGCTATGAGACAATCAGGTAAGAAAATCTGCTCTCAAGGCTGTCATTCTCCTTTTGAAGTGTATTTCTGCTGCAAACCCATTCTGTTTTACATTTACACATTGTTCATTCTGAATTGTTATTTCTTTCAATCAATTACAGGCTACATGCACATACGCTAATACAAACTGATTGGATCAAGTGACTAGTTTCCATGTTTTACTATGATTTTAGTGTATGCTTTGATTATTTGATTTCCTTCACACAATGAACAGTATATTCCCAAACCCAAAGCAATAATCAGCTATTAATAACCCTTTGACGAGGAGAAGGGACAATGTTGAATCAAATGTTGCTGTCTTGAATTGCCAACAACTCCTGAACGTCACAGTGACCATTCCAATGTGATGGTCCATGTTGCAAAACTTGCAATCCCAGCCTGAAATTCTTTGTATTCTTTGATGTGGGCAGATGGAAAACTGCAGGCTGGGTAGGAGTAATTAGAATATGGATTCACAGCGTGTATGAGGGGAAAATCCATACAGGATGTTCGCACCTGCACACTGAAAGAATCTAAAACATTAATCTTTAGGTTTATTTATCAAATTGTTCATTTATTCATGAAAGCTCCTCTCATGGACTTGTCTTCCGAGTCTTAGCTTTTCGTAGGAGCTGATGCTTGACTTTACCCCCCTCCTGGGAGGGACTTCAATCAGTTCACCCGTGGCCAATAGTACTGACTATTTTGAATTTTTGATGATGTGTCAAGTGAAATGTTGCCTTTGTTAAAGTGTTTTTAGTTTGAAATTGTGGCAAATCAACGGTTGTAGTTTCAAGTTTCATTCTGGAGACTTGAGCACCTGATCGAGGCTGGTACCTCAGTGAAGTGTAAATGAAGTGCTGCAGTGGCAGAGGGGCTGTCTTTCAGATGAAGCATTAAATCAAAGGCCTCGCTGCCCTCTCAGGTGGATGGAAAAGATCCCCTGGGCCTCTACTGAAACACAGCTGGGGAGCTAGACCAAAGTGGGTTATACTCTTGTACTTGGGTATCTGTGAGGCCCATTACCAACCCCATTGCTGCCTTGAGACAAGGCAGGGTCTGTTAATGTGAAGAGTGCTGCACTTGCTGGAATTCCCAGCTCACCTCTGACACAGCCTCAAACCTGCCACAATGTCCAGGATGTAGCCTGAAGGTGTAGGCCTGTTCCCTCACAATCAGGATTTCAGATTAAACTCAACTCTGGACAAACAATCATTCTAAATTCCTGTCTCTCACAGATTAACCCAACTTGTTCCCTCCCAATTGTTGTTTTTATTGTCAGAAACTTGTACCTTAAAGTCATTATGAGTAAAGGCGTGTTAGTATTTCAAGGTCATGACAAGGTCAAGCGAATGAAGACAATTGGCTCTGAAATATCCTGTCAGTGGTTTGCTCCTTTTGAATATTTATATTCTCTTTCTTCAACAGCAGGATGATGTGGCCTTCAGGAAAACCTACAGGACGTTCCCGGTTCTAAGCAGTTTGAACAGAATGATCCTGGCTTTTACCTCTCGAGCTGAAAATGTGTTGCTGGAAAAGTGCAGCAGGTCAGGCAGCATCCAAGGAACAGGAGAATCGACGTTTCGGGCATAATCCCATCCTGAAAAAGGGCTTATGCCCGAAACGTCGATTCTCCTGTTCCTTGGATGCTGCCTGACCTGCTGCGCTTTTCCAGCAACACATTCTCAGCTCTGATCTCCAGCATCTGCAGTCCTCACTTTCTCCTCGAAGATTTTACCTCTCGAGTGCCATTACATTCTGTGGCTGGAATACTTTTCAAATAGCTGAAGAATTTCCAAAGTTTCTGCTAATGAAGAGACACAAACATAACCTTGTAACCAGAGCTGGTAATTTCGATGTCATACTACATCATGACTGCTTGGAACAAACCTCCAGAATATCTTCTTCCAGTGACAGGTTTGTCTCTGAAGCCAGTCTTCCTTTGTTAAATTGTTTATCGCTGTCAATGGATTCCAATCTCACCTTAATGACTGCTCAGCTTGGAGTGTGGGTGAAGAAAGAGGAGGAAATAAATCATTCCTCGATCTTAGTGTTACACTGCACCAAACTGTTTAGAAAAATGGTGAGAGCTAGTTCTCAGTCTTGAACCAGGAGTGCACACTCCTTCCTATTCACTGTCTCGGTGTTCTGCTTTCAGGATGTATGTCTGTCCAGCTCAAACAGCATTGCTGAAACCCAAGGAGCAAACTGCTGTGATTCTGAAATGGGCAGCTGACAGGCCCCATGGCTTTCCATGATGAGATAAGGACAATGGGAAACATGGATGGTGTATGTCATTCATGATGCAAACCAGTGAAACACAATGCTATCCCTGTCTGTCAAACCTGGCTGAGGTATTTTACAAAGCTAATAATAAAGCACATGGCGAGAAGGCAGAATGTAAAGTTTCGGTGCTCCCCACTTATTGTTCTCTGTCTTTATTTCGGGTCATGATTTGGAGATGCCGGTTTTGGACTGGGGTGTACAAAGTTAAAAATCACACAACACCAGGTTATAGTCCGACAGGTGATTATCACCTGATGAAGGAGCGTCGCTGCGAAAGCTCGTGTGCTTCCAATTAAACCTGTCGGACTAGAACCTGGTGTTGTGTGATTTTTAACTTTATTTCGGGTGAATGTGAAGAATGTTTTGCTTTGCTTACATTCTGCTTCTGTGATATTTTGGGCCGATTTACAAGCCAGCCTCGAGAACCCTAATCCAGATGAACTCCACATCCAAACCCCAAGCCCCAACAGAATTGCTTTGGTGTTGTTATATTTGAATTCAAATGATTTAATTGGTCAGGAGGTGAGTTCCTGAGGTACCAAGTGTTTCCAGGAGATGGGAGCTGTCAGGTTGGTGTCCATGCCAAAGACAGGTGGCAGCCATGTTGGGGATTGCTGCTGCTTTGAAGAGAATAGACTGAAGGGAATAGAGAATACCTGAGATGGCTGGCAGAGTCAATGGGTCTAGACAGTGCTGTGAAAGAGAAATGAAAGTTTCATGCTTTCACCGCAGCAAGTGGGTTGGGAAGGAACATGTTATTAAACAAGACCGTTAATATTTAAATCATTGTACAGTGAACCTGACAGCTCTGTGCTAACAGACTGTTGAGATACACCAAGATAACATTTAAATGTCAGTTCTGTAATGGCCAGGTACCTGAACCAGCTCTTTGTGGCACAAAGGAACCATTAATTATTGCCGAGTGGCATTTCTTTCCCTTCCCCCACTGGCCCCATGCAAATTGCAAACTGTCACAGAGACCCTGGGATCCTGAGACAAACACCACGACTGTGATTGTCATATCTCGCTCACATTGAGTCCCAATAATTAGCTCTTTGAAAATCCAGCCCCACTGTGTCTTTACAGTGCAATGGTTGTGATGTTTTGTGGGGTGATCGAACATAGAACAGGACAGCACAGTACAGGCCCTTTGGCCCTTGATGTTGTGCCGACATTTTATCCTGCTCTAAGATCAACTAACCTCCATCCCCTTCATTTTACTATCATCCCTGTGCCTTTTCAAGAGTCACTTAAATGTCCCTAATGTCTCTGACTCTACCACCACCGCTGCAGTGCAGTCCATGCACCCACAACTCTCTGTGTAAAGAACTGACCTCTGACATCTCCCCGAGAACTTCCTCCAATCACACTCATATTATGGCCCTAGTGATCTCCATTTCTGCCCTGGGAAAAAGTCTCTGACTATTCACACTATCTATGTCTCTCATTATCTTGAACACCATTATGAAGTCACCTCTCACCCTTCTTTGCTGCATTAAGAAAAGCCTCAGCTCCTGCAACCTTTCATCATAAGTCCAGTCCAGTCCAGGCAGCATCCTGGTAAATCTCCTCTGCACCTTCTCTAAAGCTTCCACATTCTTCCTATAATGAGGTGACCGGAACTGAAAGCAATATTCCAAGTGTGGTCTAACCAGCGCTCTGTAGAGCTGAGCATAACCTTCTGGCTCTTAAACCCAATGCTGAAAGCCAACACACCAATTGCATTCTTATCTGCCCTGTCAAACTGGGTGCAAACTTAGAGGGATCTATGGACATGGACCCCAAAATCCCTCTGTTCCTCCACACTGCCAAGAATCCTGCCTTTAACCTTGTATTCTGAATTCAAATGCAGTCTTACAAAATGACTCCCTTCAGACTTTTCCAGGTTGAACTCCATCTGCCAGTTTTCAGCCCAGTTCTGCATCCTGTCAATGTCTCGTTGGAATCTACAACAGGCCTCCACACTATCCACCACTGCACTGACCTTGGTGTCATTGGCAAACTTACTAGCTTTAAACTGAGGGGTGATAGTTAAAGGATGGATGTCAGATGTAGCTTCATTATTCAGAGATTATTAAGGACGTGGAATGACATGCCTGAAACCGTAGTAGAATTGCCAACTTTCAGGGCATTTAAATGGTCATTGGATAAATATATGGATGAGAATGGAATAGTCAATCCTTTCACCTTTTTACAGTCGGTGAGAGAGAGGGATGCAACGACCAGTCAGAAGTGAAGTGCACACATTTCCCTTTCCATTTTCAGTTGTGGTTTTCAGCCATGATTATCCCAATGATCTATATCTCTGAAGTCCTCCCTCCCCCACCAGCCCTGCAGCCACGTGATCATCTACACTCGCTCTCTGTTCCTAGCTTCACTAGCTCATGGCATTGATCCTGAGATTCCTATTCTGCTCATCCTGCCTTTTAGCTTCCAAAAGAACACCCTATATACTCTTTTCAGGTCCTGATGCCTTTTCCTAGCCATGTCATTGGTACCAATGCATCCCACAACTTCTGTTTTGTCTCCCTCTTCCTTAAGGATTCTGTCAATTTGATCAAAGACATCCCTCACCTTGGCAGCGGGGAGGTAACATACCATCCGAGAGTCTCGTTCACGACCACAGAATCTCCTGTCTGTTCCTCTCACCATTGAATCTCCTCTCACTATCGCTCTCCTATTTACCCCCTTCCCTTCTGAGCCACAGAGCCAGGCTCAGTGACAGAGACCTGGCCACTGAGGCTTTCCCCTGATAGGTCACTGCTCCCAACAGTATCCAAAACGGTATAGTTATTGATGAGGGGGGTGGTCACAGTGGGGGGGGGGGGTCCCTGCACTGTCTGGCTATTCCCTTTCCCTCTCCTGATGGTCACCATTCTAACAGTGTTTGTCATTATATATGATAATCATGTCAAATCTGCTGAGGTGCTTCTGGATTTGCTGAAAGTCATTTTCTATCAAAACAAACATGTCCACAAAGAATTGACATGATTTGTGAAATCATTAGTAAGATTGTTTCTCGTTTGTTCGAGAAATTACATTTTCACAATTTAATCATTGGAAGACACACACTATTGGAGTTGAGCGTGATAATTTCTGGACGTTGAGACACTGAAACAATCTGAATACCTGATGTACAAGTTGTCACCGATTATTGCATCCTGGTGAGAATTTGCTTCGACAGAGCCACATACTTTAATTTAATGCTTGTTTAATGTGTTTAATGCTTAATTGCCAATAACAAAATAAAATGAAATAGCTGTTCTCACATTGTTGTGTCTGAATTTTTAAAAATACTCTTGAAAGTGATGATGACCAAACTGGTGCCAAACCAGCATAAGGATACACTAATTAGGAGGAGGTGGCCATTTGGCCCATTGACCCCACTCCGTCATTGAATACAATCCTGGCTGACCTGATTGTGGCCTTGGCTCCACTTTCCTACCTGGAGCCTTTGACAGAGATTTCTTTTTTGCTCCAAATGCAATGCAACCCAACCTTCAATATATTCAACAACCCGGCCTCCACCACGATCCAGGCAGATAAATTCCAAAGATTAAGGATTCTCTGAGAAGGAAAATTCTTTTTCAGCTCCATATTAAATTGGAGACCCCTTTTATTGTGATCCCCCTCATTGTGGATTACCCTTCATGGGAAAACAATCCTCTCAGTCCCCCTCAGAACCTTATCAGTTTCAATAAGATCCCCCTCATTCCTCCAAATTCCAATGAGCATATGCCTCCAACCTGTTCAAAGTTTCCTCATAATCGAATCCTTTCACCCCAGGGATCAGCTTGGTGAACATTCTTCAAATTGTTTCCAATGCTATTCTCTCCCTCCTGAAGGAAGGAGACCAAAACTATACGTAGTTCTCCTGGTGTTGTCTCATCAACCCCCATCAATAATCTGTAGCAGGACATCCATGTTTTTACACTTCTTCAGCGTTTGCTCCTTGATTACTCCCTTTACCTGCATGCTCATATTTTATAGTTCTTGTTTTCGGAAACTTTGATTCTCTGGACTAATGTATTCTGCAGTCTCTGTCCAATTGGGTGGTGCAATGGCTCAGTAGCTACCACTGCTGCTTCCCAGCACCAGGGTCCAAGGTTCAATTCCCAGCTCAGGCAGCTGTCTGTGTGGAGTTTGTGCGTTTTCCCTGTGTCTGTGTGGGGTTGCTCCGGTTTCTTCTCACAGTTCAAAGATGTGCAGGTCAGGTGGATTAGCCTTGTTAAAATTGCCAATAGTGTTAGGTGTGTTAGCCAGGGGTATATATGGGGTTGGGGAATGGGTCTGGGAGGTTACTCTTCGGAGGGTCGGTGTGGACTTGTTGGGCCGAAGGGCCTGTTTCCATACTGTTGGGAATCTAATCTAATCTTCGTACCAAAGTGACATTTTCCCACATTATTCTCCAGTGCCTTTTCTTTGTACTTTGACTCATCAATATTCATTTGCAGACACCTTAGAGCTGCCTCAACTTGCTTGCCAACCTATCTTTGTAGTGTCAGGAAATCCTGCTACAAGACAGTCAATCTTTTTATCAAAATAATTGATCCAGATCATAAATATTTGAGGGCCCAACATTAATTACTATGGTACTTCACTCGCTCCACCTTTTCAGACTGTAACTAATCTGTTTATCCCAACACCCTGTTGGCTAATGGTGTATTCATGCTAATGTATTACCCCATCACCTTGAGGATTTAATGTGCAGTAAAGTTTTATGGGGCATCTGACTCAATTTTTTTTGGAAATCCAAATCTACCACATCTCCTGGTTCCCCTTTGTCCACCTGCTTGTCACATGATCAAAGAAGTCTTGTAACCTTGTCAAAGGTTTCCCACTAACAAACCCAAGCTTGGACTCTGCCTGATTGTATTGTAATCTTCTAAATGCCTTGTGACCACCTTCTTTCCCATCCCTTATTCTCAAGCTTCACCCTGGAATGCTCACTGTAACTACTCTTACTAATTGTTGAAGTTTTTATTATGTTTTACTATTTCTTGCTAGTTCCCTTGCAATGCCCCAATTTCTTCCTCAAGATGTTTCATCATCCTTTCCTGATCTCCAAAAGTTTTCCAATCTGATTTGCTTTTCAAATTAAACATACGACAGAATTCACTTCATCTTGGTGTGACCTCAGCAATGGCAAAAACGACGGGACAAAATGGAGAGGCATCAGAATCTCAACACTGATTGTAATTTTCACTTCAACCTTAAATCCTTCAGCATCTCGCTATTGAGAGGTAACTACCTTATTTTGATGCATTTGCATCTTATTATTATTCCAACTCATCTCATTTACATGACACTGACAATTCTCGTCCCCTTCTCTGAGAAACGAGACAGCACAAATTTCCAACGTGTAAACCTGAAGACTGCACCTCACTGATTGCTTGTCCCAGCCAACAGCCATCTCTGCCTTCAGCATAGTATCCCTGCATGCTCCATGGCCATCACCCTCCTCGACCCTTCATCCATAATCAGTCAAGGGATCGGTCTGACTCCAATCCAGTATGTGGAACATGGTTAGGCTAGAGATCCATTTCCTTGCAGCCCATGGACTGGACCAGCATCAAACCCAAAGGCCTAGGGCAGCCAGTCCCCAGGTTACAGGGAGACCAGTCAGGGTGTAGTGGAGACATAAGTCGGGGCTGTGCTAGGTTCAGTCACGGCCGTCCCTCCAAATCAGACCCACGGGGTGGCCCACTGTCAGTCCTCAGCTCAGTCCTTGTTAGAGTTCAGACAAATGAGAGAGGATCTCATAGAGACTTAGAAACTTCAACAGGTCTAGACAGGGTAGATGCAGGGAGGATGTACCCGATGGTGTCCAGAACCAGAGGTTACAGTCTGAGGATTCAAGGTAGACCATTTAGGAAGGAGATGAGGAGACATTTTATCACCCAAAGAGTGGTGAGCCTGTGGAATTCATTACCACAGCAAGTAGCTGGTGACAAACCATTGAATGTATTCAGGAAGCAGCTCGAGATAGCACTTGGAGTGAATGGGATCAAAGGTTATGGGAAGAAAGCAGGATTAGGCTATTGAGTTGGATGGTCAGCCATGATCATGATGAAAGGTGAACCAGGCTTGAAGGGCTGAATGGCCTCCTCCTGCTCCTATCCTCTATGTTTTTGTGTTTTGCTCAATGTCAGTCGGGAGCTAATCGGGGACAGTCATGGTAACGTGGGGAAAGTGAGCTCCTCATGCCTAGGGGTGGATTTCATTGCATAGAGTCACTAGGGGAATGCTGAGGGGACAGGGGGAAGTTCTAGAGAAGAAGGATGAAATCAGAGGGGGACTGGCTCTCTCAGGCAATGATCATGCAAAGCCATCAAGTACATTGGAATTTAAAAACTCATTGCCCATGGGACTAAAGTGAGTACATTAATTGTAACCTGAAGGTGCTCAAAGAAATCAGGGGGACACTGTAAGGTCATAGGGCACACAGGGTCAGCAACACAAAAGGGAACATGAAGGATGGAGGGAAAATATTGTCACACAGAAGCAGTCTGCAAGTCACTGACAAGAACATGAAATTGGAACTTTATCACAAAAGCTCAAATATCAATTACACAACAGCAGCAAAAATGGCTGAGACCAGATGAAAAGTGGGTGGAGCAGATATTCCTCTTCTGGGGTGGGTGGAGTGGTTCAGAATCAATTAGCCCTGGTGTTAATGTGAGGGAAGCACAGCCCAATTAAGCTGGGTCAGTGTGTGCGACATACAGGCTTCCCTCTTCCCACATGAGCAATTAAATTCTTCTCCAGCTAATTCCAGATTTTTTTCCCTGGAGGGAGTGAGGAGCCTGATATCCATCACTCCCTTCCTGGCTCAGGCCTCTCAATCAGGTTATTGGCCAATTTGTCCTACAATGAGACAAAAAGAGGAACAGAGCATGTGCAGGAGATGGAAGTGCCAATAGCAGTGATGCAGGGTCACCAGTGAGTAGTAACTACATAATTACTGAAAAGGACAGCGATAGAACAGGAGTTAGAAGAATTCTCAATTGGAGGTGGAAGGTCAGCTGTGCAATGATTTTGCGAAAGTGTGGTGGAAACAGGTTCTTGAAGGTAAATCAGTGTCAGTGCGCTGCAAGATATTCAAGTGGGAGATTTGAGGGTTTTAGAATAAATATGTTCCCATAAAGAAAACAGGGCAATGGCCAAATCTTGAGACCCACTCTCCCCAAGACATCAAGGAGCTTATGGGGATAACATAAGGCAGAAAGGAGAGCTTCTATCCAATACCGAGGGGTGTTGTGGGAGAGCTGCAGTGTCCTTCCTCAGGGCCAGAATGATCTGGGTGCAAGTCCCACCTGCCCCAAAGGTGTGTCACATCACGTCTAACCAGTGTCTGACTGAAGTAAATAATTATGTCTGATGCTGAGAACTCACACTGGAGAAATTTAAGAGGGGTAGGAGAGTGAAAAGAGAAATCAAAGAGAATACAAGGGAAAGCAAAGTGAGGGCAAGAAAGGACCTTGGCAAGCACAATCAAGGTGAATGGGGAGATGGGTTATCAATACATTAAAAGGATAATGGAAGAAAGAGAATGACCCATAAAAGAAACCCAGACATAAGGGTGAAAGATATTGGCAAAGTTCTTCAGGAATATTGTCTCAGTCTTAACAAGAGAGCAGCTGATGCAGACATTGTAGTTGAGGAGGATTGTGAAATGTCAGATGTGATAAACCCAGAGAGAGAGAAGTATGAATGGAATGGGCTGGTCAGCTGGTCAGAAAAGTTCCAAATGGAATTTAACCCAGACCAGTGTGGGACAGTGTGTTTGGTGAGGTCAAGCAAGGGAAAGGAACAGACAACAAATGGGAGAATATTGAGGGACAGAGATGCTGAGAGATCTTGGAGTGGATGACCACAGACCCCTAAAGGGAGCAAGGCAGGTCAACAAGGTGATTAAATAAGTACATGGAAACCTTCTCTTTATTAGTTCGGCCACAGCAGGAATACTGTGCACAGTTCTGACCACATCACAGAAAGGATGATTTTATGAGAAAGGACACAGTGAAGAGTGAAGGATATTGCCAGGACTCGAAAATACAGCAATGAGGAGGGACTGGATTGTCTAGACTTGTTCTCCTTTGAAGACAAATATTAAGATGAGGTTTGATGAAGATGTTCAAAATGGAGGAGCTTGGGTACAGTTGATAGAAAGGGCCTATTTAGCAGAAATCAGTGACAAGAGGGCAGAGACTGAAAGTGATTGGGACAATGATTTGTGGGGAGATGAGGAAAAGTGTTTTAATCCAGTGGGTAGGAGTCTGGAAGTCATTGTCTGAAAGGAGAGCAGAAGCAATGATCCCTAACTAATTTCTAATGCATTTCGATATGCATCTCATCCTTAACCTGCAGGGCAATGGACCAAATGCTGTAAAGTGGGATTACGATGGGTGGCTTGTTTCTTTGGCCTTGCAGACACGACGGAGAAGGACATGGAAGCTTGGGAACTTGGGGATATAAATTTGTAGAATTTCTCTGCATTCCCTTCCTGATTTCACTCTAAGTATACTCCCACTGCACTTATGCTTCCCGAGGGATTCACGCAATCCCCCTGTCTATACCTGACATATTCCTCCTTTTTCCTGAGCAGTGCCTCAATTTTTATATTCATCCAGTACTTCCTGTACCCACCAGCCTTACACAATGCACTAACAGGAACATACTGTCTCTGAACATCTGTTCCCTCATGTTTGAAGGCCTCCCCATCTCCAACCATCCCTTTCCCTGTGAAGAACCTTTGCCCAATCAACCTTTGAAAGTTCCTCCCTAACACCATCAAAATTGGCCTCACTCCAATATTGAACTTTAATTTTTGGATCAGGTCTGTCCTTTTCTAAATTATTTTAAAACTAATAATATTATGATCCAATAAGAAAAACAAAAGAAATCCTGATGCTGGAAATCAGAAACAAAAACAGAAAATGCTGGAAATCGTCAACAGGTCTGGGAGCATCTGTGGAGAGAAATCAGAATTGATGTTTCGGGTCCAGTGGCCGTTCTTCCGAACTGATGGTAGCTGGGAGAAAGTTGGCTTTTTTAGAGAAGATGGGGTTGGGGATGGGTTGAGGAGTAAGTGACAGGTGAAGAAACAACTTAAAGTGAGAGATGGACAGTCAGACAGACAAAGGTGTGTTCATGGTCAGCTTAGGAAACCCAACCCCAACCCAACACCCACACACTAGGCCTTGTTATTACATGGTCTGCTATTACACACAGCCAGTTGTTAGCCATGAATTGTCCCCATTGGCTGCTATTCATTCTCATAGGCTGGCTGTCTGGATTTGAACACTATATTTATAATGCCTGTGTACATCTTTCTAATAGACAGCTGAGGTGGTTCTCGGGTTATGTCTTTCCATTCTCGTGTGACCTTCCCGTACCTTCTGCAGATGCTCTGCCTGCTTTGGGTTGGGGATGTTGATTCTGGGTCTGACTAGTAAGACCAGCTTCCAGAACGTTATCATGTCTGATAGACGGGTCCTGCCATTTTACTGGCTGTGCTCACTGTATCCTATCAGGCCGTCACTGACACAGCAACAGTAGCTCCTTGTCCTTGCTCTCTAATCTCTCATCTGACTCAGTTGTGAGGGTGTTATATTCAGGAGGTGATGGATCCTTACAGCCAGAACTTGTATCTCATCTTTCTCCTGTGGCAGCAATCAAGATGGGGAGTCTGTCAGCACCATTTCTCTTGCTGGCTTGTATTTCTAAGTGGAGTCATAACTCTGAAACCTCAAGAATAACCTCTGTCTTGTTGACATTTTATGAAGATGATTCTTGTCGGTCTGCTCCTGTGGATGGTGATCAATGTCCAGGATGAACTTTCTCCCAGAGAAATATGTATGAACTTCTCATATCCCTACACGACTGCCAAAAGTGCTTTGTCTATGTGGTATATCGGGTTTCAGCTGAGGGTAGAGCCCGGGATACAAATGTTATTGGCTTTCCTTCTTGTTTCAGGGCTGTCCCAGCACCCTTTGGAGAAACAGCTCCTTATAGAGTGACAGATGGTTTCTGTTGCAGTATGACAGGCTTCTCCTACTTGAGATTCAAGAAGAGTGTACCAGAAGGATCTAACATTTATCCAGAAGCCAGATTTCCAGCAGGTATTCCCTGGACTGGGGGATCACTCTCTGGTCCTGTGGACAGCGGGGAAGCGAAATGGGGAAAGGACACATCTGAGACTTTCCACTGAACACCGAACCTGAACCTGTGCTCTTCAAAGTTCCCAGAAACATCCTTGAACGTTGACAGTGGGGCTCAGTTGGCTGGAGAGCTGGTTTACAGTGCAGAGTGATGCCAACAGTGTGGGTTCAATTCCTGCATGAATTGAGGTTCCCATAAAGGGCTCTTCTTCTCAACCTCTCCCTCCCCCTGTGCAGGGTGACCCTCAGGTTAAACCAGGACCAGTTGACTCACTCTCTCCAATGGACCACTCAGCCTGTGGTGACATTACCTTGAACTCATTGAATATTCACATCCTCTCCCAAATCCTTGCTAATTTTAGTTGGAGGAGAACCATGACAAATACCTCCCTAGTTTCTAATATGTCCAAAATTCCATAGGGCTCCCTGCCTTTGAAATGTTCGAGCTCAGTGTTAATTTCCAGCTCCTTCTCCATTATTGACTTTGGATCCATTAGTCCAACACAAGGGCAGGTTGCAATCTGAATCTGACACATTCGAGTCTGAGTCCCAGTCAAGGGAGGAGCAGCAGAGTCACTTTCCCACTGCCCACCTCACAGTGTTTAATCTTCTCATGGATGGGACACAAACAACTCAGAACAGTCAGACTTTGTGTTTCTGATGGAGGTGGAGGATGGGCACAGGTATCTCACCCCACCCAATGTAAGTAATGGATGTTGGTCATTACATTATTTCCCTCGATCCTTGGCCTCCTCCTTCCTCATCTTCAGGATTATTTCCAGTCCATCCCTGACCCTGCTCAGTGAATTGGAGTGACTTTACACAGCTGTATTTCCTCATCTGTGTCCTCTTCTCCCCAACAATCGATTTCTCCACTTACTCCAAATTACTGCCTTCCCTCCTCCCTCAAAGTATCCTTTGGGATGTTTCATTAGTAAAGGTGCTATCTAAATACATGTTGTTGTTGTAGTGTTGCCAGCTCCCCATGCTGTTGCCCATGCACTGTACCAGGTTGTACATTCTCTTGTTACTGTTCCTGTTGTCAGCAGCAGCAAAGCATCCGATCTCTGCCTTGGACAGTACGCAATATGGAGCAAACAGATGGAAAACAACTTGTCTCATTGATTGTAGCTCAGGGTGACCACTCTCTCAGTCAGAGTCATACTTTGTGCCCTGGTAATTAAAGATAACCAGGTGGCTGTTTGTTGAAATATTCTTTTCATGAAGATTTATATCCACATTGTATTTGGGTAAACTGCTCATTATTTCTGCGTCCAATGCTTTCCTCCTCCACACAGGACATTCACTGACTGGAATCTCCTCTGAGACTGCCCCAACATTGAAGCTTGGCCCAAGTGTAACTGACTGCATGAGTTCCCTCAGTGATCGATAACATCAGAAGATGGTGCTCCCTTTGACATATTTGGATTCACCTCTTACTTGGCTCAACATTCCCTTATTTTTTTTTGAACCACCAATGGATAACATTTCCTGCAGGCCTGTGTCCAGCTCAATGTTAGGGATGGCACGGTGGCTCAGTGGTTAGCACTGCTCCCTCATACCACCAGGGACCCAGGTTTGATTCCAGCCTCAGGTGCCTGTCGGTGTAGTATTTGCCCAATCTCCCCGTACCTGTGTGGGTTTCCTCATACAATCCAAAGGAGTTCAGGTTGGGTGAGTTGGCCATGCTAAATTCCCCATAGTGTTCAGGTATGTGTTAGTTTGGGGTAAATGTAGTGGAATGGATTTGAGTGGGATACTGTTTGGAGGCCAGTGTGGACCTGTTGGGCTGAAGGGCCTGTTTCCACACAGAAGGGATTCTATGAATATTAATGCCACATTTTTCCATATTTCCATGTTTACGAGACTGGTGCACACAGAGCTCAGCTCCGATTGTTCCAGGAAATCAATAACGCTGGTTATCAATGCAAAAGTACCTGCACAGGCAAATTTCTAGCACATATAGAATTCCCACATTGTGTGTCAGTTTCTCAATGTCCAGGACCCGCAGGCCACAGGTAAGGAGCTGGTATTACTTTATTTATGCTTTTAATCGGAATATGTTTACTATTTAAGTCCAGGTTGACAAAGTTGAATGTGAAATGTAAACCTGCTTGTTTTAATATATTGTCATTAACCGAGTCTTCCTGAATGATAATACATGTTGTGTGAGGAATGCTCAGGGCAATTGTATATTTTTCTGTTTTTTGCAAATTTCGGAACATAAATGTATTGATACAATCGCGGTTTTATAATGGAAGGCGGAGAACATTCTGTGTGAAGTATTTTGTGACCCTCTGTCTGTGCACTGTTTCATGGACCTTTGCACAAACTGTTCCTGAATTTCCTGGTCTGTTATTGTCCCTCACGGTTCCTTCCAACACCGACCCTGCCAGGGTTAGTGGGACCTACAGGAGGGTATCACATTGGTGAGGGTGGGATTGGTGCACAACTTTGGGTGTAACTCTGGAACCTGCCGTCCCTGTGTTTTCAGAAGCTCCTACACTGCCCTGTGTAAGATTTGGAATGAGGACTGTATGAACACAGTAATACTCCTTCTACTCTCTGTGGATGTCGATATGACTCACTCACACAGTCATCCAGTCTGCACAAAGGCTGGGTCTTGGTTCCAGATCAGGATGACTTTCTGAAGAACAGAAATTCCTATCCCCTGTCCATCATAAGTTCTGAGTCACTATGTGAACTTCCCAAGACAGTGAGAAAGCTGTATCATTGGAATTAGAATTGCAGGGTCACAGTTTTGTTTCGTGGACGGCTGACTAGACTGATATTTGTGTCTCACAATGATGAGGGTCCTGAGTACACCCCAATGTGAGTGATTTAGGGCAGAGGGCAGTGGATGCTTCTTCCACAGATCTAGAGGCTGTGGTGTGAACATGAAGTGAATGCAGTCTAACTGTCCGTGTTGCTGAGGTCTCACATGGATTCACCATTACATTTTGACCTCTCCATTGAATACTATGTTGTCAGGGGGATCTATCTGGCCCACTGCCCAAATTCAGACAAACATCAGTCAGGCCAATTTTCTCTTGACCATGCAGTGCTGCTCATGGAGCTGCTGGTTTTACACACTGTACTTTAACCCCAGTATCCCCAAGAAGATATTGGTGTAAGGGGAACATGTCAGTAATTCTGGTGTCATCAGTGAGGTGGTCAGTGCAATTTTAACATGGAATGTGTGTGTAAAGCCCACCCTCCATATTGGACAATTAGCTCCTGGCTGGCAGCGGCTGTAGATTTTGTTTTCATTTTGCTGCTTATGCAGATTATTCCTGATGTTTATCATTTGTTGAATCAACAAGTTAGTTCCATGACCTACTTAGCTTATTTGATGAGTATTTTAATTGAGGTGTGGTAGAGACAGGGGCTGTAGAATTCCACTCCAGCCCATTCCTGTCAGGGCAGATGTGTGGACATGTTCTGGGTGATCTGGAAATATACAGCAGATTCTGATGTGAAAACAGCCTCTTTGTCTGATTTGGTGCATGTCCTGCCAACGTGGAGACCATGGGTCCAGTCAATGCCCTCTCCTAATCACTCCGAGCTGGTGGACAAGGAGACAACACCCAACAAGGTCATTTAAACAGACAGCCATCCAATGGCCACTCAGCACTCAGGTGCTTTGACTGAGTTTTGTTGTTGCAAAGTTTGTGGATGCCCTGTAGTAACCTTTAAACGTGAAGGTCTAGCTGAACGATGGGTGAACCAAACACTTTACCGGCCCCCTGTTGATTGTGCAGTCTGATTCAGTGCTGGGCTGCACACTGACATTATTGAAGTGAGGAGACACTGTGTAGTTTGCATGCTGCCTGTCTCAATGAGAACAAATGTAGACTCATCATAAATTGTAATTCCTGTTTTCTACAATGGAAGTTTCCTTACTGGAAGTTTTCATCCACAGTCAGTTATTTAGTTGAAGCCGTACTCGGTGTTCATCCTGACAGATTCGTACCTGAGGGACATTAACAATATCTCCCTGGAAATACCATTTCCGATTGAGCAGTTTGGGTTTCTCTAGCCTTTCCATGTTTGAAACAGGGATCAGTCTTCATATTATTAATATACTCCTTTTGAATATTGTTTAATGAATGAATGTATATGTTTTTGGTGACAAGATGCAAACTCAGAAATCCAAGAAAGATGAGACCAGTGTATTATAAAACCCTCACTTTAAACTTTTAAACAGTTACATTCTTATGTCTGACCATTCTGTGCTGTATTGAGGAATTATTTTCATATTGTTCAGACCATTGAAATTGGTTTGTTCAGTATCATTCTGAAACCCCTTACTAAATGCTCCGTCCCAGTTCAGTTCTTCCATTACACACCTTTTTATCTATTGTTCATTCCTTTACAGAATGCTTGTGATGTCGACAGCATTGACATTAGTGGCATTAACAGTAACTGGTGTCACAATGAGGCAGCTGGTCTTGCTGGGTTAAACTTTCACCAATATACCATCCCCACTCCTTAACTAAAAACCCTCAGCATTAACCCCAACTCCCAAACCCCAGCCCAAAACCCAATTTACATCAGTCATCCTGATTTCCAACTTGAACACCTAATCTGAACTAATAACCTCTGACCCTATCCCCAGTTTATCACTTGAACCACTTCAAATCTTCCCCCAAACCTATAAACCATACGTTGCCAGTAGCAGGTCTATTGGTTATGGTCTGAATAATCATGTGTGTTTTCAATTGATTATTCATCTATTTGCCCAGTAATTGTGGCTGGTCTGATTCCTGCCTTAAATATCCTGCAGTGGTGTAATTTGATTCACTCTTTTTCATGATGTATGGTACTGAATGATTAAAAACATGAGGAGAATGAAGATTGGGGTCTCTGGTCTCCTCAGACCATGAACTAACAAGGACAGATGAGCTGCCCTCAGCCTCTATCAGTCCCTGTTTCACTTGGTCACTCACAGCTGAGTCCCAGCAGCCTGACAACTCCATTTGAGGTTTTCTCTCCAACAAAATCTCAATAATTTCCCCCAAAATTCACCGATCACGCTGATTTCAAATGGGAGCTACATCCTGTCAATTGGTGTCACTGGGTGTTGGGACAATGACAGATCATCATTTAACTCCATGTAATTTTGCATGTTTTGGATGTAACCATCATTTGTGTGATCCTCACCCTGTGCTCTCATATTCACAATGTTGATTTTCCAGAGGAGGAACCCAGTGGAAGATGCCTCTCAAAACCAGCTCCTTTCACAGACTGATCAACTGTTACTGCCTTCTGTTATGTTTCTTCAGCTTTCACATTGGGAAAGGTAATTCATTTCTCAGCACTTCCTTTGTTTCACTTCTTTTAAATTCCCCAGTTTATTTCCAATGCTGTATGAGGCTGGTGATCCAATGGGATGGATTATGTATCTCAGTGTGAACATTGGTCCCACTGTTAATGTGATTTCTGTACATTTCCCATCATTGACTGTTGAAAAGAGAGACAGAAAATTAACACGATACAAACAGAGTTCGTCGAAGGTAAAGTCACAAATTAAGACAATTGTAGAGATAAAGTTATCACACAAATGCTGCTGACAGAACATAGAATAGTCCAGCACAGTACAGGCCATTCAGCCCTCGATGTTGTGCCAGTCTTTTATCCTCCTCTAAGATCAGACTAACCGATTCACCCTTCCTTGTATGATCTTCCATGTGTCTATCCAAGATTCACTTAAATGTCCCAAATGTATCTGACTCTACTACCACTGCTGGCAGTGCATTCCACATACCGTCACCCCTCCCCCCCCCACTCTGTGAGTAAAGAACCTACATCTGATATCTCCCCTAAATCTTCCACCAATTACCTTAAAATTATGCCCCTTCATGATAGACATTCTGCCATGGGAAAAACTCTCTGGCAATCCACTCTTTCTATGCCTCTGAACATCTTATACACCTCTATCAAGTCACCTCTCATCCTTCTTCACTCCAATGAGAAAAACCCTAGCTCCTTTCTTCAGATGTCATGCCCTCCAGTCCAGGTAATGTCCTGGTAAATCTCCTCTGCACCTTCTTGAAAGCTTTCCAATAATGAGGCAACTAGAACTGAACACAACATTTCAGGGCTCTGTAGAGCTGCAGCATAACCTCGCAGCTCGAAAACTCAATCCCCCTGCTCATGAAAGCTAACACTCCATACACCTTCTTAACAACCCTGTCAACCTGGGTGGCAACTTTGAGGGATCTATGGACATGGAACCCAATATCACTCTGTTCCTCCACACTGCCAAGAATCATGCCTTGAATCCTGTATTCAGCATTCAAATTCAACTTTCCAATGAGAACAGCTTCACACTTTTCCAGGTCAAACGCCATCTGCCACTTATCAGCCCAGTTCTGCATCCTGTCAATGTCCTGTTGCAACCCACAACAGCCCTCTGCACTATCCACAACTCCACCAATCTTTGTGTCATCAACAAACTTACTAATCCATCTTTCCACTTCTTCATCCTACTCATTTATAAACATCACAAAGAACAGAGGTCCCAGACTTGTTCCCAGCAGAAGACCACTGTTCACCAAGCTGCAGGCAAATACTTACCATCAACCATCACTCTCTGTCTTCTATGGGCCAGCCAATTCTGTATTCAGACAGACAGTTTCCCTGTATCCCATGCCTCCTTACTTGCTGTAAGGAGGCTCAGGGGGTTTATCTATCTTTATGTTTTTCAAAATTTCAGAACATCCTCCTTCCCAAAATCAAACTGTTTGAACATATCAGTCTGTTTCACACTGTCCTCATGAATGTCAAGGTCCCTCGCAGTAGGTAATCCTGAGGGAAAGTATTCATTAAGGACCTCCCCTATTTCCTCCGATTCCAGGCGCAAGTTCCCTTACTACCCCTGATCGGCCCCAGCCTCCCTCCTGCCATCCCTTTTACATAATGATAATGACAAAGATGGGTGATCACACTTTAACCTCTAACATCAGGCTGTTGTACCTGAGACCTTTCAGAGAGTAACATGGTTGCCAGAAAGGAAAAATTTGGATCTAAAATGGCTGCAGGGGTCACCTGCCCAAAGGTTGAGCAAGATTCATGAGACCCATTTGTATGAAATAATCTATCTACGGTAATATTACCATTTTATTTGAAGAAATGTAATAAGTAACCATTAAGAAATTTTCACCCCCGACTTAGTACAGTTATGTGTGTTGCTTTAATATTTTGGGAGATGCAAGAGTTACCAATCAATCAGACAACTTGAAAAAACAAAGTATCGCGACTCTGGAATACACACTGAACTGTATTTCAACAGCTGCTTTTCAGCATCAGGACTGAGAGAATGAAAAGTGAATTTGTGTAGCAAGAGCTGGAATTTTCTCTTCCCCTTTCTGTTTCTAACATTATCTCAGAAACAGCACCCAGTGAAAAAGTAAATTCGAGAAACAACTGTTCACCAAGAATTCAAAGATCTACAGACTCTGAACTGTTGAGGATAAAAGTCACTAAACTCTGATTTCAGTTTAAGAAGTAACACCCCAAAGTGTCTAAAGGCCACATAAACATTATTCTCACTGCCTCTACCACTGTCTATTTTGAACTTCCTACCTCTGTGTCTGTGTGCGTCTGTTCATTTTAATCATTGGTTCTTGAATCAAGTGAGTCATAAAAGTCCTCTTTTCATTCAAGAAAGGCTTGAAAATGGGCTCTTGCATTGTGTAGTGAACTTGGTTGAAGTCGAAAGATCATCACTGTAAGCTGAACAAAACAAATAAAATGTTTTTGCAGCTGACTAATAGGAGTGAGAAAACAGGGAGCTGGTTCCCTTCACACACCTAGTTATAACAAGTTCAAAATCTGAATAAAAAATTGGAAAAATACATTTATCCTCCTGAATCCTGAACCTTCCTCCAGTCAAAGTCCAATAAGCTCTCCAGCAGCAAAGTCATTCAGTTTGGTGAAAGGCCTCCTCAGTGAGCAGGATGTGACATGAGATTCTGTTCCTGACCTTCTTCCTTGCTGACAGGCTCAGGCTGAGGAAGGGAACAGACACGGCAGGAGGAGGGAATATTGTGAACTCTCTGAACATGCGATCCCCTTTCAGTGCAAAATCTCAGGCAAGCTCATTTCATCAAAGTTACAGATTAAACTCACACTGTCACTTTGCTGTTCGGTAATATCTATTGCCTTTACATTTCCTGATCCCTTTTCCAGGGTTCTGTTTTGGAAGAGCTATAACTTCCTCCATCTCAGTGTTGGCAAGATCAAAGTCTTTGACTGTGGCTTTATTTTATCACACAACTTGATAAGTTGATGGAGGATTGAGGATACAGGTCAAACAGTTGTATATTTTCATGTGTATACAAGGACAGCGAGTCTGATCATCATAAAATGTAAAATCACCTCTCCTGAGTTACAGCCAACTCCCAGCTTTATAAAACATAGTACAACATTATTTATGACACAGACACTGTCTATTCTTCACCCAGTTCTTGACTCCATCCTTATATAATTCTTACCAGCAAAATGTTTTCATATTTTAGCCTGTGTTTTACAAATACTATTGAGACCTTACAACGGCATCAACGTTTTGTTTGAGAACCCTCTTGTGAAGGGCCTTGGACCATTTTATTCCTCTAAAGGTGCTATGCAAAAAAAAGTTGTTGTTGTTGCTGATTATCAATTCCTGATTATGCAATTGGTGTGGAATTCCCCTCAATTTTCCAGCAAAGTCACATTATTGATTTAATAAGCTTCTGAGAAAATTTCTCAGGTGTTGATTAATGCTTACCTTGTGATTGTATTTGCAGCAATAGTTGGTGCTGAGTTTACAGTTTGTGGATACCTGAACAGTCACATTAATAAATCTCATCACTACATTGGCCCAGACAGGCTTAGAAATAGAAGCTCATCTCATTGGGAATGGTTCATCTTCCTGGACACAAGATCCTGCAGCACCTACACCTGCAGCTTCATCAGAAATCTGCATCACCTGGAAAGGATCCGTTGGCCAACTCTACATAACCCGTGGTGATATTGGAAAGTTGTATCCAACTGCCATGTCCACTGGAGGGAAATGTTGTCAACATTTCACTCTCACCAATAGCAGTTCACACAAGAGTTCACCATTGCTGAGAGACATTATTTACATAAATCAGTCAGACTTCAGTCCAGTTCACATGGAAAATGCTTCTTATTTGGAATTTACTGGGTCTGAAGGAGCATGTGGTGAGTAGAATAATAACTGACACATTGTGAATCACAGAAATGTGACTCTATGACTCTATTTATCACAGATAAAGAATAAAATAGAAACATAGGGCCAGGCTTTCTCTGTTTCTCCTACAACCACAGGAGGAGGAAAGTGTGAGTGGGGGGTGTGTGCTGCTCCCTGTCTTCAGAGATGTCCCCAGTCAATGGGGAGGGGGAGATGGGAGGCCTGGGCTATATTATGGAGCACCAGATCAACACTAAAAACAACACCTTGATTCTGTCAATAATGTTAATTGTACATCACAACACAATTAATTTCATGGCCTGCTTAATGAAAAGGATCGATGGCTTTAAACCCAGATTATGGAATATGCATTTCTTTAAGCTTTAGAGTATATTTCTCACAGGTAAACTACTCCCAGTGTTACAGGAATATTAGTTCCTGTCCAGCTAGATTTGGCAATGTCTGTTCTAACCAGATTCAATTGTAATCTGATAAAACTGAAAGGTTTTTGGTGAATTAGATGATTAATAATAATCACAGCAGATATGAACTTTTCAGCAATTTATCAGGATCCACATTAAGAGTTTAATGTTCCCGATGCTCTATCAGGACCACAAGTGATTTACTTTCCCAATCCCAAGCTTCCTTTCTCCTTTCCTTGGATTGTTCCTGTTTCTGATTCGGTACGTTTCACTCGGGAGAAAGATCTGGCTGGACATCATTGAGTTGCCACGTACATGCAGTTTCCCTCTCCCCAGATACTGCAGGCCTGCTGGGTAGTTCCAGCATTTCCTGTCAGTGTTTCACAATTTTAATTGTACTGTTCAGGTTAGAATTCGACACAAAGATGGAGATGTGTGTACAGAAAGCCTTTTTAACATCAAGCTGCAATTTGCAAGCGCATGTACATTACATTTCAATGTTTGAAATATTTTCCTGATATTGAGATGTTGAGTTTCCCTCTTCTTTCTCACTGTCCCTTTCCTATTAGAATCAGCATTGGCTGATTGCATAAATCAGAAAAACAAATTGACTGACCTCACAAGGAAAGGACAATTGAAACTAAATGATGCTCGCTATGCAATGTTACTGACCAACAGGATCCTGGGGCAATGTGATGGGAACATTTCAGTCGGGTAAGTGTGAACAACTTGAAGTTCAAAACAATGTTTAAAAGTTGATGTGGTGAAGGGACACATTTTGAACGTATTTTATCCAAGGATTAAACAGATTCACTGCCAGGTTTCAGTTCCTTCCTGCTTCAGTAACGTGTCTGTGAGGAGCGTTCGTCTAGTTTGACGGTTTCTGATAAGTGAATAAAATCTCCTGTGTAATGCAAAGCTGCTATTTTTCACCTTCAATGTTTTGCTTGTCATTAAAATCCCTCGAAGAATGTGAAATGTTAAAATGCATTGTGATGTGTGCGAAGTTCAAATGTTTTAATTCAAGTTCATAGACCCAGTAAAAATGAGCCTGAACACTGTATTCTGCCATTTCATTCAAACTGACACATTTTGCACTGACTTGGAGGCTCTGTGACCTGCATTGCTTTTTAGCAGCAGAGGGAGAGGCAGGCAGCGTGCCATGGTTGGGAGCACTGAGCAGTCAAGGGGCTGGACATGTTGTTGTTGTACAGCACTGGGCTCTGTCAATGTCACACCGAGAGCTTGTGGCAGCAGCTTATGTGGCAACACATTGCATGGGCTTCAAGCAAATGGCTCTGTCTAAAGGTCAAAGGGACCAGTCCTTAGTGGAGTGAAGGGGACTATGTGTCAAGGAACTCATCTAATCCCAGTCCAGGGGCTTGGCCACAGTCTTCCAGAATGTGGGGATCCCTGCAGTCCAGGGACCTGGCCAGGAACAGCCCTGAGTTAACGTTCAAGCAGGTTGGAGATCACAGGTACATCAGCTGGGGTGCTGTGGGGACACCGGTCTTTGGGCTGTCTCTCATTTGAGGCTGGCCTGCCCAAGTTACTCTGGGGACTTGGACATGGTCCGAGCTGGAGGTTTGGGTATTAATGGTCAGGGGCTTTTCAGGGTCCTTTCCATGGAGTCCTGGGGAAAGCAGGAAACTCAGGTCTGAGGATCAGGTTCATTGGATTGGGTTGATGAGGGAATGGTGGGAGTGAAAGGAGGGAATTCAAGATGGAAGGCTGGGATTTCCTGGAGCATGGGATGGGACTGAATGCTAAGGGAGGGATGGTCCTCACAAGGTGCTGCCACTTTGGCCACAACATGGAGGAGGTGTAAGGCCAACGAGGGCATCGCAATTCACAGAACCATGGGCTCCGAGGGTAAAGTGGGAACATTGATGGTTATATAAAGGGGAAGGATAGAAATGGTGGAGGCTGACAGGTCACTGAAGATGCAAGGACAGCAACAGGAAAGGGAGCATGAAGCAAAGGGAAGATCATCATTCATCTCGGGTAAAGTCTGCAAGTCACTCACAAGGACACTCAACTGAAATAGTCAGGTATGAGTCTCCCATCATCAACATCCCAGTGAAGCAGTCTGGGAAGGATGTCCCACAGTCAGCATCCCAGTGAAGCAGTCTGGGAAGGGTGTCCCACAGTCAGCATCACGATGAAGCAGTCTGGGAAGGATATCCCACAGTCAGCATCATGGTGAAGGAGTCTGGGAAGGGTGTCTCACAGTCAGCATCACTGTGAAGCAGTCTGGGAAGGGTGTCCCACAGTCAGCATCATAGTGAGGCACTCTGGGAAGAATCATATAGTCATGTGGGGCAAGAAGATTTACTGAGTACGGTTGGGTGAGCGTTTAATTTATTTTTATCACTTAACGTCTTTATTTTGGGTTTATAGTTTGCAAGTGCTGTGGCCCAGAGAAGAAGAACCTGGAAAAAATCAATGTTATTGATTTTACAGACAATCTGAGGGTCTAATTGAGCAGAAAGTCATGGGAGTAGATCTCAATGCCGTGGTGTGCCCCTCCTGCTCTGTGGGGAAAGTGGGACCAGAACATGTGCAGGAAGTGGCTCCAGCTGCAGCTACAGGAAGGGAGCCTGGGTTTCAGAGCTGGAGCAGAGACTGGGGACACTGTGGAGCATCTGGGAGGCTGAGGGTATCGAGGATAACACGTACAGGGAGATGGTCACACCGCAGTCTCAATCTTCAAAGTGAGAAAGTGAACGGATAATCACCAGGCAGAGTCACAGAACGATGCAGCAAGTGCAGGAATCCCCTGTGGCTGTGCCCCTGTAAAACACATAGACCCACAATGGATCCTGCTGGGGGTAATGGCCTCTCAGAGGAATGTAGTGATTCTAAAATCTGTTGCACCGTGGTTGGCTCTGCTGTAATGGAGAGGAGGAACAGTTTGGAGTGGAAGGGTGAACAGCCAATGGTTGTAGACTGCACAGGTATCAAATTCATGGCTTAAAAAAAGGAATGAGGTCCTACAAGCAGAATATTGGGATTCGTTTTCAGACGTTTCATCACCGTACTGGGTAACATCATCAGTGGATGGTATGAGGCTGTCCCTTCCTGCCTAATGCCACTCAGCTTGGGGAAATAATGGCCCGTTGTCTGTGACCAACATTCCCTCGAGTCCATGCATTGTAGAAGATGCTTGCACCTTTCCAATCGTTTTCCCCGTGTTGAACAAATGGATTCTGTGCAGATCCAACCACTTTAAATGAGCATCCACAATGACTGAAAACACGGAGTGTGTGAAAGGACTGGCGTTGTAGACATGTGACTGAGTTCAGGGTTTACCCAGTCATTCCCACAAATGTTGGGGAGCTGCTGGTGGTAATTTGTATCCTCATTAGCACTCTGGGCACTGCCCCACCAATGCAGCTATGTCATCATCCAATCCTGGCTCCCAGATGTTACTTCTCACTAACATCTTCATTTTGGAATCCCCTGGATGACCCCGGTGGAGTTCAGCCAGTATCTGTCAATGACCTTTCCTCAGGACAATCACTCTTGCTCTCCATAACAATATGCCACCCTTTATGGTGATCTGGTCTCACTGAGTCCAGAAAGGTTTCAATTCTGGTGATGGTTTCTTTCCTCTCTCACCACCAGCTGTTTTTGTTTTGCCAGGACGGGATGTTTTTGTGGCGACAATCTGATATTTTCAGTGGTGACCAGAAGGGTGTCCAGAAAGTTTAAAACCAGAACAGACTCTTCTTGTGGTGGAACCACTGGCCAGTGGGAGGCGCCTCAAGGCATCTGCATTTCCCACTTGGCCTCCCGGACAGGGGTCCAACTTGTCACTGTCTGCCTCAGAATAAGGGCCCACCACTGTATTCATCCTGAAGCTCTGGGTGGCATGGCCCAGTCCTCGTTAAGTTGCCCTAGCAGGGGATTGTGGTCTGTTCCTATTACAAATGTACACACGGAAAGGCACAGGTGGAACTTTCTCACATCAAAGGTGACCGCAAAACCTTCCTTCTCTATCTGGGCGTATCTTCGTTCAGCATCAGCCAAAATCCAGGAAGCATGCACTATCGGGCGTTCCTCTCCATTGGCCCTCCAGTGAGCCAACCCTACCCTGATACCCCACAGGGACGTATCACACATCAGCACCATATCTCGCTTGGGATTGCAGTGAGCAAATACCTGAGACAATGACAGCTGCTTCTCTACTTCCCTAAAGGCTACATCTGAGTTCCAAGGCCATTCTCAAGGCTGACCCTTTTTCAATAGAAGATGGAAGGATGCCAGAATGGAGGCCAGGTTGTGGATGAAGGTTCTGGAATAATCCACCAACCCAAGGAAAGGCTTATGCTCCGGTACAGATGAAGGAGCCTCGGGATCTTTTTTCAATGAATCTCAACCAGTTCTGTCCTATCAAGCTTGGGCCTGGGCCTTTTACTACAGTCAGTGGGAACTGACCCAGCTCCTTCTCAGAAAAGACCGGAACTGAAGTTGTACCCTTAACCTGGAAAGGCTCCCCAGTCTAGGCTCTCAGCCTGGCCGAGGTCTTACACAGACTTAAGGGTTAGAGTCCAGAGGGAATTTTGGTAAAGACTGGTTCCACAATCACTGATACAGCCGCGCTGGTATGGACCTCCATTGGAACTGGGTGACCATTTAACCAGGCCTTTATTTTGATTGGTTCTGATTTGGAGATGATGGAGCATTTTAACTGTTCCTAACCAGCTGTCGGTGAACTTTCCAGTGTGTGCACTCTCCTGGATAACGGCCTGTGGGTTCTTATTCAATTCAGACCAAGTGGGACCCCTTTGCCGTCTCGGGTCCACATACTGGCTGTGACTACAATGGTCTGCCAGGCCGGATCAAGAAGAAAACGTTAACTGGTTGTCCGAGGCTTGGCTTTGTTTTGGGGTTTTGCTGTGGGCTGTCCAAGGGTCCCTCTGTTCAGGATATGTCCTGAGTGAGGCTGTGCAATGGCCTTCCCTCATGTGGTGTTCCCAAGCTCAGTCGGCCTGGTGAGGCTGTCCACTTCCACCAACATACCCTGTAACTCCAGCTCCACTTGCTGCATTTTCCAACCACAAAGCCAGTTGTAGTGCCTGTTTGAAGTCCTGTTGGGCTTCAGCCAGTCAGTGCTTTTGCATGGTCACCTCATAAAGCCCACACACCAAACGGTGTCTCAGCATCTCACTGAGGGTTAAACCAAAATCATATTCGTCTGTCAGTTGTCTTAACCTCATCCAGGCCCTGATACGGATTTCCCTGAAAGGTTCTCACACTGTCGAGTAATACCGATGGTGTCTCAGAATGAGAGCAGGCTTGGGTCTGTAACAAACCTTCACTAAATCCATCAGCTCTTGAAATGTTTTAGTGTCTGGTGCTACAAGGAAACTCAGGCTCCTAATAACCAAAAAGGTTGTGAGCCCACGCGGTGTCAGGAAAATTACTCATTGCTTGTTATCTGCTCTAATGTCATTTGCCGGAAAAAATACTGCATTTTTCCACATTCTGGACCCAGCCTTTGACGGCAGGATTGAATGAGTCATGCTTCCCAAATAGCAGCACGATACCGGAAATGCTGACCCCAACTCAAAGACACCTGTTGCAAGTGAATCTCTTCAGGAACATGCTTTTTTCTCATCATTACAAAAATAACTCACTGAAAGCTGGTGTCCCATCACCAAGTCACCCTTTATTTACACCAACGTAGTCAATAACACTGACCCAGCTAGCTTAGAGCTGGCTCCTGGAGGGAGCAGAACCCCTGACACTCCTGTTGTATCTGTCAGCCAGGGCTCCCTGATTGGACCAGGTTAACAGCCCCAATCAGGGAACCCATATTCTCTGAGATCTACCTGACTGACCTTGTATCGGTCACTACAGTGTTCAGTAACTGCACCTCACGCTGGGTAAGCCATTGAGCCACTGCCTTCAGGAAGTCTGACAATGCTCTTGTCTCCCAGTTTAATCTTACCTCATGGTTCTTCAGATTTATCTGAGAAGGAACTGAGAAGAGACTGATGCCCCCATTGAAGCTGCTATGTTTGATCTGGTGGTGATGTGGTTTCTTTGGGGATTAACAGAGACTCAGATCAGACACCTTCGCAATTATTACAGTATGTTTATTATCAGACTGAGCATGGCAGGAAGGGATCAGAGCAGCATCACTCTCTAATCTTCATCAAACTCACTGCATGGAAAGGTTTGCCCTCATTCTAAACATTTTCTCACACGGATCCCTGCCATTGTCCCTCGGAAATCTGTAAATGACCCAGGACAGAAAATGGTGGTGAATTTGGACAGAAACGTACAGAGGAAATAGAAACATTTTGTGGAAGGATTTGATTCAAACTGTGAGCCATTTCATTTTAAATTAAAGCAGGGCTTTTTATTGAAGGTCAACTTACGGTATGGTTGTGTCAAACTGATTTACATATTTACATTTAAAACAAATGTAAATAATTGGTCCCTCAGCACACATAGTGATGACATCATGATAAAGGCTGATGGGTTCTGATGCAGAGTCACTGGACTCGGAACATTCATTCTTCTTTCTCCCCACAGATACCAGACCTGCTGAGTTTCACCAGCAATTACTGTTTTTGGTTCATGACATAGACTGAACTGTAATAAATAAGTTAATATCTGCCCTAATGTGTGAATCCCTGTTTCTTATCCAGTCCAGTGCTAACTGTCTGTGCATTTTCCAGCCTGGAGTCTGATCTACGTAAGGTCCTGATGGATATGGATTTTCCAATGGACAGTGAAACCTTTGTACTTCCAAATGCTAAGGCTGCTGTGATCAAAGTAGATGTTTTAGTATTTACAGTTACAGCCACTTTCTCATGGGTAAGTGTTTTCACAATGCAGTAATTAATAAGGGTGCAGTAAGGAAATGTGACATTGTCTGACTTGATAATATTTGAGTATTAAATACCCCCCGGAGTAAGGATCACACAAACATTTAACTGCAACAGTTCAATAGAATCAGATCGTTTCTAACTGGATAATCTGAACAATGACCAAGGGGGAAAGTCCCAGCTTTGTAGTGTTGCTTGTGATGAAACTACATGAGCCCTGTGGCCCCCTGGAGATGGGTGCTGTGGTGCCAGCTGTTTCCAGTATACCCCACATGGTACAGCCTCTTGAGAAGGTGCCCCCTGAGCCCTGTGTGTATCTGGAACCAGGTGATGAGCTGCTATCCTGGTTTTACACAGCAGCCTCCCTGCCTGATATAATACTGAATTCCCCAACTTGGACCACCCAGGGCCAAGCAACAAACATGTGCATCACAGAATCTTTATTCAGGAACATAGCCAGTGACATGGACAAATGGGAACTGACCATCCTTGTGCAGTGCCCGAGGGCCTGTCCTGGTGTTCCTGTGCAGCATTACCCCGTTGGTTACTGCATGGTTAGTGGAAGGCAGCTGACTTCCAATGGGGGAGACTGCAGGTGGCTTTTGCAGGATTTCCTGGGGAAACCCTGGGCCTGGCTTCAGGCTGCACCATCTCACAACAGACAGCAGCTGTCTGGACTGACAGGGTAAGGGACAACAGCAAGGGGACTGGTGGAGTGGCCACAGTGAGAGCACAAATGCTGTTACCCTGAGAGAGGGCAACAGGTTGATGCCCCATGGTGCCTCTGCCAGTCCCCCAGGCAGCATCCCCAGATCCCTAGTGATCTGTTGGAGGACGAGCTGCTGGCCTGCCCCAAGACCCTGCAAACCCCTTTGCCCACTGGGATCCACAGACATGTTCACAGCGGGTCTGAGCCTGCATGGGACCAAGCACGACCTCAGTCTGAACTCACACTGCAGCATTGAGGGGTTTCTTGGCTTCTGTCTGTGCTTCAGCAGAGGCTGAGACAGTGAGCACAGATACTGGATCACTGCCCTGTCAGCTGCTGTGTGTGTGTGTTAGTGTCTGTCTGTGTGTGCGTGTGTGTGCGCGTGTGTGTCTGTGTGTGCGTGAATGTGTGTGCATCTGTGTGTGCGTGTCTGTGTGTGTGTCTAAGTGTGTGCGTGTGTGTGTGTGTGTCTGTGTGTATGTCTGTGTGTGTGTGCCTGTGTGTGTGTGCGTGTGTTTGTGTGTGTGTGTCTGTCTCTGTGTGTGTGTGCATGTGTGTGTGTCTGTCTGTGTGGGTCTGTGTGTGTGTGTCTGTGTGTTTGTGTGTGTGTGCGTGGGTGTCTCTGTGTGTGTGCGTGTGTGTCTGTGAGTGTGTGTGTGTGCGTGTGTGCGCGCGTGTCTGTGTGTGTGCGCGTGTGTGTCTGTGTGTGTGTGTGTCTTTGTGTCTGTGTGTGTGTGTCTGTGTGTGTGTGCGTGCGTGTGTGTGTGTGCGTGTGTGTGTGTCTGTGTGTGTGCGTGGAAAAACAATTCGAAAGCTAACTGTGGGCGGCACGGTGGCACAGTGGTTAGCACTGTTGCCTCACAGCGCCGGAGACCCGGGTTCAATTCCCGCCTCAGGTGCCTGACTGTGTGGAGGTTGCACGTTCTCCCCGTGTCTGCGTGGGTTTCCTCCGGGTGCTCCGGTTTCCTCCCACAGTCCAAAGATGTGCAGGTAAAGTGAATTGGCCATGCTAAATTGCCCATAATGTTAGTTAAGGGGTAAATGTAGGGTTATGGGGGGGTTGCGCTTCGGCGGGTCAGTGTGGACTTGTTGGGCCGAAGGGCCTGTTTCCACACTGTAATGTAATGTAATCTAATCTAATCTAAGGATGAAAGTTAAAAAGATCTATGTGCAAGTAGAGTCAACAGTTAATTTGTTCATCTGTCGAGCAGTGATCTCTCTCTGATTAGTGATCCGGAAGGTATTAAGAATCAACCATGCAGAACAGGGCTGAAGTCACATCTTAGTTTGAATAAAATGTGAGACGCTGCCTTTTGGGAAAACACATTTTAGCAGGACTTATACAATTAATAGTAAGGTCCGAGGGAGTGTTGCCGAGCAAAGAGACCTTGGAGTGCAGGTTCATAGCTTCTTGAAAGTAGACTCACCGGTAGACAGGATAGTGAAGAAGGCGTTTGGTATGCTTTCCTTTATTGGTCAGAGTATTGAGTACAGGAGTTGGGAGGTCATGTTACAGCTGCACATGACATTGGTTAGGCCACTGTTGGAATATTGCCGACCATTGATCCTCATGTGAGGTAAACCTGATGTACGAACTCTCAAATTTCTGTGACCATATGCATGTCCAGCAGTCTCTTAAATATCCCCAATGACCTGGTTTCCACAACTGCTGCTGGCAACGCATTCCATGCTCTCACAACTCTCTGCGTAAAGAACCCGCCTCTGACATCCCCTCTATACTTTCCGCCCAACAGCTTAAAACTATGACCCCTCGTGTTAATAATTTCTGCCCTGGGAAAAAGTTTCTGGCTGTCAACTCTATCTATGCCTCTCATTATCTTGTACAACTCAATTAGGTCACCTCTCTGCCTTCTTTTTTTCAAGCGAAAAAAAGTCCGAGCTCAGACAACCTCTCTTCGTAAGATAAGCCCTCCATTCCAGGCAGCATCCTGGTAAACCTCCTCTGAACTCTCTCCAAAACATCCACATCTTTCCTATAATAGGGCGACCAGAACTGGACACAGTATTCCTAGTGTGGTCTAACCAAAGTTTTATAGAGCTGCAACAAGATCCCACGACTCTTAAACTCAATCCCCCTGTTAATGAAAGCCAAAACACCATATGCTTTCTTAACAAACCTGTCCACCTGGGTGGCAATTTTAAGGGATCTATATACCTGCACACCAAGATCCCTCTGTTCCTCCACACTGCCAAGAATCCTGTCTTTAATCCTGTATTCTACTTTCAAGTTCAACCTTCCAAAATGCATTGCTTTGTATTTATCCTGGTTGAACTCCATCTGCCACCTCTCAGCCCACCTCTGCATCCTGTCAATGTCACGCTGCAGCCTACAACAGTCCTCTATACTGTCAACGACACCTCCAACATTTGTGTCATCTGCAAACTTGCTAACCCATCCTTTAATCGCCTCATCCAAGTCATTAATAAAAATTACAAACAGTAGAGGCCCAAGAACAGAGCCCTGTGGAACACCACTCACCACTGACTTCCAGGCAGAATATTTTCCTTCCACTACCACTCGCTGTCTTCTGTCAACCAGCCAATTCTGTATCCAGACAACTAAATTTCCCTGTATCCCCTGACCTTCTGAACGAGCCTACCATGGGGAACCTTATCAAATGCCTTACTGAAGTCCATATACACAACATCCACCGCTCGCTCCTCATCAACTTGTCTAGTAACATCCTCAAAGAACTCAATAAGATTTGTGAGGCATGACCTGCCCCTCACAAAGCCATGCTGACTGCCTTTAATCAAGCCATGCTCTTCCAGATGGTCATAAATCCTATCCCTGAGAATCCTTTCTAACACCTTGCAGACGACAGAAGTGAGACTTACTGGTCTGTAATTTGCGGGTATTTCCCTATTTCCTTTCTTGAAGAGAGGAATTACATTTACCTCTCTCCAGTCCTCTGGTACGACTCTGGTGGGGAGCGAGGATGCAAAGATCTTCCCAAGTGGCGAAGCAATCACATTTCTCGCTTCCCAAAGCAGCCGAGGACAAATCTGGTCTGGCCCTGGCGACTTTTCAATCTTAATGTTTATCAAACTTTTCAGCACATCAGCTTCCTCAATCTCTATCTGTCCCAGCATGCTTACCTCCTCCTCCATGGTTTCATTCACGACAAGGTCATTTTCTTTTGTAAAGGCAGAAGCAAAAAACTCATTTAGGGCTTCCCCTGCCTCCTCAGACTCTGTACACAAGTTCCCAATGCTATCCCTGATCGGCCCTACTCTTTCTTTGATCATTCTCTTATTCCTCACATACGTGTAAAATGCCTTTGGATTCTCCCTAAACCTTCTTGCCAAGCCTTTTTCGTGCCCTCTCCTGGCTCTCCTCAGACCATTTTTGAGCTCCTTCCTCACCTGCCTGTAATCCTCTAGGGCTGAGCTTGACCCTCGCTTCCTCCACCTTACGGAAGCTGCCTTCTTTCTTTTGACGAGAAGCTCCTCCGCTCTCCTCATCCAAGGTTCCTTTATCTTACCCCTTCTTGCCGTTCTCATAGGAACACTTAGCCTTGCCATTGCTCCGAAACACAGTCTTTCCAAAATCACCTTTTGTCAGGTTTTAGCTCAACCGTGTTACTTCCATTTCAGAGCAACAGCCAACCTTTGAACCCTGGATCATGTGATGTTCTCCTATTGGTTGAACCAGGTGAATAGCCCAATCAGGGAGTGCATATTCTCTGAGGGCCTGCTGCCTGACCTTGTTCCAATCCCTGCACTTTCCCCAATTGAGAGCAATAAATTTGTATCCGAGAGAGTAAATCAAGGGAAATGGGAGTGAGCCGACAAGACTAGACTCTCACAGCTCCCTTTGCACTCCTCAGTTTTCACAACTCTCCCCCCTGTCCCTCCAATGCTGTCACAGTTCCCTCTTCCCACCCACACTCTCACAGCTCTGGGAACACAGTGATTTTTGTCTAAAGTTTGGGAGTCACTGATCCACACACTTTCCCTGCTCCCGATGCTCCAGCTGTTCTCTCCTCCTGGGCACCTTCCGGAAAGGATCCTCAGGGACAAGGGGTGGCCATTGCAGACACAGACACGTGTCCAACCCTCCCATTATAGCAGGGGAAAGGGACACGGCCTGTCACAGTGTGACCCAGCAATGCATGAGCAGGCCCTTGGCCTCTTAAACATGTGATCCCATTGGCTGGTCTGCACTATGTCCCAGAAAGGGCCTCCCATACTGTCCCTGTGCTCTGTGCAACCTCACACTGCAGAGGGGGGAGGCCTTTCATCAGGACCACATCATCAATTGTCACTCCTCATCTGACCAGGAGGATGTAGAGGGGGTAAGGGGGTCTAGGGCCCAGACTCTCCACACACAGTGACCCAGCTGAGGTAATGACCAAACACTGCCTTCCCTGATGTCCTTGGGAGCTGTTCATTCACTGCCTGAGGCCTGAAGGACCCTGACATGCTGTGGGACTGCCTCACAGCTACAGGAGCTCACTGTGTCCCCATGGCTACTGGAGGTGCTGGGGTCACTGGCAGAGGGAGTGAGGAGGCTCTGTGTGTACTCGGAGCACACTGACAGAAGGCCCCGAGACAGAGGGAGCCTCTTATCCTCCACTGCAAGGGACACCTGCCCCATTGTGTATTGGGGAGATGGAGGAGCCCCTGGGAGAGACTCTCCAGCTATGTTGTTCCTCTCTCACCTGGTCACTCTGTGGGAGTGTATCCATCAAGTGACCTGCTGGATGTGGCTCTCCATGAGGGGCACACACCCATCGATACAGGAAGCACAACACACCCACGGCTGGGACAGGATAGCACCGATGGCCTGAATGGACTCCTCCATTGTCCACCCATGGGGGTGTCAGCCTCTAGCAGCTCCCTCACCTCTCGCTGTGACTGCAGCAGGTTCAATGTTACTGACTGCAGAGGCCCCTCATCAGCCTGGGGCTCAGCATGGGCCTGGCCTCTACCAGACCTCTGTCTGTCAGTGGCTTCAGTCATCACAGCCTCCATCAGCTGCTCAGGAGAGGCAGGGATGTACTCACCAGCTTGTGACATTGTATCAGACAGTGAGCAGATAGCCACTGCCCGGAGAGGGTCTGTGTTGGGTGGGGGGGGGGGGGGTGTTGGGGAATGATGTGATGCTGCATCTTCTGAAGGACCCTCCTTCTCCGAGTGGAATACAGCTCCCTGGTCTCAGCAGCTGACTGTCCTTCTGGAGCACGGAGTCCTGTCTGAGAAAACACAAACAGTCAGGGGGTAAGGGCTTCAGATCCCCTCCTCCCAGCCCTGCCCTGCCTGTTGTGAATCTCTGTGTGCCCAGTGGTGACACAGGAGCTCAATGCCCCCTCACTCTCTTTACTGTTCCACCTCACGGCGGGAATGGACTGGAAATCAATCCCTGCTATTCCCAGACTCATGACAAAAGTTAATGATTTTTGCATCATATTCAAAGCTCCCTCATTTACTTGTCTTTTTAGATCCAGGTTAACAGAAAACATGGACCAGGTTTTCATACTAAACTATTTCCTTCAATTTATTCCTGGTACATCGGTGTCACTGGCGAGGTCAGCATTTCTTGCCCGTTGGTAATTCCCTTTGAGAAGGTGGTGGTGAGCTGCGTTCCTGACCCACTGCTGTCCAACTCAGACTTTATTGCGATTGACACAACTGAGTGGCTTGCTCGGCCATTTCAGAGGGCAGTTGGAAATCAACCAAGTGATCCTGATGAACAAGATCGCTCTGCTCACAGGATGAAAAGTTCTTTGGGGATGGTGCCAGGCCCTGTCTTTCAGTGAGGGGACACTGAGATTGGCACCTCATTACCCACTCCCACTTACCCATTCAGCATGTCCCTCACCCCTGGGTCTGATCACCATTGGGCCTTTTCCTTGTGTGGGAACAGCACCCGCTCCTAGTGCCAACACCAAGATGGGCCCCATCTTTAAAACCAGAGGGTACAGGGAGGCTCCAAGTCCATAAACTGCATTTTCTGTCTGATTCCCATTCAAACTTCCTGAAAGATTGATGAACTGTGGAATGCTGGGATAGTCCAACAGGTTTATTTGGAAGCTCTAACGTTCAGAGGCGCTGCTCCTTCATCAGGTGGTTGTGGAGTATAAGATTGTAAGACACAAGATTAAGAGCAACATTTTGTGATCTGTCTTATGATCCTACACACAACCACCTGATGAAGGAGCAGCGCTCCGAAAGTTAGTGCTTCCAAATAAACCTGTTGGACTGTAACTAGGTGTTGTGGGATTTTTAACTTTGTCCACCACAGTCCAACACCAGCTCCTCCAAATCATATCCCTCATTCAGAGTGAAGGTCGAATTGACAGATCGTCAACTCCCTTAAAACCCACTCTCTGCCTCGTTCAACCTGTCACCATGGAATTATTAAACAACAAGGTTACATTGTCACTGGCTTGTTCAGTAAAAGACACTGGAAACTATTACAAACAATCTTATTATCATTGTGCAGGTGGGCCCTGATGGTCGGATGGAGGTCACTGCTGTTCAGATTTATTTGCCATTTGCGTCACCTATATTCGGGAACCCGAGGGCCGTTGACACTCAGTTGAAGAACGAACCCTCCGTCCAGGTAATGGAAGGAACCCACTCCCTCTGAATCTGTATTGATATGGATTCCAGACTGTCAGTGTTTCTGTTTGTTATTCCCCTTGTGGATGAATCTGGGGATTATTCTCTCTTTATCTGGAACCTGCTGTGTCTCCAGTATTTCTGACATGGCTCCTCCTCACTTCAGCTAAAGGCAGGCTTGAATTCCTGGGCTTCAAGTGAACAAGATCTTACATTTACAATCATCATGATATCATCTGAGTATATCCGAGTTTTCCCACCCCATCTCCTTCTATATACCGCGATAATAAATCTGTTTATTCACCAAACATCGAACTACAGGAGATTAAGGTGACACGGTGGCTCAGTGACTAGCTGCCTCACAGCGCCAGGGACCCAGGTTCGATTCCAGCTTCAGGCGACTGTCTGTGTGGGGCTTGCACATTCTCCCCGTGTCTGCGTGGGTTTCCTCCGGGTGCTCCAGTTTCCTCCCACAGCTCAAAGATGTGCAGGTTAGGTGAATTGGCCAAGCTAAATTCCCCATAGTGTTCACGTGTATCTAGGTGAGGTGCAGTAGTCGGGGAAAATGTACAGTAATAGGGTAGGGGAATGGGTCTGGGTGGGATCCTCTTTGGAGGGTTCGTGTGGACTGGTTAGTAAATGGCTTGTTTCCACATTGTAGGGATTCGATGATATTATTGATCCAGACCTGTGGACAGCAGTATGTCCACAATCAGGATGTTATTCAGTGTAAACGGCTGGGACAGGGGCCTCAATATTAATGGGGAATTGGAGAGGGTGCAGGGAGCCCAGCAGGGGGTGAAGGACCTGACCAAGTCGACAAACAGGAGGCTGGAAGAACACAGCAAGCCCGGCAGCATCAGGAGGTGGAGAAGTCAATGTTTCAGGTCTAACCCTTCATCAGGACTGGATTTGGGGATAGGGGTGGGGGGTGCGGGGGGGAGCTGCAGATAAAGAAAGGGGAGGGGAAGGGTTGGAAGAGCAGCAGAATGGTGAGGCAGTGATGGGTGAACACGGGAAGTGGGTACGACCTGGTTGGTCGATGGGAGGGATCGGTCCAGTTGGGAGCTGGAAGGAAGGGTCAGTGGGTGGAATGGAAGGGAGGGGGCGGGTCTAGAAAGGGAGCTCGGGAGGATGGGTGGGAAGATTATTGGAAATTGGGGAACTCAATGTTAAGTCCTTTGGGCTGTAGGCTGCCCAGGTCGACCTGACAAGGCTGGGGAGGTGGAGCTCCTCATGATCTTCCCTGGAGGGAGACATTTCCATCATTCTGTCCAGCCTCCCGAGTGACAGTCGGCCAGACTGACTGCCTGGTTTACAGCAAGAGCAGAAATGTTGGGGAGATCTCATGAAACATGCAAGAGCAGGAATTGGAATGAAATGAGAAAGTGCTGGAGAAACTCAGCAGGTCTGGCAGTATCTGTGGAGAGAGAAACAGAGTTAATGTTATCCGTCCAATCTGGCTTTTCTGATGAACTGAGGAGATGTGCTGGGAGTGTGGCTGAATTAGGCCGGGTGTGAATTGTTGTATTTCCCAATGACAGGTTGTGGTGTCGAGATAAAGCCGTGTGTTTACAGTTTGTCAGGTATTACACCAGACTGTGGGGCTTCCTACTTGGTTTACATTTGGATCCCATGAATATTCATGAACATAAAAACCCAGTCCCTCCTTGAAGCCCCAGTCAGCAGTGTGTGAGAATCTGGTGAGCCCGGTTCACGTTAGTTTCCCGGTGATGTACAGAGGCAGGTTTCTGCAGTTTGGTCTGAGGGCAGCACTTTCTCTTGGTTACGGCACAAGGGAGAGGGACAGAAAGCTGGCAGCTGGCATGGAGCATTGGGAATGGCCAGGTTGTGGCAGTGAGGGGAGCTGGGGGAATGGGGTCAAGGGGGTGGAGGGATACACAAGGAATTCAGGGGAGGGCAGAGGTGGGATAGGGAGTGGAGATAGACTGGGAACAGTCAGGCAGGGTAAGGAAATGAGGGGCCTTGAAGGGGGTGTCAGTCCTGTCCACATTTGGCTCCACCTCAGGCTGTTAGCTGATAAAGTCATTCCCGGACGATGAGTTTATCTGTTCCCACTGAGGCACATCCCACAAGGAGCTGGTGATGGTCTGTTCCTCACCTGAACCACGGTGAGAGCAACATGCAGAGGCAGTGAGGCTCTGGGTGGACAGGGTGGATCTGACAGGGAGTACCCTCTCTCCTCCAGCTGGGATCAGAACAAGGTCAACTCCAGTGAAACCAAATGGGAACCTTCTGGATATACAGAACGCCCAAGGCCCAGGTAACTTTAATTGTGTCCCAATCCCAGCTGATGGTGATACTGGACACATCAGATCTCAGAGTGAAACCTGACCTGATAAACCACAGTAATATGGAACAAAGAACGGTGGGTGCTGGAAATCAGAAACACAACACAAAGTGCTGGAGAAACTCAGCAATTCTGAAGAAGGATCACTGGACTGGAAACATTAACTCTGTTTTTCTCTCTGTACATGTTGCCAGATCTACTGAGTTTCTCCAGCACTTGCCTGTTTTCTTTCAGATTCCCAGTATCCACAGATCTGTGTTTTATATTGGGCTGAGGCGGGTGTTGGGTACATTCCCTACGGCTGTGTCCCCACAGACATGGCCCGTGGTTGAACTCCAGACAAAGTGGAAGATGTTTTGAGTGACCTCCACTGTCCAGGAGTGGAGTATGGGCCAAAGTGACAGCACATTGAGAAATGAAGAAGCATCTCCCAGCTGGTGACCAGCTCCTTAACTCCAATGGAGAGGGAATGTCACTTCCCCATCCCAGTTTCAGTCACATCACAGTGACCCACACCTTCCAGGTTCTAGCACACGCCTCGGCTCCTCTGAATCACATTCCCAGCACCTTCAGGTAGTCTGCTCGGACAGGGCAAAGGGCAAAGGATTGATTGGCCCAGTTCTGAAAAGGAACAGGAGCCCATTCTTGCTGCAGTTGATCTTGTGTCCTGAAGCCAGTTTGAACTGGTCACAGATTCTCATCAATCTGATCACTGACGGTGGATCTGTGCAGAAAGCAGTGATGTTTTCCATGTGCAGGGATGATTTGAACTCAGTGCCTGCGGTACCTGGCATTTTCCCTTTTTCTACACCTGCCTCCTTCCTATTGTACTCAGTAAATGGTTCAATACAGCACACAAACAGGGCGGGAGAGAGGACAGTCCTGCCTGGCTCCATCTCTGATCGGAAAGCTTTCCGATTCCCACCCATTATTTAAACTGTCCCACTGATGTTTGGGTAGAGCAGATGGATCCAATTGTGGAGTCCCTGCATTAACCCCATTTGAAGAGCAAGTTGATTAAGTAGGTGTTGGATATTCTTCCAAAGGCCTTCTCCTGGTCCAAGCTGACAAGACGCCTCCGAACCCCTCTGGCCTCACTGAGGTGTTTGTCCAGACTCTCCCTCATACTGCTGTCTGAGACCTCCATGAGAGAGAACAGCAAGGACTGTGAGGTCTTTCTGCCTGTGGAGTTCCTGCATTAACCCCATGAACGTTGAGCCCAGTTGAAAAAAAACATATCAAAAGAGAAGCTGCTGTTGTCAAGTGACAGGACTAAAGTAACACAGAAAGGCAGAAAATCAAAGGATACTTGTCGGTTCATTCACACCGAAGAACTACTGTCTGTTTAGCTGTCTCCAGTAAGGCGAAAACAGCACAGACCAATTATACCTGTGTGAGCTGAATGAGGAACTTTAATGTGGAAACACGGTGATCCTCCTGTTAATGTACCTGTCCAAATATCTATTAAAAGTTGTAACTGTACCTGCATCTGCCACTTCCCCTAACAGTTCATGCCACATATGAACCAGCCTCTGTGTGAGAACATTTCCCCTCAGCTTCCTTTTAAATCTTTCTCCACTCAGTTTAAAATTATGCGCTCTAGTTTTGAACTCCCTAACTCTTTGGGAAAAGAGTTTGTCACTTACCTTATCCATGCCCCTCATGATTTTATAAACATCCATAATTAATTGGGGGAGGGGAAATTATATCGCTATTAGACAGGAGCTGTGGAGTATAAATTGGGAACATTATTCTGCGGGAACTGTACAACAGAAATATGAAGGCTGTTTAAGAAACACTGGTTGTGAGTGTTGGATAACTTTGTCCCACTGAGACAGGCAAAGGAATGGGAAGGTGAAGGAGCCTTGGATGGCAAGAGAAGAGGAGCTTCTTGTCAAGAGGAAGAAGGAAACTTACTGAAGGTTTTGGAAGCAAGGATTTGGCACAGCTTTAGAGGAATACAGTATAGCTAGGAAAGAAGTCAAAAAATGAACTGAGGAGAGCTAGGAGGGGGCATGAAAAAGCCTTGGGGGGAAGGATTAGGAAACACCCAGAGGCGGTCTACACTTACGTGAGGAATAAGAGACTGATCAGCGAGAGGGTAGGGCCGATCAGGGATAGTGGAGGGAACTTGTGCCTGGAGTCTGAAGAGGTAGGGAAAGCCGTAACTGAGTTTTTTGCTTCAGTATTCACTAGAGAGAGGGACCTCGGTGATAATGAGAACATTGTGGACCAGGTTAATAAGCTTGAACAGATTGACATTAAGGAAATGGATGTGCTGGAAATTCTGGGAAGCATCAAGTTAGATAAGTCCCCAGGGCCAGACCAGATATATCCGAGGTTACTACAGGAAGTGAGGAATGAGATTACTACACCTCTGGTGATGATTTTTGCATCCTCACTCTCCATGGGAGTAGTACAGGATGATTGGAGGGAGGAGAATGCTGTTACTCTGTTCAAGAAAGGGAATAGGGAAATCCCTGGGAATTACAGACCAGTCAGTCTTACGTCTGTGTTAAGCAAGGTGCTGGAAAGGATTCTGAGAGACAGGATTTATGACCATTTGGAAAGACATTATTTGATTAAACACAGTCAGCATGGCTTTGTGAGGGGCAGGTCATGCCTCACTGGCCTTATTGAGATCTCTGAGGATGTGATGAGACAAGTTGACGCAGGTTGAGCAGGGGATGTGCTGTAAATGGATTTCAGTAAGGCATTTGATAAGGTTCCCAGGGCAGGCTCATTCAGAATGTTAGGAGGTATGGGATATCAGGAATTTTGGCTGTCTGGATAAAGAATTGGCTGGCCGAAAGAAGACAGCGAGTGGTCGTGGATGGAAAGTACTCCTCCTGGAGCTCGGTGACCAGTGGTGTCCCACAAGGATCTGCTCTTGGGTGTCTGCTCTTTGTAGTTTTTATAAGTGACTTGGATGAAGAAGTGGAAGGATGGGTTAGTAAGTTTGCCAGTGACACAAAGGTCAGTGATGTCGTGGATCGTGGCGAGGGCTGTTACAGACTACAACGAGACACTGACAGGATGCAGAGCTGGGCTGAGAAGTGGCAGATGGAGTTAAACCTGGTTAAATAAGAAGTGATTCATTTAGGAAGGTCAAATTTAGATGTTGAATACAGGGTTAAAGCCAAAACAAATGCTATACTGGATGCTGGGATCCAAGGTAGACAGGAGGAGGCTGGAGGTAGAACACAGCAAGGCAGGCAGCATCAGGAGGTGGAGAAGCTGATGTTTTGGGTGTAACCCTTCTTCAGGACTGGGGCTGGGTGTGGGAGGGGGGGGGGAGCTGCAGATAAAACGGGTGGTGGGTGTAAGGTTGTAAAGTAGGGTTAGGTGAAGACAGGTAGAGGGGACGACCTGGTTGGTCAATGGGTGGAATGAATCCAATTGGTGGCAGGGAGCAGTGGAAGGGATGGGGAGGGGCTGGGAAGGGAGTTGGGGGATGCGAAGAGAGATTATTTGAAATTGGAGAACCCAATATTGAGTCATCTGGGGTGTAGGCTGCCCAGGTGGAAGATGGGGTGTTGTTCCTCCAATTTGCAGTGTGTTTCATTGAGGCAATGGAGGATGCCAAGGATGGTCATGTCAGAAAGGGAGTGGGAAGGGGAATTAAATTGGGGGATGAGTGGGAGGTCCGGTCGGCCCTTGCGGACCCAGCTGCGAAGTTCGGTGAACCATTCCCTAAGACAACATCGGGAGCACCTGATGCAGTAAACAAGGTTGGAAGAGAGGCAGGTGAACCTCAGTCTCACCTGGAAGGACTGTTTGGGGCCCTGGATGGAGGTGACCGGCTGGTGTACCTGCAGGTTCTGCATCTTTTCCGGTTACCGGGGAAGGTACTTGGTGGCTCGAAGGGGTTGGTGGGGAGAGTGGCACAAACCAAGGATTGTCGAAGGGAATGGTCCTTGCGGAATGCAGAGAGGGGCGGGGACTGGAAGATGGTCTTGGTGGTGGGGTCTAATTGGAGTTGGCGGAAGGGTTTGAGGATGAAGCGTTAGATGCGGAGACTATTGGGGTGGTAGGTGAGTACAAGGGGGACCCAGCCTTTATTGCATTGGGAAGGGCGGGGGTTTGGAGCAGTGGGACGGGGAATGAAGGTGGTGCAGTGGAGAGCGGTTTGGATGACAGAGGGAGGAAAATCTTGCTGCTCGAAATAGGTGGACTTCTGGGATATTCACGAGTGGAAAGTTTCCTTGTCCGAGTAGATGCAGCAGAGGTGGAGGAATTGGGAGAATGGGATGGAGTTCTTGCAGGATACTGTGTGGGAGGAGGTGTGGTCCAGGGAGTTATTGGAATTTGTGGGTTTGTAGTAAACATCCGTCTGGTGACTCGCCGGAGATGGAAACGGTGAGGTCAAGAAATGGGAGGGAGGTGTCCAAGATGGACCAAGTGAATTTGAGAGCAGGATGGAACTTGCGGGCGAAGTCGATGAACTGCTCCAGTTCAGTCTGGGGGCAGGAAGCTGCACCGATGCAGTCATTGATATAATGGCAGAAGAGTTGGGGTACATTGCCTGTGTAGGTGCTGAAGAGGGACTGTTCGATATAGCCAACAAAGAGGCAGGCATAGCTGGGGCCCATGTGGGAACCCATGGCCACCTCTTGGATTTGGAGGAAATGGGAGGAGTTAAAGGAAAAGTTATTGAGGGTGAGGCCCAGTTTGGCGAGACAGAGGAGGGCATTGGTGGAGGGGGACGGGATGGGTCTGTTGGAGAGGAAGAAGCAAAGGGCCTGGAGGCCATCCTTGTGAGATATTAACATGTATAAGGACTGCACATCGATAGTGAAGAGATAGCACTGGGGGCCAGGGAACTGGAAGTTGCTGAAGAGATGGAGAGCGTGGTTGGTGTCGCAGATGGAGGTGGGAAGTGCCTGAACAGAGGGGCAGAGGATGGAGTCGAGGTAAGACGAGATGAGTTCATTGGGGCAGGAGCATGCCGAGATGATGGGTCGGTCGGGGTAGTTGGGCTTGTGGTCCTTGGAGAGCAGGTCGAACCGGGCAGTGTGGAGCTGGGGGACTATGAGTTTGGAGGCAGTGGAGGGGAGATCACCGGATGCAATGAGGACACAGACAGTGCGGGTGATATTGGCTTTTGGCTTAAAGCCAGGATTGTGGGCAGAGTGGAGGAACGGTGGGATGTTGGGGCCCACGGACATAGATCCCTCAAAGTTGCTGCCAACTTGATCGGGTTGTTAAGAAGGTGGACAGTGTTTTGGTTTTCATTAACAGGGGGATTGAGTTTAAGAGCCAGGAGGTTATGCTGCAGCTCTATAGGACCCTGGTTAGACCACACTTGGAATAATGTGTCTAATTCTGGTCACCTCATCAGGGGAAGGATGTAGATGCTTCAGAGAGGGTGCAGAGGAGATTTACCAGGATGCTGCCTGGATTGGAGGACTTGTCTTATGAAGAGAGGTTGAGTGAGCTTGGGCTTTTTCCACTGGAGAGAGGAAGAGAGAGAGGTGACTTGATAGAGGTGTACAAGGGAATGGGAGACATAGATAGAAGAGATAGCCTGAGACTTTTCCCCAGGGCAGTAATGGCTGTCACAAGGGATCATAATTTTAAGGTGATAGGAGGAAGGTATCGGGGTGATGTCAGAGGCAGGTTCTTTACTCAGAGAGTGGTGGGTGCGTGGAATGCACTGCCAGTGGTGGTAGTAGAGTCAGAGACATTAGGGATGTTTAAGCGACTGCTGGACAAGCACATGGATGGCAGTAACCTGAGGGATGTGTAGATTAGATTGATCTTAGATTAAAGTAAATGCTCAGCACAACATCGTGGGCTGAAGGGCCTGTCCTGTGCTGTACTGTTCTGTGTTCTGTGTTCGAAGGTCACTCTTTAACCTCCTACGCTGCAGTGAAAAAGTCTTGTAGCTTATCCAGCCACTCCTTTTAACTCAAACCCTCCATTCCTTATACCATCTTTGTGAACCTTTTCTACATCCTCTCCAATTCAACCATATCCTTCCTGTACCATGGCAACCAGAACAGTACACAGTACAGGTACACAATCCTTTATCCAAAATTCAAAACTCCAAAAGCTCCAAAATCCGAAATCGTTTTTGTGGAGTGTGGAGCGCCATTTTGGCGTGTGTACAGGTGACCCACTCGATTTGTGTCACTCAGATGTGACATGGTGGTGTGGCCCAGCACTGGCAGGCATCAATTGTGTCTCAGTGCTTGTACTGTTCACACGTGTATCTGCTGTTAGGTAATACTTTTCTCATTTCACAGTGACAATGTCATTTATTCCGAATCTGAAAAATTCCCCCAAATTCCGATAAAAAGCTGGCCCCAAGGATTTTGGAAAAAGGATTGTGTAACTGTACCTCACCAATTGGCCTCACCAATGTCCTGTAAAATCACACCATGACATCCCAACTGTTTTACTCAATGGTCTCAGCAATAAAGGTGCCAACCACCTTCTTTCCCACCCCGTCTACCTGTGACACAACTTTCAATGAACTATGTACCTGAACCCCGAGGTTTCTCTGTTCTACAACATTCCCTCAGGCCCGACCATTAACTGTGTAGGTCCTGCCCCTGTTTGTTTTACCAAAATGCAATACCTGACATTTATTCAAATTAAACTCCATCTGCCACACCTCAGCCCATTGGCCTAATTGATCAAGATCCATTTATAATCTCAGATAATCGTCATCTCTGTCTCTAACACCACCAATTTTGGTGTCATCTGCAAATTTACTGGCCCTGCCTCTTATATTCTCATCTAAATCATTTATATCAATGACAAATAACAGTGGGCCCAGTGCTGATCTCTGTGGAACACTGCTGGTTACAGACCTCCAGTCTGACATACAACCCTCCACCACCACTCTCTGTCTCCTACCATGAAGCCAATTTTGTATCCAATTGACAAGTTCACCCTGAATCCCATGTGATCTAATTTTAAGGTGGGGTTGGGACCCAGTGAGGAAAGACGTCAATCTGAGATTGGTACAGTTGAGAACAAAAGCGAGTCAATTAGTCAGGACAGGCAGGAACAAGGTAGGACTGATTAATTAAACTACATTTATTTCAATGCAAGAGGTCTAACAGGGAAGGCAGATGAATTCAGGGCAGATTAGGAATATGGGTCTGGAATATTGTAGCAATTACAGAAACGTGGCTCAGGGATGGACAGGACTGGCAGCTTAATGTTCCAGGATACAAATGCTTTAGGAAGGACATAAAGGGAGGCAAGAGAGGAGGGGGAGTGGCATTTTTGAAAGCTGTACTGAGGGAGGATATTCCTGGAAATACATCCACGTAAGATATTTGTGTGGAAGTGGGAAATAAGAAAGGGATGATCACCTTATTAGGATTGTATTATCGACCCCTTAATCGTCAGAGGGAAATTGAAAAACAAAATTGTAAGGAGATCTCAGTTATCTGTAAGAATAATAAGGTGGTTATGGGAGGGGATTTTAAATTTCCAAACATAGAGTGGGACTGCCATAATGTTGAAGGTTTAGATGGAGAGGAGTTTGTTAAGTGTTTACAAGAAAAATTTCTGATTCAGTGTGCGGATGTACCTACTAAGGATGGTACAAAACTTGACCTACTCTTGGGAAATAAGGCAGGACAGGTGACTAAGTTGTCAGTGGTGGGTGGGGCACTTTGGGGCCAGCGACCGTAATTCTACTAGATTTAAAATAGTGATGTAAAAGAATAGACCAGATCTAAAAGTTGAAGTTCTAAATTGGAGAAAGGCCAATTTTGATGGTATTAGGCAAGAACTTTCAAAAGCTGATTGGGCACAGATATTCGCAGGTAAAGGGACGGCTGGAAAATGGGAAGCCTTCAGAAATTAGATAACGAGAATCCAGAGAAAGTATATTCCTGTTAGGGTGAAAGGAAAGGCTGGTAAGTATAGGGAATGGTGGATGACTAAAGAAATTGAGAGTTTGGTATAGAAAAAGAAGGAAGCATATGTCAGGGAGAGGCAGGATAGATCAAGTGAATTATCAGAAGAGTATAAAGGCAATAGGAGTAAACTTATGAGGGAAATCAGGAGGGCAAAAAGGGGACATGAGATAGCTTTGGCAAATAGAGTTAAGGAGAATCCAAAGGGTTTTTACAAAAATGTTAAGAAACAAAGGGTAACTAGTGAGAGAATTGGATCCCTCAAAGATCACCAAGGAAGCGTTTGTGTGGAGCCGCAGGAGATGGGGCAGATAGTAAAGGAGTATTTTGCATCAGTACTTACTGTGGAAAAGGACATGGAAGATATAGAATGTTGGGAAATATATGGTGACATCTTGAAAAAAGTCCATATTACAGAGGAGGAAGTGCTGGATGTCTTGGAACACATAAAGGTGGATAAATCCCCAGGACCTGATCAGGTGTACCCTAGAGCTCTGTGGGAAGCTAGGGAAGTGATAACTGGGCCTCTTCCTAAGATATTTGTGCCATCATTAGTCACAGGTGAGGTGCCAGATGTTGGCTAATGTGGTGCCACTGTTTAAGAAGGGTGGTAAGGACAAGCCAGGGAACTATAGACCGGTGAGCCTGACATCGGTGGTGGGAATGGTGTTAGAGGGAATCCTGAGGGACAGGATGTACATGTATTTGGAAAGGCAATGACTGATTAGGGATACTCAACATGGCCTTGTGCATGGGAAATCATGTCACACAAACTTGATTGAGTTTTTTGAAGAAGTAACAAAGAGGATTGATGAGGGCAGAGCAGTAGATGTGATCCATATGGACTTCAGGAAGGAATTCGACAAGGTTCTCCATGGGAGACTGGTTAGCAAGATATGATCTCATGGAATACAGGGAGAACTTGTTATTTGGATACAGAACTGGCTGAAAGACAGAAGACAGGGGGTGGTGATGGAGGGTTGTTTGTCGGACTGGAGGCCTGTGACCAGTGGAGTGCCGTAAGGATTGGTGATGGGCCCACTACTTTTCATCATTTATATAAATGATTTGGATGTGAGCGTAAGAGGTATAGTCAGCTAATAGCTTCACATTTTCTCTTTCCACTCATAAAACCCCTCTGCCCATCTCAGTTCAAACAAACTTGACTCCCCAGGAAGCACATCCTGGATTTAAATCATGGTTCCAGAAAGACTGACCTTGGTCATCTTTAAGCTCCGTCGTCACACACCTTTCATCACAAACTGAACAATCCGGCCTGTTCCACTTTAGTACACACGGGGGTGCCCACTGGACATCCCACTGCACTCAGTAATTTGGGTTGGGATATGCTCCACCATTTGCAATTTCCAGTGTTTCAGAAACACGGGGTATTTTCCTCCAGCTCCTTAAAGTTTTGCCATTACTTTTTCTGGTGTCACCATTCTTCCATTCTCCAGCCAAAAAGGAGCAGCTCGTTCTCATCTGTTTCCGTGTGGAGCCGCCCCTTGGCACTGGGTTGGTGATGGCTCATCTCTTATTTGACTCATGTTTTGTGGTTAAACTAAGACCATAAGATGGAGGAGCGAAGGGAAGCCATTCAGCCCATCAAGTCTGTTCCACTATTCAATGTGATCATGGCTGGTCTGATAATCCTCAACTCCACTTTCCTGCCTTTTCCCTGATAGCTTTGATTCCCGACTGATTAATAATCTGTCTGTCCCAGCCTGTTTGTCTATTCCTTTGCAAATGACGGCTGATATTGACATTAACACCTTGACCATCACTTTTGCAGATGATTGAGAGCAGACTGATCGGGTGGGAATTAGTTGGGATGGATCTGCCCAGCACTTTCTGTCCTTTGTCAGGGCATATCTGTCATTGTCCAAATTGTGGAAACTTCCTGTACTGTGTGTGATGGACTGCTCTTCCTGGTTCACCATTTCCCCTTCCTGTGCACAGTCATTACAATGGAGGGGCTGTTTGGTTCACCTTACTGGGCCATTTCACATGAGCCAATGTGGAGTCACATATCAGCCAGACTGGGGAATGATGGGAGATTTCCTTCCCTGAACAGCATTAGTGACAACCTGATAGTTCCATGGTCACCATTACTGGGACGTGCTTTTGATTCCAAATGTATTTGTTAATTAATTGGATTTAATTTTCACATCTGCACTGGGAGTTAAACCCACATCCTGCATTGACTGAGACCTCTGGATCACTAGTCTAGTAACCTTTCCCTGACACCATCATTCCCACAATCCTCACCACTGTTATCCAAGCAGTAGCTGAAACCACTCAGAAATATATTCCCCAACAATGAAGAAGGGAGAAAGAGAGAAAACAGAAAACTACAAACCTGTTAGCGTTAGACCAGGAGGAGCGAAAATACGAGAATCGATTTGCAAGTTTGTGATAACTGAATACTTCGAAAATAACATTTGTTTAGACAGGGTCCACACGGATGTGTGAAAGGGAAATCATGTTTGACAAATCTGTTGGAGATTTTTGAAGCTATTACTTGTAACGTAGATAATGGAGAACAGGAGGATGGGATGTATTTGGATTTTCATAAGGCCCCAAGCAGGAGGTTGGGAAACACACTTCGAGCACCAGGGACTGGGAGAAAGGTCCTGAATTGGTTACCAGACAGAAAACAGAGTTGGAATAAATGGGTCACTCTGAAGATGGCAGCCTGTGTCCAGTGAGGTCCCACAAGGATCAGTGTTTGCATCACTGCTGTTCACAATCTAAACCAATGATGTGGATGTGGGGACCAAATGGAATGGGCAGCATCGTATCGGGGTCTGAGCAGCGAGTGTTATGGTGAGCTGTGTGACAGAATTGGGTGACATGTGCAGTGAGGCCCATCTCGACATCAGGAACAACTCACACCATCTTTTCACAAGCACCATGGCAAGTTTCTCACTAGGCAGCGGGGAGTTACCAACTGATGCTCAGTATTGATGGTTAAACACCTGGTTCATAACCCAGACCACCTCATTAACAGTCAGACTGCCATCTCACCAAACTCACCAACAAGCCCGATGGCAGGGAAACTTGATTGGGGACCCAGAGTGAGAACAGCGTGAGTATGAGGTATTTGAGAGAAGATGGGGGGACTTATGCTGGCAGACTGGAGAAGGTCATTGGCTTCTTCCTATTGCACTGGGCACTGCACCAAACAGTTCAGACTGCTTTACCCCAGTGACAACCTTAGAGCAGGATGGCATGGGGTGTCAGTGCCAGCCCCTGTGTGGGAGGGGCATGGGGATTGGAGTCAGCACTGGACCTTCTGGGGGAAGGGGGACAAGGAGTGGAGTCAGCACTAGGCCCTGTGGCGGAGGAGGATGTGGTGGGGAGTCAGCACTAGGCCATTTGGGGAGGGGGATGTATGGGGAGTCAGGATTGAGTCCTGTGGGGGAGGGGAATGGGATGGGGAGTCTGCACTGGACCCTGTGGGGGAGGGATACAGGGAGTGGAGCCAACACTGGGCCCTGTGCCTTTATCCCAGTGGCCAACATTTGTACTCACTGCTCCGTGCCCCTCCCGCACGGGGTCCAGTGCTGACTCCACTCCCAGTGTCTGTCCCCCACACAGTTCAGAGTGGCACAGTGGCTCAGTGGTTAGCACTGCTGCCTCACAGCGCCAGGGCCCAGGGTTCAATTCCAGCCTCGGGCGACTCTCTGTGTGGAGTTTGAACATTCGCCCCGTGTCTGCGTGGGTCCCCTCCGGGTGCTCTGGTTTCCTCCACAGTCCAAAGATATGCAGGTTTGGGGAATTGGCCATGCTAAAGTGTTCAGGGATGTGTTGGTTAGGTGCATTAATGAGGAGTAAATGGAGACCAATAGGGTAGGGGAATGGTCTGGCTGGGTTACTCTTCGGAGGGTCAGTGTGGACTTGTTGGACAAAATGGCCTGTTTCCACACTGTCGAGTTTCTATGATTTGAGGATTTGGAGGCCTACCCCCTGGAGGAAAATGAGCAGGGTTGTTGTCAGAGGTGATTCAGTAATAAGGGGAACTGATAGATGGTCCTGTGGCTGTAAACCAGACTCCAGGATGGTATGTTGCCTCCCGGCTGCTCGGGTGAAGGATGTCTCAGTGTGGCTGCAGGATATTCTGAAGTGAGAGGGTGAACGGCCAGTGGCCGTGGTACACATTGGTGCCGATGACATGGGTAAGACAAGGGATGATGTCCTAAAAACAGAATACAGGGATTTAGGAAGCACGTTATAAAGTCGGACCTCAAAAACAGTGATCTCAGGATTACTGCCAATGCTCTGTGCATATCAGAGTAGAAATAGCAGGTTTTCTCAGACTGGAAAGATGGTACATGGGAGAGGGTTTCAGTTTGCTGGAGCATTGGGCCAAGGTGTCATAATGACAACCTGGATGTGTAGTACATGGACAGGACTGGAACTCGGGAATATATTGGTGAGTGCAGTCAGGAAGATTTATACTAATATGCCAAGGGGATGAAACTCTATACAGGGAGATAGATGACACTGAAATATGGATTAAATCAGAAAAGAGAATGGGAGGTTAGAATGATGCTGGGCACAGATTACAAGGGCTAGAATTGAGCAGGGCCACAGTGAACAGAACTATGGAAGCGTTAAGGCCTTGTGCCTTAATGTACAATCATTCTCAATAAAACAGATAAATTTGTCACATAAATAGATCAGAGTGGATATGATATAGCGGGTATTACAGAGATGTGGCTGCAGGGTGACCAGGAATAGGAACTGAATTACCACAGGTTTTCAGATTTTATAAAGGATAGACACAAAGAAAAAAGTGTGGTGACGTGGCTGATTAAAAGGGACATTGTTGTGTTGTGAGGAAAGATATTAGAATAGACCCACACATTGCAGATAGAGGCCATTCAGCCCATCAAATCTGCACCAACCTCGTGAAAAGCTTCGTACCATATCCCAGTCAGCTCACATTTGCCACGGCTAACCCACCTAGCCTGCCCATCCCTGGGCACTGTAAGGCAATGTTTTTAGCGTGGCCAATCCACCTAACCTGCACATCCTTGGATAGCGCCTGGCATAAACCTACATAGACACTGGGAGAACATTCAAACTCCACACAGACAGTCACCCAAAGGCTAGAATTGAAACTAGGTCCCTGACACTTTGAGGCAGCAGTGCTCCCCACTGTGTCACCGTGCTGCCCGAGAATAGCTCTTGTGAAGTCGAATCTGCATGGGTTTAGAAACACCAGGGGGCAGGGAATGGTAGTGGGAGTTGGAATATCAACCCCCAAACTGTGGTAGTAATGTTGGGCAAGGCATTAAAAAGGAAATTAGAGACACAACTAATACAGGTAATGTTGTAATTATGGGCTATTTCAATCTGCATATAGATTGGACAAATCAAATCATTAGAAACAGCAGAGAGGAGGAACTCTTGGTGGTGTACGGGTTAGTTTTATGAATCAATACTTTGAGGTACCAATGAGAGAAAAGGCCATCCCTGACTGGGTTTATGTAATCAGGAAGGAATAATTGAAAATTTAGTGATTCTGGGTAATCCAAGATGGAGGATGGGAAAAATATCTGGCTGTAACAGCTGCTCCTTTTTTGAGGTGTTTTAGGTATTAGAGGTGATTCCCTCGAATTCCAGGAGCAGCAATTACTGTTTTAAATGCTGTTGCACTGTTTTGGAACTTTGGAGAAAAGTCAAAACTACATCACTTTTAAAAGGGAGAAAAACAGAGAAAGGAAGCACATGGTGAGGTCAGTGCGGGAGAGAGAGAGAGAAAGAGAGAAAGAGAGAGAGAGAGAGAGAGAGAGAAAGAGAGAGAGAAAGAAAGAAACCTATTTTGCTAACTGACAGAGTTAGCAGTTACTGCCTTTGTTGATGAATCTATGTATCGTGGACAGTGAGGTGCCTCTGGGAAAATTAAAAAAACAGTGAAATTCACCACTGATCTTGGAGGAACCTGTTGGGAGAGGTGATAGCACAGAAACAGAGAAGGGGATGTTTTAAGAGTGGCCTTAAAAGAAGTCTGCAGTAATGAGTAGAGTGGATTCTTTCTTGATTATATGTTTTAGTGAGCTATGTCTCTTGATGAAACATAACATATAAGCCATAAGCAGTGTTTTGTAGAGGAATAAGACTGGTATTTTCTGGGTCTGTAGATTGAAAGGAGCAAAAATGGCCCTTAGTGGAGTGATATGCTCTTCTTGTCGGATGTGGGAGTTGAGGGAGAGGTTATGGGTTACTGAGGATTATAGCTGCAATAAAAGCCATTGGTTGTGAATCCTATCAGGTCAAATGGATCAGTTGGAGAGGCAGTTAGAGGCAATGAGGAATTTACAAGAGCAAGAGGGGGGGGAAGTCTCAGATATAGTCACATAGATGGGTTCTGGAAAGGTAATAGGGGTAGGCAGGTAGTGCAGGAATCTTCTGTGGCTATCCCCACTTCAAACAAGTATGCTGTTTCGGAAAATGTAGGGGGTGATGGATTCTCAGGGGAACGTAGCACGAACAGTCAAGTTTCTGGTATTGAGACTGGCTCTAATGTAATGGGAGGTATGTCAGGTTCCAAGCCATCAATTGTCTTAGGGGTCTCGCTAGTCCGAGCTACAGACAGACGTTTCTGTGACCAGCAGTTAAAAATCAGAACGGTGCTTTGCTTCCCTGGTTCCAGGATCAAGGATGTCTCGGACAGAGTGCAGAATGTTCTGCAGGGGGAGAGGGGCCAGCAGGAGGTCATTGTCCACATTGGAACCAACGACACAGGAAGGGAAAAGGTTGAGATTCTGAAGGGAGATTACAGAGTTAGGCAGGAATTTAAAAAGGAGGTCCTCGAGAGTAGTAATATCTGGATTACTCCCGGTGCTACAAACTAGTGATGGCAGGAATAGGAGGTTAGAGCAGATGAATGCATGGCTGAGGAACTGGTGTATGGGAGAAGGATTCACATTTTTGGATCATTGGAAGCACTTTTGGGGTAGAAGTGACCTGTACAAGAAGGACCGATTGCACCTAAATTGGAAGGGGACTAACATACTGCCAGAAAGATTTACTAGAGCTGCTCAGGAGGAGTTAAACTAATAAGATGAGGGGGTGGGACCCAGGGAGATAGTGAGGAAAGATTTCAATCTGAGACTGGTACAGTTGAGAGCAAAGGTGAGTCAAACAGTCAGGGCAGGCAGGGGAAAAGCAGAGAACAAGGTAGGACTGATAGATTAAACTGCATTTATTTCAATGCAAGACACCTAACAGGGAATGCAGATGAACTCAGGGCATGGTTAGGAACATGGGACTGGGATATCATAGCAATTACAGAAACATGGCTCCAGGATGGACACGATTGGCAGCTTAATATCCCAGGATACAAATGTAGCAGGAAGGATAAAAAGGGAGGCAAGAGAGGAGGGGGAGTGGCGTTTTTGATAAGGGATAGCATTACAGCTGTACTGAGGGAGGATATTCCCGGAAATACATCCAGGGAAGTTATTTGGGTGGAACTGAGAAATAAGAAAGAGATGATCACCTTGTTGGGATTGTATTATAGACCCCCTAATAGTCAGAGGGAAATTGAGAAACAAATTTGTATGGAGATCTCAGTTATCTGTAAGAAGATAGGGTGGTTATTGTAGGGGATTTTAACTTTCCAAACATAGACTGGGACTGCCATAGGGTTAAGGGTTTAGTTGGAGTGGAATTTGTTAAGTTTGTACAAGAAAGTTTTCTGACTCAGTATGTGGATGTACCTACTGGAGAAGGTGCAAAACTTGACCTACGCTTGGGAAATAAGGCAGGGCATGTGACTGAGGTGTCAGTGGGGGAGCACTTTGGGGCCAGCGACCATAATTCTATTGGATTTAAAATAGTGATGGAGACGGATAGACCAGATCTAAAAGTTGAAGTTCTAAATTGGAGGAAGGTAAATTTTGACGGTATTCGGCAAGAACTTTCAAAGGCTGATTGGGCACAGATGTTGGAGGTAAAGGGAAGGCTGGAAAATGGGAAGCCTTCAGAAATGAGATAACGAGAGCCCAGAGGAAGTATATTCCTGTCAGGGTCAAAGGAAAGGCTGGTAAGTATAGGGGATGTTGGATGACGAAAGAAATTGAGGTTTTGGTGAAGAAAAAAGAAGGGAGTGTATGTAAGGTATTGACAGGAGAGATTGAGTGAATCCTTAGCAGAGTATAAAGGCAGTAGGAGTATACTTAAGAGGGAAATCAGGAGAGCAAAAAGGGAATATGAGATAGCTTTGGCAAATACAATTAAGGAGAATCCAAAGAGTTTTTACAGATACATTAAGGACAAAAGAGTAACTAGGGACAGAATAGGGCTCCTCAAAGATCAGCTAGGCGGCCTTTGTGTCGAGCAGCAGGAGATGGTGGAGATACTAAACAAGTATTTTGCATCAGTGTTTACTGTGGAAAAGGACATGGAAGTTATAGAATGTAGAGAAATAGGTGGTGACATTTTGTAAAGTGTCTATATTAAAGAGGAGGAAGTGCTAGATGTCTTGAAATGCACAGAAGTGGCTAAATCCCCAGAACCTGAACAGTTGTACCCTAGAGCTCTGTGGGAAGCTAGGGAAGTGATTGCTGGGCCTCTTACTGAGATATTTGCATCATTGATAGTCACAGGTGAGGTGCTGGAAGACTGGAGGTTGACAAATGCAGTGCCACTGTGGTAAGAGAGGTGGTAAGGACAAGCCGGGGAACTATAGATCAGTGTGCCTGATGTCGATGGTGGGCAAGTTGTTGGAGGAAATCCTGAGGGACAGGATGTACATGTATTTGGCAAGGCAAAGACTGATTAGGGGAAGTCAACATGGCTTTGTGCGTGGGAAATCATGTCTCACAAACTTGATTGAGTTTTTTGAGAATTAACAAAGAATTGACAAGGACTTCAGTAAGGCATTTGACAAGGTTCCCCACGAGAGATTGGTTAGCAAGGTTAGATCTCATGGAATACAGGGAGAACTAGCTATTTGGATACAGACTGGCTCAAAGGTAGGAGACAGAGGGAGGGTTGTTTTTAAGACTGGAGGCCTGTGACCACTGGAGTGCCAGAAGGATTGGTGCTGGGTCCCCTGCTTTTCATCATTTTTATAAATGATCTGGATGTGAGCACAAGAGGTATAGTTAGAAAGTTTGCAGATGACACCAAAATTGGAGGTGTAGTGGACAGAGAACAAGATTACCTCAGATTACAATGGGATCTTGATCAGATGGGCCAATGGGCTGAGAAGTGGCAGATGGAGTTTAATTTAGATAAATGTGAGGTGCTGCAGATTGGGAAAGCAAATCTTAGCAGGACTTATACACTTAATGGTAAGATCCTTGGGCGTTTTGCTGAACAAAGAGACCTGGGAGTGCAGGTTCATAGCTCCTTGAAAGTGGAGTCACAGGTAGATAGGATAGTGAAGAAGGTGTTTGGTATGCTTTCCTTTATTGGTCAGAGTATTGAGTACAGGTGTTGGGAGATCATGTTGCAACAGTACAGGACATTGGTTCAGCCACTGTTGGAATATTGCGTGCAGTTCTGGTCTCCTTCCTAACGGAAAGATGTTGTGAAACTTGAAATGGTTCAGAAAAGATTTACATGAATGTTGCCAGGTTGAATATGTTGGGGCTGTTTTCCCTGGAGTGTCGGATGCCGAGGGGTGACCTTATAGAAGTTTACAAAAGTATGAGGAGCATGGATAGGATAAATAGACAAAGTATTTTCCCTGGGGTCAGTGAGTCCAGAACTAGAGGGCATTAGTTTAGGGTGAGAGGGGAAAGATATAAAACAGACCTAAGGGGTATCTTTTTCACACAGAGGGTGGTACATGTATGGAATGAGCTGCCAGAGGAAGTGGTGGAGGCTGGTACAATTGCAACATTTAAAAGGCATCTGGATGGGTACATGAATAGGAAGGGTTTGGAGGGATATGGGCCAGGTGCTCGCAGGTGGGACTATTTTGGGTTGGGATATCTGGTTGGCATGGACGAGTTGGACCGAAGGGTCTGTTTCCATGCTGTACATCTCTGTGACTCTGTGAATCCAGTTTTATGTCGGCCGTTCAGAAAGAGTGACGACAAGAGGGTAAAATTCTTCATTAAGATGGAGAGGGATATCGTTGTTTCTGAGACTGTGGCCCTGAATTTACATAAAAGAGACTATGATGGTCTGAGATACAAGCTGACCATGATAATTTGGGGATTGTTATTTAAAGGGATGATAGTGGTTAGGCAATGACAAACATTTACACAGGCAAACAGCAAAATGTATTAATTTCTGGAATGAAATTAAAACAGGAAACGTGTAACGCCCTGGTTAACAAGGGAAATTAGGGAGAGTATTAAACCTGAGGAAGGCACATCCAAATTGGCCAGAAAAGCAAAGACCAGAGGATTGGAAAGACCTTTGGCCCTTGCAACGGGAGAAATAGAGACCGATTAAGAGGGGCAAAACAGAGTAGGGGAGTAATCTTAAAGGAAACATACAAGCTCATAGTAGAAGCTTCTTGGAGTACGTTAAGAGAAAAAGGATTAATTAACATGAATATAGGTCCCCTGCAGTCAGGAACAAGAGAACCTATAATAGGAAACAAAGAGGTGGCAGACCAATTAATGACATACTTTACAAAGAAAGTCTTCACAAAGAAAGAAAACATAGAACTTCCCAAAATATGGGGGACACAAGGACAAATGGAAAGGAGGAATTGAAAGGAAGAAGTCTTCTTAGGGAAATGGTATTGGGGAAGCAGATCGGAGAAAAGGCAGATCAATCCCAGGGCCTGATAACCTTCATCACAGAGAGGTTTAGAATGTGGCCCTGGAAAATACAGATGTGCTCGAAGTTATCTCCCATAATTCTCTCAACTCTGGAACAGTTCCTATGGATTGGAGGGTAGTTAATGTAACTGAGGAGAAACATCAGTTGTTGTCTTTTCCTGAGATGAATTAATGTTCAGAGGTTTTACACAATCTGTGGTCTTCTCCACTAAGGTATTCTCACCTTCAGATATTCAAGTTACTGCTGTGTCCTCAGGGATATCCAGGTCTTTATTTGGCAAAATTGTTTGTGGATCTTCAAACAATGTTGTCTCTGACACATTTGTTCAGGTTGCCAAGTGTTGATCTGCATATGACATCATCTGTCGTCTGTACAGTGCAGGAAACTGGGCCAGTCTGTGTTATAATGATGGCCGGTATCTACCGCACACCAGTGGCCTTCATGTAGTTGATTTAACACACATTTCCCTAACTGTGTTGGAATGGTGACCCACACTCCCCAGAGAAGATATTCTGCTTGTATGGATAGTTGTAGCTTCTGTGTGACATATGGCTTCAGTTCTGGTGGTGTTCCTGTGACTTTACCACAAAGCACCACATCCGTCACTTTTGATAACAGTGGGTCATTTCTGGTACACTTCTTCATGTGTCCTGCCATTTCCAGAATGTTCTCTATTTGTTCAATGTCAAAGATGTCCACCTCAGGACTATTTGTATTCAACTTGTTTGGCAAAGATAATTGAAAGAGCCTTTGGGTTCCCGCTTTGTGGAACATCGATCTGCTGTCGGCAAAAGTGACCCTGAGCTTCCAGTTGCCTGCCACTTCAACACACCACTGCATTCCCATCCTAACATTTCTGTCTCAGGCCTGTTACAGTGAGGCTCAACACAAACTGGAGGAACAGCATCTCATCGTCTGCTTGGGGACCTTACAGCCTTCAGGACTCAGTCTCCAGTTTAATAATTTTACAGCATGAACACCTCCTTCCCTTTCTGTTACTGAGTCCCACACACCCCAGATCCTGTCATGGAATGGGTTGCTTTCAGCACACTCGGAAAAGGAAACAGCAAACCCATTCTCACCGACTTAAAGTCCCCACTGTCATCTCTCTGGCTTCTCTTATTCTTGGCTTACTGTAATCAATCCTGTTGTTGACTGACATTTTTTCCCTTTCTCTCGCTCTCTCTCTCGGCTCTGTCTCCACCCATCCACTAACTCCAAGCTCTCCTCCCCAAACCCACCCCTCCACCACCCCTGTCCCCAGCATAAATACCACACTTTCCCACCTGCTATCAGTTCTGGAGAAGGGTCACAGGACTCGAAAGGCTATCTCTGTTTTTGGTCCACAGATGCTGCCAGCCCTGCTGAGTTTCTCCAGTAACTTTGGTTTTATTTGTTCCAGCAAATGGATCATTGATTAAATGGAAAGTATACTGCACAGCACACAGTTCTGGGTTAATAGTGATCGTAAATTCATCGCAGGTGGATACCAAATATTTTTCTTTCACACTGGCACAATGGCCATGGCCCAATCACTCCCATTGACGGGTCCAAGGACTCCCATCTTGACCAGCCTCTCCCATTCTGCCTTGATCTTTCCCCCGATTATGTGAGGCTGATCCAACAATGTAACATTCTGCTTGACCCTCATCCCAACAAGAGACCTTTTCCATGCTTCCCAGATCCCCATTGAAAACCTTTTGTGGAGATCAGTCTCAGAATCTAACAAGTAATTCACTTCCGTCCAGTTGATTTTCACTTTTTCCAACTACGCTCTTCACAATAAAGCTAGAAAATTTCCTTTGACAATGTGTAAGGGCAAATCTTCAGCCTGACCGTACAAGGGAACATTCACATCGTTACAATCAACTACACCCATGAAATGAGTCCTTTTCTGCTGCTGGTTCAGCGTATAGCTTCTATATCCCAGCGATGTGCTGCTCTCTGACCTGTTTTACAACATCAATGGCAAACATGGGAGAAGGTATTAGACAAGGAAGGAGATATTCATGGTTTAAAATTATTAAACTTGGGACTGAGTCCTAAAGGCAGTAAGGTTTTGAGTCTGCATTAGTGATTGTTTCTCAGCCACCATTTTGCAAACTTTCTCAGCCGCCATTTTACAAGCTCTGATGTTCCACCTTGAAGGGGCAATGGCCCAGTGGTATTATCACTGGGCTGTTAACCCAGAGACACCAGGAATATTCTGGGGCCTGAGTTCAAATTTTGTCACAGCAGATGGTGGAATTTAAATTTGATTGAAAATCTATTATTAAGAGTCTAATGATGACCATGCAGTCATCATCAACTTTTGAGAAAAAAACCCATCTGGTTTAGGGAAGTAAACTGCCATCCTTACCTGGTCGAGCCTACATCTGACTCCAGACCCAGCAATGTGGTTAGCCCTTAACTATCCTCTGGACAATTAGGGATGGGTAATAAATGCTGGTGAACAGTGGGAGTGGAGGAACCATTAGTGAGTCTCAATAAGCACCCAAGAAACAAAACCAGAGGGTGACTGGGCATCATCATCAGGAACAGGGTTTGTACCCCAAACCCCTTCACTCCCCAACACTGAGTGTCTCTGTATTTCTGTTTCTGTCCCTGTGTAAGGGGTTGCTCTGTCTCTCTGAACTCCCACTGGGGTGGACATCACTGATGTACTTTAATGTGTTAATGACCCATCCCCACAGTCTAGGGCAGGGCGGGCAGAAAGCTTCATGGAGGGTCTGGAGTTACCATTCACACATTTCTGACAGCAAAGGGAGCTTCTGGGATTGCAGTCCCTAAGGTAACATTTGTTACAATGAGGAAGCCTCCTCTGCTCACCCTCACCACAGAAATGAAGATCATTGAAATGTTTCTGTGTGTTCTGTAAATCCTCAGTGAGTAGATGTTTAACCATCCATTCTGTGTGTTGTTACAGGGCCAGGAGAGGAACCCTGTCTCACCCGATGTTACAGTCCAAGTGGGCGATTCAATGATTGATGATCTCACCAGCCCTCTGACAGTTACATTTCAGGACCTGCCTTTCCAGGTGAGATAAACCTCCACAATATCATCGAGCTGAGCCTGTGAGCAGCCAGGTCTGACTGGATTGTGCAGCACAGTCTGGACCATCTCCAGTGTTGATGAACAAGTTAAACTGAATGACCCCGAAATTCTATAGTCCTCAGGCTGTGAATGGAGCCCTGTCTGGGCAGGTTTGGAGGATTCAGAGCTGATCTCCTTGTCTCTTTAATGTCCATCAGAAGCTGTGATCATGATGAGGGTGTGGAATGTTATGATGCTGTACAAATGAGGATCGCTGTGCCTTGTGAGATATTTCCCATCGCTTTGTGTCCTGAAATTCCTCTGGAGGGTTTAGAAAGGAGGGTCTGGGACAGGACAGAATGATTGTCCATCCCATGGATATGGCCCTGGCCCCATCCAAAATCCCATGGTCAGAGGGATTTCTCTGTTACAGGTGGACCCCCCACAACATTCCTGGTAAAACATATTGTTCCCCTCGGGTCAGGTGACCCTGTTTATTCAGGTTTCTGGAGATTATGGAAAAAATCATTAAAAATGGCCACAGTCTGGTTTGGTCACTTACAGTCATAGAAACATTGCAATTTACAGCACAGAAACATACCTTTCGTCCAACGTATCCATGCCGACCAGATATCCCAAAACAATCTAGTCCCACCTGCCAGTACCGGCCCATATCCCTCCAAACCCTTCCTATTCATATACCCATCCAGATGCCTCTTAAATGTTGCAATTGTACCAGCCTCCACCACATCCTCTTTCAGCTCATTCCATACACGTCTGCGTGAAAAAGTTGCCCCTTGGGTCTCTATCTTTCCTCTCTTACCCTAAACCTATGTCCTCTTGTTCTGGGCTCCACCACCCCAGTGAAGAGACTTTGTCTATTTCTCCTATTCATGACCCGCATGATTTTATAAACCTCAATAAGGTCACCCCTCAGCCTCCGACGCTCCAGGGAAAACAGCCCCATCCTATTCAACCTCTTCCTATCGCGCAAATCCTCCAACCCTGGCAACATCCTCGTAAATCTTTTCTGAACCCTTTCAAGTTTCACAATGTCTTTCTGATAGGATAAAGACCAGAATTGCATGCAATATTCCAAAAGTGGCCTAACCAATGTCCTGTACAGCCGCAACATGACCTCCCAACTCTTGGACTCAACACTCTGACCAATAAAGGAAAGCATACCAAGCACCTTCTTCACTATCCTATCTCCCCGCGACTCCACTTTCAAGGAGCTAAACTGCTCTCCAAGGTCTGTTTGTTCAGCAACACTCTCTAGGACATTACCATTAAGTGTATAACTCCTGCTAAGAATTGCTTTCTCAACATGTAGCATCTCACATTTATCTAAATTATCCATCTGCCACTCCTCAGCCCTTTGGCCCATCTGATCAAGAACCCGTTGTGATCTGACGTAACTTTCTTCACTGTCCACTACACCTCCAATTTTGGTGTCATCAGCAATATACGCTCACATCGGAATCATTTATATAAATGACGAAAAGTAGTGGACCAGCACCAATCCTTGTGGCACACCACTGGTCAGAGGCCTCCAGTCTGAAAAACAACCACCACCACCACCCTCTGTCTTCTACCTTTGAGCCAGTTCTGTATCCAAATGGCTAATTGTCCCTGTATTCCATGAGATCTAACCTTGCTAACTAGTCTCCCATGGGGAACCTTGTTGAATGCCTTACTGAAATCCATATAGATCACATCTACTATACTCTGCCCTCATCAATTCTCTTTGTTATTTCCTCAAAAAACTCAATCAAGTTTGTGAGACATGATTTCCCTCGCATAAAGCTTTGTTGACTATCCCTAATCAGTCCTTGTGTTTCCAAATACATGTACATCCTGTTCCTCAGGATCCCCTCCAACAACCTGCCCACCACTGACGTCAGGCTCACTGATCTATAGTTCCCTGGCTTGTCCTTACCACCCTTCTTAAACAGTGGCACCACATTAGCCAACTTCCAGTTTTCTGGCACCTCACCTGTGGCTATTGATGGCACAAATATCTCAGTAAGAGGCCCAGTTATCACTTCCCTAGCTTTCCACAGAGTTCTCGGGTACACCTGATCAGGTCCTGGACATTTATCCACTTTTATATGTTTCAATACATCCAGCACTTCCTCCTCTGTAATATGGACATTTTGCAAGATGTCACCATCTATGTCCCTACATTCTATATCTTCCATGTCTTTTTCCACAGTAAATACTGGTACAAAATAGTATCTGCCCCATTACCTGTGGCTCCACACAAAGGCCGCCTTGCTGACCTTTGAGGGGCCCTATTCTCTCCCTAGTTTGTCCTTTACGTATTTGTAAAAACCCTTTGGATTCTCCTTAACTCTGTTTGCCAAAGCTATCTCATGTTCCTTGTTTGCCTTCCTGATTTCCCTCTTCAGTAAACTCCTACTTCCTTTATACTCTTCTAAGGATTCACTCGATCTATCCTGTCTGTACCTGACATATGCTTCCTTCTTGTTCTTAACCAAACCCTCAATTTCTTTAGTCATCCAGCATTCCCTGTATCTACAGCCTTCCATTTCACCCTGACAGGAATATACTTTCTCTGGATTCTCATTACCTCATTTCTGACAACTTCCCATTTTCCAGCCATTCCTTTACCTGCGAACATCTGCACCCCTCCCCCCCCCATCAGCTTTAGAAAGTTCTTGCCAAATACCATCAAAATTGGCCTTTCTCCAATTTAGAACTTCAATTTTTAGAGCTAGTGTATCTTTTTCCATCATAATTTTAGAACAAATGGAATTATGGTCACTGGACCCAAAGTGCTCCCCCACTGACACCTCAGTCACTTGCCCTGCCTTATTTCCCAAGAGTAGGTCATGTTTTGCACCTTTTCTGGTAGGTAAATCCACATACTGAATCAGAAAATTTTCTTGTACACACTTAATAAACTCCTCTCCATCTAAACCCTTAACACTGTGGCAGTCCCAGTCTATGTTTGGAAAGTTAAAATCTCCAACCATAACCACCCTATTATTCCTACAGATAACTGAGATCTCCTTACGTATTTGTTTCTCAATTTCCCTCTGACTATTAGGGGGTCTATAATACAATCCCAAGAAGATGATCATCCCTTTCTTATTTCTCAGTTCCACCCAAATAACTTCCCTGGATGTATTTCCAGGAATATCCTCCCTCAGTACAGCTGTAATGCTATCCCTTATCAAAAATGCCACTTGCCCTCCTCTCTTGCCTCCCTTTCTATCCTTCCTCTCGCATTTGTATCCTGAAACATTAAGCTGCCAGTCCTGCCCATCCCTGAGCTATGTTTCTGTAATTCCCTGCCCTGACTGTTTGACTCGCTTCTGTTCTCAACTGTACCAATCTCAGATTGATCTCTTTCCTCACTATCACCCCCTCACCGCACCACCACCCCCTATTGCCCCCCACACCTGTCCCCCACCACCACACCCCCTCCCACCTACCCACACCCTTACCCCACCACCCCCCACAATTTCCCCCTACCATCACCCCCCCCCACCCAACCTTACTGGTTTAAATCCCCCGGAGCAGCTCTAGCAAATCTCCCTGCCAGTATATTAGTCCCCGTCCAATTTAGGTGCAATCCGTCCTTCTTGTACAGGTCACTTCTATCCCAAAAGAGATTCCCAAGATCCTAAAATGTGAATCCATCTCCCATACACCAGCTCCGCAGCCATGTATTCATCTGCTCTATCCTCCTGTTCCTGCCCTCACTCATTGGTAGCAGATATTACTACTCTCGAGGTCCTCCTTTTTAACTTCCTGCCTAACTCTCTGTAATCTCCCTTCAGAGTCTCAACCTTTTCCCTTCCAATGTCATTGGTTCCAATGTGTATAATGACCTCCTGCTTGCCCCTCTCTCCCTTGAGAACACACTGCACCCTATCTGAGACATCTTTGATCCTGGCACCAGAGAGGCAAGACACCATTTGGATTTTTTGCTGCTAGCTGCAGAAATGTTTGACTGTGCCTCTGACTAGAGAGTCCCGTAACACAATCGAACACTTGGAACCTGACGTTCCCCACATTAAATTCGAGCCTGTCTTGATACCATAAACTTGGCCGTTCGTGTGACATTCCCCTGTGAATCCATCACCCCCGACATTTTCCAAAACAGCGTACTTGTTAGAAATGGGAATCGCCACAGAGGACTCCTGCACTACCTGCCTACCTCTCTTAGTTTTCCTGGAGTTAACCCATCTATGTCATACAGTCATAAAGTCATAGAGATGTACAGCATGGAAACAGACCCTTCGGTCCAACCCGTCCATGCCGACCAGATATCCCAATCCAATCTAGTCCCACCTGCCAGCATCCGGCCCATATCCCTCCAAACCCTTCCTATTCATATACCCATTCAAGTGCCTCTTAAATGTTGCAATTGTACCAGCCTCCACCACTTCCTCTGGCAGCTCATTCCATACACGCACCACCCTCTGCGTGAAAAAGTTGCCCCTTAGGTCTCCTTTATATCTTTCCCCTCTCACCCTAAACCTATGCCCTCCAGTTCTGGACTGCCCTACTCCAGGGAAAAGTCTTTGTCTATTTATCCTATCCATGCCCATCATAATTTTGTAAACCTCTATAAGGTCACCCCTCAACCTCCGACGCTCCAGGGAAAACAGCCCCAGCCTGTTCAGCCTCTCCCTGTAGCTCAGATCCTCCATCCCTGGCAACATCCTTGTAAATCCTTTCTGAACCCTTTCAAATTTCACAACATCTTTCCGATAGGAAGGAGACCAGAATTGCACGCAATATTCCAACAGTGGCCTCATCAATGTCCTGTACAGCCGCAACATGACCTCCCAACTCCTGTACTCAATACTCTGACCAATAAAGGAAAGCATACCAAACGCCTCCTTCACTATCCTATCTACCTCCACTTTCAAGGAGCAATGAACCTGCACTCCAAGGTCTCTTTGTCCAGCAACACTCCCTAGGATCTTACCATTAAATGTATAAGTCCTGCTAAGATTTGCTTTCCCAAAATGCGGCACCTCACATTTATCTGAATTAAACTCCATCTGCCACTTCTCAGCCCATTGGCCCATCTGGTCCAGATCCTGTTGTAATCTGAGGTAACCCTCCTCGCTGTTCACTACACCTCCAATTTTGTTGTCATCTGCAAACTTACTAACTGTACCTCTTATGCTCGCATCCAAATCATTTATGTAAATGAAGAAAAGTAGAGGACCCAGCACCGATCCTTGTGGCACTCCACTGGTCACAGGCCTCCAGTCTGAAAAACAACCCTCCATCACCATCCTCTGTCTTCTACCTTTGAGCCAAGTGCATCTGTGGCTTTTCTCCCTTCCTATGACTGCAATCCATCATATCCCCTTGCTCTTGTAAATTCCTCATTTCCTCTAACTGTCGCTTCAGTTGATCCATTCAATCTGAGAGGATTTGCAACCAATGGCATTTACTCCAGTATAATCCTCACTTACATGTAAACTCTCCGTCAACTCCCACATCTGACAAGAAGAGCATATCACTCTACTAAAGGCTATTTTTGCTTCTTTCAATCCATAGACATAGAAAAGAGCTCTGTCTTATTCCTCTACAAAACACTGCTCCAGGTTAAATTAATACTTATGTTTTCTATTTTTAAGTTTAATCAAGAGGTATATCTCGATATAACATATAATCAAGAAATAAACCACTCTCCTCACTATTGCAGACTTACTGTAAGGCCATACCTAAAATATTCACTTATCTGTTTCCTCCAAGATCAGGTGTGAATTTCTCTGTTTTGTTAATTTTCCCAGACGTACTCCAATGTCTAGCAATACATGAATTCAAACAGCAAAGGCAGTAACTGTACAGGTTCACTGCTGGGTCAGTTAGCAATGTGGGTCTCTCCCTCTCTCTCTCTCTCCTGCACTGACCTCACCTTGTGCTTCCTTTGTCTGTACCTCTCCCTTTTAAAACTTCCGCTCTTTTGACTTTTTTTCTCCAAAGTTCCAAACAATGCAGCAGCAGATAAAACAGTAATTGCTGCTCCTGGAATTCAAAGGAATCACCTCCACCACGTCCTGCCTGTCCTCAGAGAATTGAGGTAAGTCTTCAATTGAATCTCTCCAAGACTATTATGTTTTTAGCTGTCATCTTTCCTTCATTAGCACTAATCTCTGTTTCAGTAAAATGACCTCCACAAGTTCTATAAAGACACTCAGCACGGGCTGCATGGGAGACAGGTTTGGAGGTGAATGGCCTGGTAAAACAGCCAGAAACCCTGACAGGTCACTCCGTGAGGAGACAGTGAGGCCTGCAGATGCTGGAGATCAGAGTTGAGAGTGTGTTGCTGGAAATGCACGGCAGGTCAGGCAGCATCCGAGGAGCAGGAGAATCGATGTTTCGGGACGGAACCCTCCATCAGGAATGAAGCTGGGAGCCTCGGGAGGTGGAGAGATAAATGGGCGGGGCATGGGGCTTGGGAACAGGTAGCTGAGAGTGCAATATGTGGATAGAGGTGGAGGTAAAGGTGATCGGTCAGAGAGGAGGGTGGACAGATAGGTGGGAAGGAAGATTGACAGGTGGGAGAGGTCATGAGGGCAGTGCTGAGCTGGAAGGTTGGAACTGGGGTAAAGTGGGGGGAGGGGAAATGAGGAAACTGGTGAAGTCCACATTGATGCCTTTGGGGTTGAAGGGTTCTGAGATGGAAGATGAGGCGTTCTTCCTCCAGGCATCAGGTGGAAAGGGACTGGCGATGGAGGAGGCCCAGGACATCATGTCCTCGGCAAAGTGGGAGGGGGAGTTGAAATGTTCAGCCCTGGGGTGGGGGTGGTTGGTTGGTGCGGGTGTCCCAGAGGTGTTCCCTAAAGCACTCTGTAGAAGGCATCCAATTTCCCCAGTGGAGAGGAGACCGCATCAGGACCAACGGATACAATAAATGGCATGTGTGGAAGTGCATGTGAAACTTTGATGGGTGTGGACAGAGGTGAGGGGGGAGGTGTGGGCGCAGGTTTTGCAATTCCTGCAGTGGCAGGGGAAGGTGCCAGGATGGAAGGGTGGCTTGTTAGGGGGCATGGACCTGACCAGGTAGTGGTGGAGGGAATGGTCTTTGCGGAAAGCGGATGGGGTGGGGAGGGGAATATATCTCTGCTGGTGGGGTCCATTTGTAGGTGGTGGAAATGGCGGAGGATGACACGATGTATCCAGAGGTTGGTGGAGTGGAAGGTGAGGACCAGGGAGGTTCTGTCCTTGTTGCGGTTGGAAGGGTGGGGTTTGAGGACGGCAGTTCGGGACGTGGATGAGATGCGTTGGAGGGAAATTTCAGTCCTGAAAGAAGGAAACCATCTGGTGTGTTTTGTGGTGGAACTGGTCCTCCTGGGAGCAGATGCAGAGGAGGTGGAGGAATTTGGAATACGGGATAGCATTTTTGCAGGAGGTAGGGTGGGAGGAAGTGTAATCCAGGTAGCTGTGGGAGTTGCTGAGTTTGCAAAAAATGTCAGTGTTGTGTCAGTCCTCGTGGATGGAGATGGTGAAGTCTAGGAAGGGGAGGGAAGTGTCACAGAATTTTCGGTCGGGGTGAAATGTGTTGGTGAAGTTGATGAACTTTTTGACTTCCTCGTGCTGCCTGTGTATCTTCGGAAGATGGACTGTTCTACGTAGCCAGCAAAGCGATAGGCATAGCAGGGGCCCATGCGGGTGCCCGTGGCTACCTGTTTTGTCTGGAGAAAGTGGGAGGATTCGATGGAGAAATTGTTGAGGGTGAGGACCAATTCAGCTAAATGAATAAGAGTGTCAGTGGAAGGGTACTGGTGGGGTCGCCCGGAGAGGAAGAAACGGAGGGCTTGGAGGCCCTGGTCATGGCGGATAGAGGTGTAGAGGGTCTGGATGTCCATGGTGAAGATGAGGCATTGGGAGCCAGAGAAACAGAAGTCATAGAGGAGGTGGAGGGCATGGGTGGTGTCCCCTATGTATGTAGGGAGTTCCTAGACCAGGGAGGACAGGACAGTATCGAGGTAGGTGGAGATGGGTTCAGTGGGGCAGGAGCAGGCTGAGACAATAGGTCGGCCGGGATAGTCAGGCTTGTGGATCTTGGGTAAGAGGTAGAATCGGGCAGTGCGGGGTTCCTCGACAATGAGGTTGGAAGCTGTGGGTGGGAGATCCCCTCAGGTGATGAGATTGTGTATGGTCTGGGAGATGATGGTTTGGTGATGGGGGGCGGGGGTGAAGTCATGGTCGAGGGGGTGGTAGGAGGATGTGTCTTTGAGCCTGGCTTCAGTGGTGTAGAGGTCAGTGCCCAAACCACCACTGCACCCTCTTTGTCCGCTGATTTGATGGTGAGGTTGGGGTTGGAGTGGAGGGAGTGGAGAGCTGTGCATTGTGAGGGTGGGAGGTAGGAGTGGGTGAGGGGGGGTGAACAGGTTGAGCCGGTTGATGTCCCGGCAGCAGTTTGAAATGAAGAGATCAAGGGCGGGTAACAGGCCAGCATGGGGTGTCGAGGTGGACGGGGTGTGTTGGAGGCGGGAGAAGGGATCCTCGGTGGGTGGGTGGGAGTCTTGGTTGTAAAAGTAGGCCCAGAGGAGGAGGTGGTGGAAGAAACGTTCAAGGTCGCAGCGTGTGTCGAACTCATTAATCTGGGAGTGTAGAGGAATAAAGGTGAGACCAAAATTGAGGACAAAACATTCGTCCTCAGTGAGGGGGAGGTTTGGGGAATGGTGAAGACATGGCGCAGATGGGAGCTAGGACCTGGAGTGGGGCTGGAATTCAAGGAGGAGGTGGCGACAGTAACTTGAGTGGGCGTGGTTATGGGGACAGTGGCTTGAGTGGGTATTCCTTGACCCTGTCCAGGGGTGACTTTCTCATGATAAGGGACTGGAGCGATCACAGGACTCAGCCACAACCTCCACAGAGATGGCCAGGCAGTGAGGTCAAATATGGCCCCAGTCAGGGACCATGATCCTCCAGTGCTGCAATGCTGCTGGTGTTCCACAGGCCCCTGCTCTGTCAGGAGTTGAGTAACACGGTGGAAGGGCTCTCTCACTGGGAGGGCAGTGGACCATGGGTAACTGATATAACTGACAGCATCAGGGAGCTGCAATGCTCACAGTGGTCCTGGAGTAGTGCAGACACTCTTTCAGAGGGATCACTGTCCAACCTGAGGCTCCTCACAGGACTTTGTATCATTCTCACCACTGAAGAGAGAGACATTTGTGAGTGCCCCTATTTTAAGGTGTCTGCTCGATCTCTCCCATGTCCAGCAGCGTTCTCCTCTCCCAATGAGGCTGCTGTCTGGACACTGCTTCAGACCCTCCCTCTGGGCCCTGTACTTCCTGGTAAAGTTAAGGATGGTGAATGGGGAGGTGACCAATTAGGAATCTGCTTTGTGTAACGTTGCTTTGGTGGGAACACTGAGGTCATACCCAGGATCCGGAAAATTTAACCCAATAATTTCCCAGTTGGCATCACATTTCCTCCTCCTTCCCTGCCTGACTCTGTTAGACAGGCGAGAGAGAAATGTCTCAATGTGTTTGTATCGACACAGCTTCTTCAACTGTGTTATTGTTGGTGAAGCTAATGTTCTGGTTTATCATTTCCATTTTAGTCCGATTCTCCACCATGCAGCGCCCGGGACTCTGGTGGGAATGGTAAGTGAAGATTGTTTTAAAATGCTGACATCACTCAATACGGGAATATGTAAATGGGGGAATGATTCTCATGATTAATAATTCTCCAACACAGGCACCTTCGATCAGAATGTATGTAACACCCTCATGAGCGGACCGGGGAACAGAGTGGATACGATCACTTGCAGATGTGACCGTCTGGGTCTCTTCTTTGTACTAACACTGGAATCGAAGGTATGAATCATGCTCATCTCCACACTGTAAATAAACTCCAATATAAGGTTCAATTGGCCTGGAAAGTGAGACTGTTGTCACATTCTTACTGCAGTTCAATACAGCTCTGCCCAAGTCTTGAACATGCCTCTGCAAAATATTCTGTAGCTCTCCCACCCCAGTCTCTATGTTTACTTTTAATCTGTTAAAAAACCCAGCAATGTAACAATATTTCAGCCTCTCAGTTCAGATGAACCTCCTGCTTGAAATCCCATTCTGACTTTGATATCAAGCCCATACATGGATTTTCAATGGGCCTCCCAACTCTGGTGCAGTGTCTGAGCTCCCGCTAGTTCAGACAAACCAGGGAAATCAGTCATTTGTTTTCATTCTCTCCCAGGATGCAGGTGTTGCTGGATGGGCCAACAATAGTTCCCTGTCCCTCATTGCTCTGGAGAAGCTGGTTGTGTGCTGCCTACTTGAACCTCCATAATGCTTATCCCCACAATGCTGACAGGAGGGGAGTTCTGGGAGTTTTACTCAGTGGCTGTGAACTAATGGCGATTTATTACCAGATCAGATGGTGTGTGGCTTGAAGCCTAACTTACAGATGGTCCTGTTTTCATTAATCTTCTGGCGCCATCCTTCAAGATGCTGAATGCAGCAGGTTTGAAAGGTGCTTTTCAAGGAGTTTTGGTGAGTTAATCTAATGAATGGTACTTACTGCTCCCACTGTGAGCCTGAGCTGCACGTAGGGAGTGTTGAAGGTGGTGGATGTGATGCCAACCAAGTGGTTTCCTTTATCCTGCGACTGCCAAGCTTCTAGAATGTTGTTCCTCATTCAGAATTCTCCCGAGATTAACATACGGGCAAATGTTTTATTGACATTAATTTTAAGACGGCTCGAATATAATAACAGAAATGTGTTGCTGAGTCTGAGTTTTGGGCCCCATTATGAAGGAAGGGTGTTGGAGGAGGTCTAGAGGAGGCTTAAAAGAATGATCCCGAGGATAAAGGGTTTGTCACATGAGGAGCAAATGGGAAATCTGGGAACATACTCAATGGCATGTAGACGGATGAGGGGGATCTGAGTGAAACTTGATACGAAGAGGCCTGGATCCAGTGGATGTGGAGAAATTGTTTCCACCAATAGGAGATTAGGACCTGGGGACACATCCTGAGGGTGAGGGGGTGACCATTTAGATGAGGAGGAATATCTGCTTCCAGAGGGTGCTGAAGCTGTGGATCTCATTGCCCAAGTGTCTTTAAGATAGAGATGTACAGGTTCTTGATCAGTAAGGGAGTAAGGGTTATGGGGAGCAGGCAGGAGAATGTGGTTGAGGAACAGGCCAGCCATGATTGAATGCTAGAGCTGATTCAATGGGCTGAATGGCCTCATTCTACCCCTGTCTTGTGGCCTCAGCAGGACATTTCTGCTCTTGTAATCTTGCCCTCTCTAAGTGAATGCTAATATTGCATTTGCTTTCCTCACTGCCAGATTTGATACGTAATCTCCACTTGTAAGTAAATAGAAGTATGATCTATGCAATCTATCAAGGCCGGTTCCATTTTAAGATCTGAACTGTCCAGTCCCGTCATCAGCTTGAACCATAGCAAGGACAAGTGGAGAGGATCCCATCAGAATGCTGAGGTGTGCCTTGTAGACAGGCTTACGAGTGCAGAGGTGAGTCACTCACAGCAGAATACCGAGCCGCTGACCTGCTCTCACAGCCACAGGACTGATATAGCTGATCAGTCCCGTTTCTGGTCAGGGGTAAGCCCATGATGGTATAAGGGGGGAAATCAACAATAGTATTGGCATTGAATGTCATGAGGAGATGGTTCAATTCTCTCTTGTTGGAGATGATTATTGTCTGGCAGTTAGTGTGAATGTATCTGCCACTTAATTTCCTTCAAACATTTGTTTTCTCTCTTATCTCCCAATTTATTCCCAAATTTATTGATTTTTTTCAACCCCTCTGGTTAGTGCAGTTATCTTTGTTTCAGAGTTATCTGTAAATCCCAGACACAAGTTTGACCAGTTTACATGGCAATTTCATTCATTTCAAACCTTTTCCTCCATAGGTTACTAATTGTTCCTAACTCTGTTCCTTAAAAATCTCTTTACCTGTTGTAAAGTCTGGCTATTGTCTTTCACACTGAATATCTCATCATTCGTGTTTCCCAGTTTGCATCAGCATTTCAAACTTTAATTGTTCTTTTCATGTCAAAGCATCAGTCATCCATCCGTCCTGGTTTTTAATTCTGCACTCAGCCAACTATTCTGAGCCATCAGCAATTCCTTCTCCTATTCACGGTATTTGTCACACCATCTCGGAGAGGTTTTTGAAATTTGACGTTTTAAACTGAAGATCAGTCTTTGTTGAATTTGCTTCCATGTGTTTATCATTGAGACATTGTAAGTTCTCGCTCAAGTACTTTAGTTCCAGTGACGGATGCTGAAGTGCTCTCGCCAGTTTATATTTTCTTCAGCAAATTCACCATTTCAGCACAAAATTGGTTCACCACTTGATCAGCTTTCCCTTTAACTGTCATTATCAGCAACAGGCTGCTTGGGTTTGGCCTCAGTAATTGTGGAGAGTTTGGATAAGACCAACGTGATCAGGAGCTGCAACAAGACACTCAGTGATATGTGCTGGCTCAGTCATTATCCTGTATCATATCTCCCCTTCAAAAACTGGGAATAATTTCCACAATTTAACTTTCTTTCCCAATCACTTTGTAATTTAACCTTGCACAAGGGAATAGCTTCATAACACTTTTTACTTGTCAAACCGTCTGGAACACAAACTGTCTCATCAGCCACCATCAATGACTGAAGTGTCCCAGTGTCTCTCAAAAGATAAATTTGTTCCTTTGTTTTGTTGGAGAGGAAAGGGAATACTTCTCACTGAGAGATAAAACCTCTGTAACCTCCTGTATTCTGGCTAAGTTCAATGGAGTTCAAGGAAATATTTCATCATCTATCCTGAGGTACATTCTCTATTCTAGAAGGTTCTGGGAGAACATGCTGCTCTTCTATTGCCCCTGGTTTATGGGTCCATTCCCAGCAATCAGTGCAATGTTGTTCCTGTGTTACATCTTGTTTCAAAGGAAACATAGGCTTTTGGGCTTCACTCTCACTCTCAGCATCTCTCAGTTTGACTTGAGGAGAGTGTCCTTTTCGGTGGAAATTCCTGCTCCCTTGAGTGGCTTGGGAAATGGTAAGAAAATTGGGAAAATACAGAGAGAATGGAAAAATCAAGTCCTCAATGTTGGGAATAACATTTCCAGTTTTCCCAACAGTTCACACAGCAAATTCTGAATCTTGCACATGAACGGTCACCATTTTATTTCCATGAAGTTGCATCTCATTATCAGCCCCACTCCCGTCACTGTATGCACCTTCCAGTTCTCCTCCCCGTCCCTGAGAAACTAGATGACACCAATTCAAACTAAACGACATGGATGTCACAGCAGTTACCTGGCAACTGCAGCTTATTGCCTCCTTCTCCATGCCTTTGGACAACTCCATCTTTCCATCATTTCACCACATGCTCCATGGACACTGTCCTCTTCCACCCTTGATCCATGTAAGTGGGCATCACCAAACACCCAGCCTCAGCACATCATCACGGCTGCTTTTAGACAAATCACACACCGCGTCACCTCCTTCAGACTTCACCATGGAGCTCAGGGATGCTAATGAGCTGCTTGCTTCTGCCAGTTACTTTGCAGACAGGGACACATATGAATCTCATACATCTACAAATGATGTATGTGCTGGCTCAGTCAAGCAGCCTGAACAGTGGGATTCTCCCCCACAGCTGGTTTCTCCCAGGTACAGGGTGCTATAGCGTGCACCCATCTTGCTCTGATCATTTCCTATCACCAGCCGGTAAACATCGGCAACCGAAAAGGTTCCCACTTCATCAACTCCATCAAAAACTGATGACACCTTTACAAAAGCCTCAGACTGAGGCAGAACAGAGGCACAACACTGTCCATGTTTCCACCAGGGCCATAATGGAACTTATCGTAGACCTGTTGCCGTTGGTAATACTGTCCAATGAAGAAAGATTGAAAAAAAATTGGTCTTTATTCTCTCGAGTTTCAAAGAATAAGAAATGATTTCACTGAAAAATGCAAAATAGTGAAAGGGATAGACTGGGTTGATGCAGGTGAAACGTTACCCCGAGTGGGGGGGGTCTAGAACCAGGAACAATTGAAAAATAAGGGGGATGCCACTTCGGTGTGAATGAGCAGAATTGTTTTTCCTCGGAGGGTTGTGAACCTTTGGAATTCTCAGTCTTCCAAAGAATTCTCTGCAGAAGCCTGTGGAGAATCCAGATTTGAGTATGTTTAAGGGAGAGATTGATACATTTCTGGTGGTCACTAATATGGGGATGGGATGAGTAAAGGACTTTTGAAATGTTCAATCAGCTATGATCATACTGAAGGGCAGGGCAGTTTCAGTGGGCTGAATGGCCATCTTTAGCTTCTGCATTCCTGTGAGGCTTTGCTGCCTGGACTGCTCCTGTGGGGACTTAGAGTCTAACCAGAAAGGGTGTGCTACTTCATTGAGGAAGGTTCTGAGAAGGAAAATGAGGATCAGGACATTGACATGGAGAGGTGCCCAAGGAAGCATGATAGAGCTATGCTTCATCAAGCACGAGGAAATAATTGAAACCTGCTTCCAGGATGAATGTGCTGGGTTTTCAACTTCCTTTCATTCTGTAACTCTCGGTGAAGTGTATGGCAAGACACCCCTGGTCAGTATGTGTGGAGCAGACAATTTCTGAACTCCTTGAACTTGTCTGTTAATGAAGAAATGGTTTGTTCTTCATATGATTGTCTGCTTGCTCTCTTCAGGTGCTTCCACCTTCCAGTATCTGCACTTTGCAGGTTTTCCTGCTATTTTGGAGAAAGCAGCAGTCAGTGAGATAGGACAGTCCCATCTCATGAGGTTATGGAGTTTTAGACCTACAACAACAGCATGAGATCTGAGTGCTGTGTGATGCAGTCCCTCACGATTTGCAGCAGGTTGGGAGCAATTCGGAGGTACCTCCATTACAGCCTTCCATCATTGGTTAGACTTCAATGTGTCAAACTGCTAAATTGCCCTGAAAGACTTGGGCATCCTGTTGGACAGCACCTAACCAGAGAGAAGCAGTGTTTTGTGCAGATTCTCTCAGCAGATCACTGTGCTGTGAGGGAGAGAGAAGATGTGAACGCCCCATTGTGTACCTCCCAGCTTTTAATGACAATGCACTCCCTCCAAAAGCTGAGAGATTGAATAAAACGTTGCCTGCAGAGATATGTGATATCATCACTGAATCTACCCTCTCACTGTCAAGGTTTGTGTAAATGTGGATGATTTGTGCAGGCCAGGCCCTGTCAGAATCCCTGAACATTGTTTTTATCCTGAGTGTTGTTAACATTAACCTGCCTTAGCTGTAGTCATCGAGGTCACAGTTCAGGATCCATAATTCTGATGCTATCTGCAGTCGAGGAGTTGGGAGCTTCTGAGAGAATGAGTAAGGCTTGGCCATTACAGCTTCTTTCTCCCTTGGGATATCTGAAAAGGCTGCTCACCTCTCACTAGCTCCAACAGCTGCACAGACAATGAAGCTGGCATTTTGAGAATGCAAAGGAGCATATTTTTAGAGAAATGCACTGATGTGTCCTCCCTGTCACCCACACGCCCTCAGGGCGGTTTTTAATTTCCTTTCCGTCTCAGTCCGATGTCTCAGTGCAGTCCAGCCTTCTGCTGCTGGGATAGGGGCAATGTTCTCTGTAGCTGGTCTTGTTGGCCTGGAAGACTTGGTTGGTCACCCCCAGGGATATTTGATTCTAGAGGGTCCAGGTTAGCTGAGATTGTCCTGCTGGGTAACAGGCTCATCCCTCTTGGCTTGGACTTCAGTTGGTATTAGCATCAGAGGCAGGGGGAAGGTGAAGGGGCCAGACACCACTAGACTGTTCTGAGAAGCTGCGGGAGGTTTCATGTGGGCCTCCTCCTCCTGTGGGTGTCTGCTGGCACCATCCTGTCTCCCTGAGAGGAAGAAGGATCTGGAATGGGATTGAGGTCCCTCATCCCCCTTTGGCTTTGCCATTGATGCTGAGAGCCGATAGCTACACTGATGGAGTTCAGGCCTGTGTGGAGAAGCAGCAGACACTTGGTGTGCAGGACCTGGGTTTCCAGCGCAGTCACCAGCCTGTCCATGGTGCCAGAGCTCGCGTTGGTGCACTCATCCATCCTTGGATTCACTTTCCTGACTGCTGCAGACAAGCTTGTATACTGTTGCTGGGGTGTTTCTCTGCATGTTGCTGATGTCCTTTAATCGCTGAGAACAGCGGGTCATATTCTGCCTGGTGTTGTGCTGGTGCCTGGTCTCCAGTTCTCTCCTGACCAGTGACCTGGGACATTTCTTCCTCGACCAACTGTGGGACAGCACAATGATGTGCTCACCAGACTGTGCTCCTGTCTCTCATCTAGAAAGTGTACCCACCGAGATGAAAGTCTGAGCTGGTACAGGGTGCAGTGAAAGCCTTGCTGGTACATCCTCTGAGCACTCAGTCGCACCCCTTCAGAGGTGGGGTTAGAACTGAGGCACCCCAGTGTGTGTCTCTTCTTTGTGGTGGTTTGCTGGGTCTCACAAGAGCCTGCATAAGAGAAGAAAGGGAACTAATTGTGTGAAAGGACGAAAGGTTGGTGCGTGTTGAGAACGTGTTTGCGCTGGCAATAACGAGAAAACAGCACAGCACGGCCCAATCAAACTGGAGGGGAAGTGGTGGGAAAGTGGAAATGTCACTGGATGAGTAATTCTGAACCCCAGGCTGGTCTTCGGGGGACATGGTTTTCAATCACACCATGGCTGTTTGTCAGGTTTGCCAGGGAGATCGGAGGAGCTGAATGTTATTTAATGAAGGAAGCCTGGAGAAAACTACAAAAGAGGGTTTTGGTAGTTCTCTTCCAGGAATCTCAAAATGTTGGTGTGTCAGTTCAGAAGGTAATCGGAAAGGCCAATGGAATGTTGCTCCTTATTTCAAAGGGAATGAAGTGTAAAAATAAGGAAGACTTGTTAAAATGAAACTGGGCACCTGCTGGAACACACCAAGAAGACAGTGAACAGTTTGGTCCCCTACTCTAAGGAAAGATGTACTGGCATTGGAGGCAGTCCCGAAATGTTCACTGTGTGGGTCCCAAGGAAAAGGGGGTGCAGGAGCAGAGGGTCTTGGGTGTTTAGGCGCACAGATCATTGAAGGTGGTGGGACAAGTGGAGAAAGCAGTTGAAGCCCACAGTATTCTCACCTGTATTAGTAGGGGCATGGAGTACAAGAACAGGGAGGTGATGTTGAACTGTATAATACATTGGTTAGACCGCAAGTAGAGTATTGTTAGGAGATGTGGGCATATTATTATAGAAAAGGATGTGAGTGCATTGGAGAGAATGCGGAAGTAATTTACAAGAATGCATCCAGGAATGAGGAATGACAGTGATAAGGATAGATTGAAGAAGTTGACACTGTTCTCATTCGAGAGACGATGGCTGAGAGGAGATTTGATAGAGGCTTTTGAAATCGAGTGGGCTGGATGGAGCCCAAGGGAGAAACTGCTCCTGCTTGTGAAAGGGACAAGGACAAGAGGGCAGAGAGTTAAAGGGATGGGCAAACCAAACAGGGGTGATGTGAGAACAAACAAACACATTTCCACTGAGTGAAGAGTTAGAGTATGGAATGTACTGCCTGGAAATGTGGTGCAGGCAGGTTCAATTGGTGTCTTCAACAGGGCATTGGCTGGTTATTTGGATAAAAATCATATGCAAGGTTATGGGGAGGAGGCAGGAGATTGGGATGAGGTAATGATGCTCGTTTGAAGAGGTGTGCAAGCACAATGAGCCAAATGGCCTCCTTCTGCATTGTAAGAATTCAGTGATTCTGTACGGAGGGATATCGCTATGACAAGAAGTTGGGGAGGTTTTGTCTGTACTTGAGGTCTCACAGATTGAGAGATGACCTTGTTGAAACATTTCAGGTTATGGGGGTTTGACAGGCGAGATGCTGAGGGTTATTTCTCTTCGTGAGAGAGTTCAGGGGCAGAGGGAATAATCTCAGAGTAAGGTGTGTCTGTTTAAGACAGAGATGATGAGGAATGTCTTTTCTCCGAGGCACTGGTTGTATGAAACTATTTACTGCAGAGGCCTGGAGAGGCTGGGCCATAAAGTGTATTAAAGACTGAGTTAGACAGATTTTTATTCAGTGAAAGAGTTAAGAATTATTGGAGGAAGGTCGGGAAGTGGAAGTGAGGATGATCCCATCACCCTTGAACTTATTGAATCACAGAGCAGATACGATGGGCCAAATGGCCTCTTTCTGTTCCAATGTATTATGATCTTATTAAATTGTGGAACAGGCCCAAAGGCCTGATGGCCTGCTCCTACTCCATGTCCATCTGTTTATATGTGTCCCTGCCTGCTAGGCCACAATGTTTAGCAGGTACATCTGGAACCTCCACCAGACTGGGAAGGCTGAATAGGGCCCCAGTGAGAGCTGTATTAAAGCTTCAATTTTAAATGTTTGGATTTCCTTCAGCAGTCCAATACTTGATCTAAGCCTGAGCCCCTGGTTAGCCCCAATTCTACTCCTGTTAATGTGGGATTCCCCTCTAATCAGGGATAGATACAGCAGTTACACAATAGCACCCACTGAAGGGCTTAGACTTGGGAATTCTCACATTTGGAGTCTGCGGACTGACACTTTGTGATAATAATGATTGTGTTTTCGTCACCACTGAAGTATTTAAACATTTAAATGATGCTTGGGTACTGATCAAGTACAGGGACATTCTGGAATGTTCCCTGATCTCCTTTCACTTGCTCAAAACCAATTACACTTCTCATTTTTCTGAGTTCTGATGACAGGTAGAGACATGACAATGTTTAACATTTCCATGTCGGAGATGAATCAATCTGTGAAATACTTATGATGTGGAACTTTAATGTAGGATAATCTGTTGCAATGTTTTTATCATATTTCTTTACAGGACATTTTTGCCTTTGTTCCAAGTGGTGACCCATTTAAAATTACAACACAGAGTAACCATTCCAATCATGTCAGTGTCACTACCCCAGTGACAGGCAGAGCCTGTGAAACACCCCCGGTAAGACAGAATTACCCTTCAGTATCTCAATTCCATTATTTATAAACATCGATTTGATAGAAAAATATCTCACGTATGAATTTCCACTTTAGGAATCATCCACCAGCCTGTCCTCTTCAGCAGGTAAATGAACTTTATAATAAAACCTACTATTCAGTTTTGGGAATTGTGCGACAGTGATGGTTGTATTACTGCAGAACTTGCTGGATGGAAGCACAGTGGGAGAAAGACCACTGTAACAGCAGATTGTGGAAATATCTTGTTTGAATTTTCTTATAAAACACAGCCCCCATTTATCTCTCCACCCTGGAGGCTCTCTGCTTCTATTCCCGATGAAGAACTTTTGCCTGAAATGTCAATTTTCCTGTTCCCTGGATGCTGCCTGACCTGCTGTTCTTTTCCAGCGCCACTCTAATCTAAACCACAGTTCCAATGATTTCAGCTTTATGGTGTATCCATTGTTTTACTGCAAATGTAGAGCAACCTGCTGTTAGTTTCAAAAGTCTTCAGAATAGCATTAAATATGAGATAATGATGGCAATGGTATTTTATATTCAGGATACTTCCCCTCAGGTGTCCACCAATCTCAGTAACTTGGTGTACTCTTCCCCCTAACCTGTCTCTCCAGCGCACACCAGATCCTGTGGATTTTCACTCATGCACTGCTCTGCATCAACCATCATTCCCCTCAGCTTTCACAGCAACCTTCAGCCAGAAGTGCTGAGTGGATGATCCATCTTGGCCTCCTCTAGTGGCCCCCAGCATTACAGATACCAATCTTCAGCCAATTCAGTTCACTCCACATAATATCAAGGAATGGCTGGAAATGCTGAATTCCGCAAAGGCTCTGGGCCCTGACAACATTCTGGCAATAGTACTGAAGACTTGTGTTCCAGAACTTGCTACATCCCGAGCTAAGCTGTTCCAGTCCAGTTACAAAACTGGGATCTGCACAATAATGTGGAAAATTGCCCAGGCATGTCCTGCACATAACAGGCAGGACAAATCCAATCACCGCCCATCAGTCTACTCTCGATCATCAGGAAAGTGATGGAAGGTGTCCATCAACAGTGCTACCCAGCAGCACCTGCTCAGTAATAACCTGCTCAGTGACGCCCAGTTTAGGTTCCACCAGGCCACTCAGCTCCTGACCTCATTTCAGCATTGGCTCAAAAATGGACAAAAGAACTGAATTCCAGAGGTGAGGTGAGAGTGACAGTCCTTGACATCAAGGCTGCATTCAACCAAGTGTGGCATCAAGGAGTCCCAGCAAAACTGGAATTAGTGGGCATCAGGGGGCAAAATCTTTGGTATTTAGAGTCATCCCTTAACACATAGGAAGATGCTCGTGGTTGTTGGAGGTCAGTCATCTTACTCCAGGACATCTCTGCACATGTTCCTCAGAGTAGTACCCTAGGCCCAAACATCTTCAGCTGCTCCATCAATGATCTTCCCTCCATCACCAAGTCAGAAGTGGGAGTGTTTGCCAATGATTGCTCAATGTTCAGCACCATTCATGACTCCTCAGACACTGAAGCAGCCCAAGTTCAAATGCAACAAGATCTGGACAATATCCAGGCTTGAACTGACAAGTTGCAAGTCACGCAAATGCGAGGATGTGACCATCACCAAGAAGACACAATCTAACCCCCACCCCTTGACATTCACTCCTTGATGTTCCCATCACTGAATCCTCTGCAAAGCCTGTCCACCACCTGCAAGGCACAAATCAGGAGTGTGATCGAATATTCCCCACTTACCTGGATGAGTGCGGCCCCAAAGATGCTCAACAAGCTTGACACCATCCAGGATAAAGCAGCCCGCTTAATCCCCACTACATCCACAAGCATCCACTCCCTCCATCACTGATGCTCAGTAGCAGCAGTGTGAACTATCTACAAGATGCACTGCAGAAATTCACCAAAGATCCTCAGTCAGCACCTTCCAAACCCACAACCACTTCCATCTGGAAGGACAAGGGCAGCACAGACATGGGAACACCACCACCTGCATATTTCCCACCAAGCCACTCACCATCGTGACTTGGAAATATATCACCATTCCTTCATCATCGCTGGGTCAAAATCCTGGAATTCCCTCCCTAATGGCATTGGGGGTCAACCCACAGCAGGTGGACTGGTTCAAGAAGGCAGCTCACCCCCACCTTCTCAAGGGCAGCTGGGGACGGGCAATAAATGCCGGCCAGCCAGCGACGCCCACATCCCACAAATGAATAAATAAATAAAGAGCCCTTTCTGACATTACCGACGGGCTTATGACTAAACACCCTCTCCTCCTTTCAAAGAAACATCTGAACAAAGGTTTCCAATTCCCCAATTCTAGTTGCGAGTTTTGGGGAGTTTCTTGTTATTTCCTGTATTACTCCTGATAAAGGTCAAACCATTTTACTTGCTTATATTTTGTCTCCTTCATATTCTGTCATCGTGCAGGTAACAATCCCACTCCCCAGAATTTGGATCCCAACCAAATGTGCTGAGACACGATGCAGCAACTGCTTTCCAGGGGGAAAAACATGAACAACTCTGATTCAGTGAACAAATTCCTAGTGCAATGTGATGGTGTCATTCCTGACAGGTAGGTATCAGTGCTCATAAAATGTGATGTTCATCTGCGAACAGAATCTGTGGGATTGATTGGTCACACAGTGGTTAGCACTGCTGCCTCCCAGCACCAGTTATCTCAGTTCAATTCCAGCCTTGGCTGACTGTCTGGTTGGTGCAGACTCAATGGGCCATGTGGCACTGCAGGAGTTCTGTGATTTTCAACTTGTTGCTAATCAGCTGTCTGTTATAGACACCGTCTAATTTTCACCTCCAATTAATGTACAATTCCAGTTTAAGCCCGGTGATTAAATTAAACATCTACGAGCAAGCGTTCATGTGAATGTTGTGTGGGGGTCAGGTGCTTACCTTTTGTCACATGTTGGGTATTTCTCTCCTTTCCCTATGTTCCTGGTTGAGACCCTAGTTCAGGATAATTTCCACCCATCGAGGTCAGGTTCCATGTTGGCGTGGTTAGCAGGTCTGTTAACATTGCTGATGGCATGGGGGCATTTGCAATATCACGTGAAGATGGAAGAATTTCTTTACATGTTCACCTTTTTTACGCTCCCATTTTGTCTGTTTAATGCTCCCTGATTGATCGCACTAACCCGTGATTAAAATGGTTAGTGCCTGATACACATGCCCAGTCCCTGGGAATGCTGGCTGCCAGACTCTGAGCACCCCCAGGGCTCACAGTATGAGAAATATATCTTGCTTCATTTTATCATTTACTGAATAATCCACGGTATGTTTTCCTGGATTTATTAAAGCACTTTACAGCATTTCCCCTGGAAAATCCTACATGTGTCATCAACAAGGTCCCTCTGGTTATGAGCTTGTGGGGGTGACCCCTTTACTTTTTATTGTGGAGCCACGTACATGTTGCTCACTGCATAGATGTTGCCAGACTGAATATTTCCAGCACTTTCTGCTTTTATTAAATTGCGTTTCTGTTGTAGTACAACACTGGAGAGAATACTCGCAGAGATAGAAATTGAAGGAGGAAATCAATCCTTCTCAACGCCAAATTACTTTGCTCAAATTCAAAGAATAGAAGCTGAAAAGTTCCCAGGACTTCACTTTCCTCCATCAGATTTGGTGAGTGTTGTGTTTAGCTGGGCATTGTAAGCAATGACTATCATGTGTTGGGAACTAACACCATTTTTAGAGAAAATGTTGGGAGAGGGCTTGAGAATCTTTCAGTGTAGTTATTTTAAACTGAAGTTAACCCTTCCTTTGAATTCACATTGATACTGTATTCTAGACTTATTTAATTCCATTCAATGTTTGTGAACTTCCTCAGGGTCATATTTAATCCGATCCTGAGCCTCTCCAAAGGTGCTCTTGAGTTTGGCATCAGGAGATACATCACAATTGTTCATAAATTTTTATTATTCACTTAGAGTTTGGATTTGAAAAAAATTGTAAATTTATGGATGAAACCAATACAAATGGAGATTACCACGAATGATCAGAAATCTATTAATTGCAGAATGGGCATAAAGTTTACAAACAAATATCAATACGTATAAACATGTGATACACATTTTGGTTTGAAAGATAAAGACATCATCTCTTACTTGAAAAACAAGAATTTAATTTGAGTCCAGTAACAAAAGGATCTCAGCAGCAGTACACAGATAATTAGGGTGGCATGGTGGTTTGATGGATAGTACTGCTACCTCACAGCGCCATGGGCTTGGATTCGATCCCACCTTTGGGTGGCTGTCAGTGTAGGGTTTGCAGATTCTCCCCGTGTCTATGTGGGTTTCCCTCAGGTGCTCAGGTTTCCTCCCACAGTCCAAAGATATGCAGGTTGTGAGGATTGACCGTGATAGTGTCCTGGGGTGTACAGGCCAGGTGGGTTAGCCATGGGAAATGTCGGTGTGTGGGTCTGGGTGAGATGCTCATTGGACGGTCGGTGGGAACTTGATGGGCCAAATGGCCTGCTCCCACAATGTAGGGATTCTATAAAAATGCAGGTTTTTAAGTTCAGAATAAAAGAATCATCGTGCTGAGTTCACATCGAGATGAATAGACTGAAAAGGAAGGAAATTATGTAAAACTTATCTCAAATCTTGGTTAGATCACTCTTGGAGTCCTGTTTACTCCGAGAGAATGTGGAACTCACTACCAGGGGGAGGAATTGTGGTGAACTGCGGGGATGGATTGAAGGGGAGGTGAAGTACTGTACGTCCATGTGGGAGAAGGGAATACAGCAAAGCTTTCCAAAGTGGGTTCGCAAATGCTCTGACAGAATGATGCAGCTTTACATTCTTCCATTTCCTCAATCTGTGGGTGTGGCCTTAATGAGGTGTGGCTCCTGCAGCACTGACGTTGGCCAACCTTACACACTGTTTGAAAACCATGAGATTTCCTCAAACCTCTCTGACCCATACCTCTTGTTCTTACAGTCCCACATGCCTCCATTCTTCAACGTTTCCCCCTTCTTTTAAAAGTCTTTGCCCTTCCCCTGCTCTATCGGTCTTCCCCAGCTCCACTGGCCCTCACATCTCCCATTCTCACTGAATGGCCACAACAACTTTTCAGCCTTGTACAGGTGCCCTGGGTGGGAAAGGTTCAGAACCCTGGAACACAGGGTAAGTCTATTAGAGTTAGATATTGAAATCCCCGAATCCCCTTTCGGGAATAAAATCTGCTGTGTTTACCTGGTCTGCACTACATGTGACTCATGTACAGGGCCGTGGTGAGGCCATACCGAGAATATTGTTGCAGTTTTGGTCTCCTTTTCTGAGGAAGGATACACTTGCTCTCGAGGGAGTGCAGTGAAGGTTTACCAGAATGATTGCAGGGATGGCGGGACTGACACATGAGGAGAGATTGACGAGGATAGGATGGTTTTTGCTGGAGTTCAGATGAGTGAGTGGGGAATCTCATACAGATTTATAAAATTCTAACAGGACTAGACAGGAAGGGAAACCAAAACAATGTTCCTTTGTTTCTTTTTCCCCCCATTGGATGTGGGTGTCACTGACCGGGTCAGCATTTATTGCCCATCCCGAGTTGCCCATGAAAAGGTGGTGGTGAGATGCCTTCTTGAACTGCTGCAGTCCATGTGTTGTAGGTAGACCCACAATGGTATTGGGAGGGAGCTCCAGGATTTTGACCCAGTGATAATGAGGTAATGGTGAAATACTTCCAAGTTAGAAAGGTGAGCCACTTGGAGTGTTAACCAATTTAAGATTCATGAAAGACTGAGAGACCGTTGGAGAGAGGGTAGGGAGAGGTTTGAAAGAAAAGAATACATACCAGTAAAAGAGCAGTTTAATTTTGACAGTCCCCAGACCATCAGAGCGAACAAGATGTCATAAGCTGTTTCAGCAGTTCAGGTAGACAGAGCAGAAAAAAACCCTTAGCATTTCTTAGTCTGTCAGTGTCTGGGTATCTCAGAAAAGGCAGTAATGGGGAGAAAAGATCACAGGTGAATGTGTAAATGTCACCCTGGTGAGCTTGTCAGTTGAGTAAGAAATTGACCGGAGCGACAGTTCACAGGGGGTTAAGTGTGTGTGAGAGATACTGTCGTGGAAATGGGTTCATGGGTCTTTTTGCTGTTTATGATTGAATACTTCCAAAACGTCTCACTTATATCATGCTGTTGGTTATTCCAGTTTGTATACTAAACTTCTGCTCTTAGTTAAAAGAATATGAGAAACCTCTTATGAAACCTCTTGTGGGCGGCACGGTGGCACAGTGGTTAGCACTGCTGCCTCACAGCGCCGGAGACCCGGGTTCAATTCCCGCCTCAGGCGACTGACTGTGTGGAGTTTGCACATTCTCCCCGTGTCTGTGTGGGTTTCCTCCGGGTGCTCCGGTTTCCTCCCACAATCCAAAGATGTGCAGGTCAGGTGCATTGGCCATGCTAAATTGCCCGTAGTGTTAGGTAAGGTGTAAATGTAGGGGTATGGGTGGGTTGCGCTTCGGCGGGTCGGTGTGGACTTGTTGGGCCGAAGGGCCTGTTTCCACACTGTAATCTAATCTAATCTAATCTAATCTAATATGTTCAGTGACTGACCACCATGGCACCCAAACTGGAAAAATAAACTTTACAGTCAATCAAGTCAGGTTTCCCTCTGGAATCTAACTGGTTCAGTATTATCACCAGCTGGGCTCATGATAAACAATTGATTTACCTTGTTTCATTCAAACAGATCCAGCAGCAAAATGTCTCAAGCTTAGCCCGAAAGGTTGAAATTGAATTGCCTCCAACTCTTCTGGACCAGGTTAAGGAACAGCCAAATGTTCAGATCTCGAGAGTCATTTTTGTTATCGATGGAAATACAAACCTTTTCCAGGTAACGTAGTCAGAATCAACATTGAAGTATAATGCAAGTTAATTCATTTGGAAAATAACAATAGGATAATATTATATCAAGTAATCGCTACATTTATGAAGTTAACAACGTGAAATGTAGTGCTGTGCCTCGGAGTGGGATGCAAGAAAGGACAGCAGGTTTATGCTCATACACGCTGCTTCATACTCTCATGGTCAACATTTTCCAACAAGAGAGAGAGAAATGTCCCAGTGATTGTATTGTACCGTGTCGTGTGATGGGGCTGCTATACCGAGTAGCTGGAGTTTTGTGGAAGCAGCAGGAACTGGGTGAGGGTCTGGCCTCACTGGGTTCTGCATGAGCACAAGGTGCAGTATCTGGATGTTTGGTCTGAGTCCCAGTCCCCAGGGACTGCTGGGTGATATGGCTGTGGTGCATTGAGCAGCGTGTGGTGAGAGTGGTGTGGTTCGGGGGAAATGTCCTTTTGAAGATACATTCACTGACCTCAACCACCTGTGTAAGTTCACTGACATACTTGTGGCACTGCTTCAGACACAAGACCCACACTTGAAAACAGGAGAGAACACAGCTTCAGCACTCACTCTGTCACTCAAAGGAAAAGCTACCAAATTACATGAATCATTGAGACTGCGACTTAACTGTATTTTATCTCTTGTATGGGGGCTTGTGTTCCTGTACGAACATCACATTTGACCCTTCAATTTACAAAACTCGTTCAGTATTTTTTAGTTCTGGGCTGTATTGAAGTTATAGCAGGAGAACACTGGGTTTGAGACCATAAACTGCTCAGAAGGACAGTGATGTCAACCCTAGCTATGCATCTCATTAATTTTGTACATTTCGACTAAGTCTCCCCACAGCTTCTGCACTCCGAGTTTTACTCACCTCTCCTTATAGCTCATACCCTCTCATCCAGGCAGCATCCTTGTAAACTCTTCTTTCTGAAGCCTCCAATCCTTCCTTTGGACTGACGACCAGAAATGAACACAAAATCCTACGTGTGGCCTAATCAATGTCTTACATAGCTGCATCATGACCCCCTGACTCTTGAACACAATTCTCCAAACAATTTTCTTAAATAAAGGCACAACATTAGTCCTCTGGCAACTCACCTGTGGTGACAGATGAGTCAAATATTTCTGAATGGGCTCCACAATTTCTTCCGTCACTTCCCACAGCATTCTGGGATACACTTGATCAGGTCCTGGAGATTTATTTAGCGTTATATTTTCTCAGACATTCAACACTTCCTCTTCTGCAATGTGAACTGTTTTCAACACATTTATATTTATTTACCCAGAGTTCCCTAGCCACCATCTTTTTTCTCCGCAGTAAAAAATTGACACATAGTATTTATTTTGCATCTCTCCCATCTCCTAACACAGAGAGAACCTCATTGATCTGTAAGGGACCCAATTCTCTCTCGAGCTCCTCTTTTACTGTTCATGTTTTTAGAGACTTCTGAAACTTATCTGCCAAAGGCTCTCATATCCCCTCTCTGACCTCCTGATCTCCCGCTTCAGAATGCTCCTACCCTCTTTATACTCTTCATAAGAATCATTTGATCCCAGTTGTCTACATCTCACGTGTAATGCTTTTGTATTCTTGACGAGAACCCCAATCCCTTCATCCATCCATTGTTCTCTCAAAGGGTCATGAATCTATGGGATTCTCTATTCCAGAATGCAGTGGACATGGGAGACTGAATACATTTGAGGAGGAGAGAAACAGATGTTTAATTAATACTGGGTTAGAGGGTTATGGGGAGAGGGCAGGATAGTGGAGTTGAGGCAGAGATTAAATCAGCAATGATCAGTTGAACGGCAAAATCGGTTTGAGGGGCTGAGTTACCTACTCCTGCTCCTAGTTAATAGGTTTACTGTTTATTACTAGTGTTTTGTCTGCTTCCTCTTGTGTGAAAATGGACACAAAGTACTCAGTATATTGATCCATCATTAGCTTGGTGTTTCTTCCAGAATACCAGTCTCCAGCAAATAAAAAAAAACAAAGGAACCAACAGGAACAATACTTTCAGTTTTTGTTTATTTCATCTTTTGCATCACTTTGACTTTTCAAACATTACTTGTCCTTATATGCTCCATTTTCATTCAGTAATTTTCTACTCTGGCCAGTTCATACTCCCCAATTCTCCCAATCTCTCATATCCCGGGAAGTACTCTGTGATTGTAAAAGAATTGGGCAGTGTGGGTTGGAACAGCTTTCACGAGCTGGGAAAATAGCTGACATTGGGAGACCTGGAGTAAATACTGAAATGGAAGTGAAGGTGCTACAAACATCGGAAAATCCATGGATTGCAAAACCATTTCCAGTTTTAACTTGATGTCAGGTAAACTGGAACATCGGCAGTCACAGACAAAGTGTTCCTTTCCAGGGCAGAGATCAGGTGATTACTTCCATCCACACCACATGAACTTTTCTATTTCCAATATTCAGTGCCCCGGATGAACAGCCTCTCATTACAGGAAGAGATTCTGACTTCAAATGTCGGATCATAAACAATGTGTTCAAAGTTGTAAAGAACAAAAGAGGATTCAGTTTTAATCAGCCTTTTGGAATGTTTTTTAGATTACTTACAGTGTGGAAACAGGCCCTTCGGCCCAACAAGTCCATACTGACCCACTGAAGCACACCCACCCAGACCCATTTCCCTATATTTACCGCTGACACCTAACACTATGGGCAATTTAGCATAGCCAATTCACCTGGCCTGCACGTTTTTTGACTGTGGGAGTAAACCGGAGCACCCGGAGGAAACCCACGCAGACACGGGGAGAATGTGCAAACTCCACACAGTCAGTCGCCTGAGGCGGGAATTGAACCCGGGTCTCAGGCGCTGTGAGGCAGCAGTGCTAACCACTGTGCCACCGTGCTGCCCATATGTTGGTGAGGACATTCTGACCAATGAATCCAAACATGTTTCTGCAAATCTAAGCTGCCTCTGTCTTGTTTGGGTGGGCAGTTTCATGCTGGCTGCACACTCATACCGTTCAGAAATGCTTCTTATTTTGCCTCACTTACTGAAATACCAATAAGGCCAAGTCTCTGCAAAAAGGTTTGTATATACGAATTTATTGAAATGTAATCCTGTTTAAAATACACAGTCCCATCTGTAAAAAGTATCCACACTCCTCAAGGATACATTACTCTTGCTGTCCTTTGTCTCCAGAGTGACAATAACAGCACTGTGTTAAACAATCTAGTAAGTGGAATCGAAGTGGTCAATGTCACCATTGAAAACCTCACCGACCCAGTGACCATTGTCTTCCAGAACACAACCTTGCCGGTAAGGGAAAACACAAACACTCATTCATTCATCGCTGTGCAACTGAACAAATAAATTATTTAAGTAAATGAGAGCCCTTTATGATGTAAATCAATTCCATTTTAGACTTACTCAAGTGGAAAATGTGTCTTTTGGGATTTCAGAAAAGGTGAGTTAACATTTGATAAAACAAACTTTGTTAGCTCTAGAATTGAGGAGTAATGGCTCACCTCTGATTTTCTAACTTTTCATTGTAGGGAGCACAAGTCATGGCATCTGGAGTGAGTCTGGCTGTACGACCGAAAGTCAGCTTCACTACATCACCTGCAAGTGCACCCACTTGACCTCTTTCGCTGTGTTACTGGTACGAATGATCCAATCAAATACTGTGTTTTATTCTGGATGGATTGCAGTAGGAACAATAAATCTCCAGCATGCTGTGATCAATCTGTCCTCTCATTGTGGTTTGAATACAATTTCATTGTGGAATGAAAGGGAAGCAGAGAGACATAGATCATTGAAAGCACAGATGGGGACCATTCTGTCCATCATGTCTGTGCATACTGAGAGGGATCTATCCAAAATCAATCCCACTTTCCAGTAGCAGCTCTGTAAATTACAACAATTTACATACATATCCAATTTTCATTTTTGAACATAATTAGGGTTTGACTCCATTACACTTTTCGGTTGCGAGTTCCAGATCCCTATCTTCTCCTCAACTGCCCTCTATTCATCCACAAATTAATCTAAATTTCTACCCAATGGTTAATGATCTCTTTGCCAAGGGAAACAGGCTCACTCTGCCTCAAGCGCCTATTGCATGTCCATCTCAATTAAATTTCTCCTCAACCTTCCCTGTTCCAAAAAAGCCTGGTCTCTCCAATCTGTCCTTGTGATCTTTATTCCTGGTGATATCTTTGTCAATCTCTGTGTACATTTTCTCTGTGATCAAATCCTTCCAGTAACCCTGTAAATGGTGTAGTGTGCAGGACTCCACCAGTGGCTGACCTAGATTGAGCTGAAGCTCTCTGCTGCTATATTTTACCCCTTGGTTAATCAACAATCCCATTGGCCTTCTTTGCAGCTGATCGACCTAATTTGTAACCTCAGGGAACATGTGCTCCACAGTCTCTCTATTCCTTCACACTGCTCAGTATTCCACCATTTATCGTTTCTTCCCTCACGCATTTGCCCCCTTCCAATTCCCTACTTACATTTCTCTCCATCGCGTTTTCTCCCAGCTCAGTGGTAATCTCTCTGATGCCTGAAGCTTTCTTCCTCACTATCCATTTTTATAACATCTGCAAACTGAATCCTGTCCCTACATCATTGATACCTGCCAAGTAAAGTAAGGGACAGAGCCTTCCACAACCCCACTGAAACAGCCTCCCAATCACAAAAGCAGTGTTGCCCATTGCCCTTTGCTTCCTATCATTGAACAGCTCAGATTCAATTTGTCCCGTGCTCTTGGATCCTGTGGGTTCTTGCTTTTCTGCCCAGTCTCCCATATCATTCTTTCCCCTTAGAGTGGTCCCTTGCTGCTCAGTGACATCGCTGACCCAGATAACAGGGAGGCAACATACCATCCTGGTGTCTGTGGCTACAGTAATGTATGTTTATTCCCTTAAGTAGTGGTTGCACGTCCACTGTCATCATTCGGAATTTTATCGGTGTTTCCCTAAACAGAGTCACCAAGCTGCTCACAGTTTGGCATTGCCATCACCAGTTCACAAACCCACCTCCAATCAAAGAGAAAGATGCATTGGGACTCCTACCTGGTTCTCTTTAGGCAGTCATTCATTCCCTCTCTGCTCGGGGATTATTAAGCTGCAGCATGTCAGCTCCTGCTCACGTTCTGAAGCTCAAGCTGCTCCAGACGGTGATAATTCCTGTGTACGTGATTGTCCAGCACAAGAGGGCTCCTGTGGTACAGTGGGTAGTGTCCCTACCCCTGAGGCAGGAGGCTTGGGTTCAAGTCCTCCCTGCTCCAGAGGAGTGACATCACAATTCTGAACAGGTTCATTAGAAAGTACCTTGTCCAACATGAGAAGCTTCCTGGATTGCTACGTGCTACAGGGTGTGTACTCAACACAACTGAGGTGCCCCACCATGTCCTTTTTCATTGCACAGCGTATGAACTTACCAGAAAGACAGAGGGTTGTGCCTTATTTGAAAAATAGTCCCAGCTACTTGGGATCTGCTCCTCCCCTTGTGCTGATATCACACTATTCTTTTATATTCCCACTGCTCCCATTCCCTTCCCTCCAGGCTTTCCATTTCAACTTCATTTGTTTCGACCTGATTTCTTGATCACAATGAAGTTATCAGTAACTGAGCTGAAACATTTCCCTGTGAATCGCTGATCTGCCTTGCTCTGTGATGCCACTTTGTTATTTGTTTCATGCTGTGTCCTTCAGCTCCCTTTGCTGTTACTCTGCTACACTGCCATTGAAATCACTGCAATTACTCCTGTGACCCACCTCACTCACCTGACTCTCTCCATCCTTGTGGGATCAGACATTGTCATTGATGAGCCGAGGAAAGAGGCAAGTTGGCAATAGTCAAGGTCGAGGCATTTCAAGCTCAAATGATCCAAGGGCAGGCTGTTTTCTCCCAGAACCCCTTGCCAACCCAGCGGCAAAAATAAAACACAGCACAAATTTTGATGTCTGCAAATGCATCAGGCAAGAGAGAATCCCAAAGCAAAGTCTAGATGCCCAGTGCACATTTCTCTCACACATAACAGGCCACTGTGAGCTATCATTTTTCCGACAGTCCAACATGTCATGATCATTGATGCAGATGAGATTGGAAATGTGTCATCCATTACACAGCAGACCCAATTGTTGGAGTTGTTTGTCACCTTTGCAGAAATCGTGGTTTCTGAGGGTTCGTTTTGAATTGCTACATGTCCATTTTGGTTTGACTGTCTCTTTCTCCAGTGTATGAAATGTCCTTAATTTCGGCGGCATTTGATGTAGATTTAACAGAATAGAACAGAGACAATTAATTAAAAAGGACTTCAACAATCCTGGTCTCTAATACTCCGCTGTTTTGTCCAGCTGCTCCATTTTGATTGACAGATATTTCTCTGATCCTTTAGACCTCGGTTTCTTCTGCACATTGAATGGGAGCTGGGTGGGAGCTGGAGTTTTAAGGAACATTCAGAATAGTTGGTTGAGGCTGAACTGCCTCAATTCTGATGTGAAAAGAAAACAGGGTCATCCACTGGCAACGAAGCTGGTTTGACAGACTCTGCAAGATGGCACAATCCACATACATCTCCACCTGCTCACAGCCATGGGACACTGTCTTCTGGGAGCTAAAGGCAGCGTGGATTACAAGGGCACCTGCAACCACTGTGCAGTTGAAGGCTGGTACAGCCAGTATTGGAAATTTCCCTCTGCACCAGTGAGGCATGTTGTACTGGAGACTGGACTTCTTTAGTCTTGTCCATATTTCATGTTTCCTTTCATTTTCCTTTTTTGTGTTATTCCTTCAACCTCTCCTCTGTCAGCCTTGAGTTAAGGTATGAATTGGTGGAAGTGCCTTTAGAACATTTCTAACGGCTTTCAGGATTTTTGTGATCAGCCCTTAAATATGGTGGACCTGTGGCTAGATCCCTGATGGTGCTTTGATGTAAAAACATTTAGAATTTTCTTTCTCAAAGGATTATCACAGTGACGATGCCTCAGATGTTACTTCATCGACACGTTCTGTTGCATTGATTATTGTTGGCACTTTTATCATTTTCATAGTGATTACAGTTCACTGCTATGAGACAATCAGGTAAGAAAATCTGCTCTCAAGGCTGTCATTCTCCTTTTGAAGTGTATTTCTGCTGCAAACCCATTCTGTTTTACATTTACACATTGTTCATTCTGAATTGTTATTTCTTTCAATCAATTACAGGCTACATGCACATACGCTAATACAAACTGATTGGATCAAGTGAGGAGTTTCCATGTTTTACTATGATTTTAGTGTATGCTTTGATTATTTGATTTCCTTCACACAATGAACAGTATATTCCCAAACCCAAAGCAATAATCAGCTATTAATAACCCTTTGACGAGGAGAAGGGACAATGTTGAATCAAATGTTGCTGTCTTGAATTGCCAACAACTCCTGAACGTCACAGTGACCATTCCAATGTGATGGTCCATGTTGCAAAACTTGCAATCCCAGCCTGAAATTCTTTGTATTCTTTGATGTGGGCAGATGGAAAACTGCAGGCTGGATAGAAGTAATTAGAATATGGATTCACAGCGTGTATGAGGGGAAAATCCATACAGGATGTTCGCACCTACACACTGAAAGAATCTAAAACATTAATCTTTAGGTTTATTTATCAAATTGTTCATTTATTCATGAAAGCTCCTCTCATGGACTTGTCTTCCGAGTCTTAGCTTTTCGTAGGAGCTGATGCTTGACTTTACCCCCCTCCTGGGAGGGGCTTCAATCAGTTCACCCGTGGCCAATAGTACTGACTATTTTGAATTTTTGATGATGTGTCAAGTGAAATGTTGCCTTTGTTAAAGTGTTTTAAGTTGAAATTGTGGCAAATCAACGGTTGTAGTTTCAAGTTTCATTCTGGAGACTTGAGCACCTGATCGAGGCTGGTACCTCAGTGAAGTGTAAATGAAGTGCTGCAGTGGCAGAGGGGCTGTCTTTCAGATGAAGCATTAAATCAAAGGCCTCGCTGCCCTCTCAGGTGGATGGAAAAGATCCCCTGGGCCTCTACTGAAACACAGCTGGGGAGCTAGACCAAAGTGGGTTATACTCTTGTACTTGGGTATCTGTGAGGCCCATTACCAACCCCATTGCTGCCTTGAGACAAGGCAGGGTCTGTTAATGTGAAGAGTGCTGCACTTGCTGGAATTCCCAGCTCACCTCTGACACAGCCTCAAACCTGCCACAATGTACAGGATGTAGCCTGAAGGTGTAGGCCTGTTCCCTCACAATCAGGATTTCAGATTAAACTCAACTCTGGACAAACAATCATTCTAAATTCCTGTCTCTCACAGATTAACCCAACTTGTTCCCTCCCAATTGTTGTTTTTATTGTCAGAAACCTGTATCTTAAAGTCATTATGAGTAAAGGTGTGTCAGTATTTCAAGGTCAAGCGAATGAAGACAATTGGCTCTGAAATATCCTGTCAGTGATTTGCTCCTTTTGAATATTTATATTCTCTTTCTTCAACAGCAGGATGATGTGGCCTTCAGGAAAACCTACAGGACGTTCCCGGTTCTAAGCAATTTGAACAGAATGATCCTGGCTTTTCCTCTCGGGCTGAAAATGTGTTGCTGGAAAAGCGCAGCAGGTCAGGCAGCATCCAAGGAACAGGAGAATCGACGTTTCGGGCATAAGCCCTTCCTGAAAAAGTGGGTTGGGAAGGACCATGTTATTAAACAAGACCGTTAATATTTAAATCGCTGCACAGTGAACCTGACAGCTCTGTGCTAACAGACTGTTGAGATATACCAAGATAACATTTATGCCCGAAACGTCGATTCTCCTGTTCCTTGGATGCTGCCTGACCTGCTGCGCTTTTCCAGCAACACATTTTCAGCTCTGATCTCCAGCATCTGCAGTCCTAACTTTCTCCTCGAAGATTTTACCTCTCGAGTGCCATTACATTCTGTGGCTGGAATACTTTTTAAATAGCTGAAGAATTTCCAAAGTTTCTGCTCATGAAGAGACACTAACATAACCTTGTAACTAGAGCTGGTAATTTCTATGTCATACTACATCATGACTGCTTGGAACAAACCTCCAGAATATCTTCTTCCAGTGACAGGTTTGTCTCTGAAGCCAGTCTTCCTTTGTTAAATTGTTTATCACTGTCAATGGATTCCAATCTCACCTTAATGACTGCTCAGCTTGGAGTGTGGGTGAAGAAAGAGGAGGAAATAAATCATTCCTCGATCTTAGTGTTACACTGCACCAAACTGTTTCGAAAAATGGTGAGAGCTCGTTCTCAGTCTTGAACCAGGAGTGCACACTCCTTCCTATTCACTGTCTCGGTGTTCTGCTTTCAGGATGTATGTCTGTCCAGCTCAAACAGCATTGCTGAAACCCAAGGAGCAAACTGCTGTGATTCTGAAATGGGCAGCTGACAGGCTCCATGGCTTTCCACAATGAGATAAGGACAATGGGAAACGTGGATGGTGTATGTCATTCATGATGCAAACCAGTGAAACACAATGCTATCCCTGTCTGTCAAACCTGGCTGAGGTATTTTACAAAGCTAATAATAAAGCACATGGCGAGAAGGCAGAATGTAAAGTTTTGGTGCTCCCCACTTATTGTCCTCTGTCTTTATTTCGGGTCATGATTTGGAGATGCCGGTTTTGGACTGGGGTGTACAAAGTTAAACATCACACAACACCAGGTTATAGTCCAACAGGTGATTATCACCTGATGAAGGAGCGTCGCTGCGAAAGCTCGTGTGCTTCCAATTAAACCTGTCGGACGAGAACCTGGTGTTGTGTGATTTTTAACTTTATTTCGGGTGAATGTGAAGAATGTTTTGCTTTGCTTACATTCTGCTTCTGGGATATTTTGGGCCGATTTACAAACCAGCCTCGAGAACCCTAATCCAGATGAACTCCACAACCAAACCCCAAGCCCCAACAGAATTGCTTTGGTGTTGTTATATTTGAATTCAAATGATTTAATTGGTCAGGAGGTGAGTTCCTGAGGTACCAAGTGTTTCCAGGAGATGGGAGCTGTCAGGTTGGTGTCCATGCCAAAGACAGGTGGCAGCCATGTTGGGGATTGCTGCTGCTTTGAAGAGAATAGACTGAAGGGAATAGAGAATACCTGAGATGGCTGGCAGAGTCAATGGGTCTAGACAGTGCTGTGAAAGGGAAATGGAAATTTAATGCTTTCACCGTAGCAAGTGGGTTGGGAAGGAACATGTTATTAAACAAGACCGTTAATATTTAAATCATTGTACAGTGAACCTGACAGCTCTGTGCTAACAGACTGTTGAGATACACCAAGATAACATTTAAATGTCAGTTCTGCAATGGCCAGGTACCTGAGCCAGCTCTTTGTGGCACAAAGGGACCATTAATTATTGCCGAGTGGCATTTCTTTCCCTTCCCCCACTGGCCCCATGCAAATTGCAAACTGTCACAGAGACCCTGGGATCCTGAGACAAACACCACGACTGTGATTGTCATATCTCACTCACATTGAGTCCCAATAATTAGCTCTTTGAAAATCCAGCCCCACTGTGTCTTTACAGTGCAATGGTTGTGATGTTCTGTGGGGTGATAGAACATAGAACAGGACAGCACAGTACAGGCCCTTTGGCCCTCAATGTTGTGCCGACCTTTTATCCTGCTCTAAGATCAACTAACCTCCATCCCCTTCATTTTACTATCATCCCTGTGCCTATTCAAGAGTCACTTAAATGTCCCTAATGTCTCTGACTCTACCACCACCGCTGCAGTGCAGTCCATGCACCCACAACTCTCTATGTAAAGAACTGACCTCTGACATCTCCCCGAGAACTTCCTCCAATCACACTCATATTATGGCCCTAGTGATCTCCATTTCTGCCCTGGGAAAAAGTCTCTGACTATTCACACGATGTCTCTCATTATCTTGAACACCATTATGAAGTCACCTCTCACCCTTCTTTGCTGCATTAAGAAAAGCCTCAGCTCCTGCAACCTTTCATCATAAGTCCAGTCCAGTCCAGGCAGCATCCTGGTAAATCTCCTCTGCACCTTCTCTAAAGCTTCCACATTCTTCCTATAATGAGGTGACCGGAATTGAAGGCAGTGTGGTCTAACCAGGGCTCTGTAGAGCTGCAGCATAACCTTCTGGCTCTTAAACTCAATGCCCCTATGAATGAAAGCCAACACACCAATTGCATTCTTATCTGCCCTGTCAACCTGGGTCCAAACTTAGAGGGATCTCTGGACATGGACCCCAAAATCCCTCTGTTCCTCCACACTGCCAAGAATCCTGCCTTTAAACTTGTATTCTGAATTCAAATGCAGTCTTACAAAATGACTCCCTTCAGACTTTTCCAGGTTGAACTCCATCTGCCAGTTATCAGCCCAGTTCTGCATCCTGTCAATGTCTCGTTGGAATCTACAACAGGCCTCCACACTATCCACCACTGCACTGACCTTGGTGTCATTGGCAAACTTACTAGCTTTAAACTGAGGGGTGATAGTTATAGGATGGATGTCAGATGTAGCTTCATTATTCAGAGAGTATTAAGGACGTGGAATGACATGCCTAAAACCGTAGTAGATTTGCCAACTTTAAGGGCATTTAAATGGTCATTGGATGAATATATGGATGAGAATGGAATAGTCAATCCTTTCACCTTTTTGCAGTCGGTGAGAGAGAGGGATGCAACGACCAGTCAGAAATGAAGTGCACACATTTCCCTTTCCATTTTCAGTTGTGGTTTTCAGCCATGGTTATTGCCCATTCCTCACGAAACCACATCCCAATTTGGAGAATACTCCCCTTGAAGACTTCAGCACAGAAGGAGACCATCCAAGCCATCGTGTCCACGCTGACTGTACAACAGCACTGTGATTAGTGCCACTCTTCCACCCTTTTCCTGTACCTTACAAGTTTTATTTTCTCTGCACCTAGTTACCAGTTCTCTCCTGAGAGCCACTGTTGAATCTCTTTGTGCCACACTGTGGTCAAGCTAAGTTTTTGTATAGCTGGATAGGATAAATAGACAAAGTCCTTTCTCTGGGGTGGGGGAGTCCAGAACTAGAGGGCATAGGTTTAGGGTGAGAGGGGAAAATATAAAAGAGACCTAGGGGGCAACTTTTTCACACAGAGGATGGTACGGGTATGGAATGTGCTGCCAGAGGAAGTGGTGGAGGCTGGTACAAATACAACGTTTAAAAGGCATCTGGTTGGGTCCATGAATAGGAAGGGTTTGGAGGGATTTGAGCCAGGTGCTGGCAGGTGGGATGAGATTGGGTTGAGGATTGCACTGAAGGGTGTGTTTCCATGCTGTACATCTCTATGACTCTATGGTGGGGTTCACATCGGTGTCACAGGTCGGCGTAACAGCGAGCGCTGAAGGGCCTCTACTGCGCTGTATTGTTCTATGTTCTAACCCAGCCTTCCACTTCATCATCCAACTCATTTATAAAAGCCACAAAGAGCAGTGGTCCCAGAACAGATCCCTGTGGAACACCACTGGTCACCGAGCTCCAGGCTGAATACTTTCCATCTACTATCACCCTCTGTCTTTTGTTGGCCAGCCAATTCTATATCCAGACAGCCAAATTTCCCTGTATCCCATTCCTCCTTACTTGCTGAACAATTCTACTATGGAGAACCTTATCAAACTCCTTGCTAAAATCAATGTACACCACATCCACTTCTCTCCTTTCAATGTTTTTTGTCACACTCTGAATGAATTCAATAAGGCGTCTGAAGTATGACCTGCCCCTCACAAAGCCATGCTTTCTCTAATCAAACTATTTTTCCAAGTAATCATAAATCCTGTCTCTCAGAATCCTCTCCGATACTTTGCCCACCACTACGCAAGACTGACTGGTCTGTAATTCCCAGGATTATACCTATTCCCTTTCTTCAACAAAGGAATAACACTTGCCACCCTCCAATCAACTGACACTACTCCAATGGACAGTGAGGAGGCAAAGATCATCGCCAAAGGCACAGCAATCTCTTCCCTTGCTTCCTTTAGTAACTGAGGGTATACTTGTCTGGCCCAGGGGATTTATCTATCCTTTTGTTTTTCAACATTTTCAACAAATCAACCTGTTCAAACATATCTGTCTGTTTCACGCTGTCCTCACAAAAGACAAGGTCCCTCTCAGTAGTGAATACTGAAGCAAAGTATTCATTAAGGACCTCCGCTACCGCTTCCAACTCGAAGCACAAGTTCCCTCCACTATCCCTGATTGGTCCTCCCCTCACTCTGGCCACTCCCTTGTTCCTCACATAAGTGAAGAATGCCTGAAGGTTTTCTGTAATCCTACCCGCTTAACCGTTTTTGATACTCCCTTCTAGCTCACCTTAAGTAAGCTTCCTTCTTCCTCTTGACTAGATGTTTCACATCCCTTCTTACCCAAGGTTCCTTCACCCGACCATCCCTTCCTTGCCTCAGTGGGACAACCTACCCAGCACTTGCAGCAAGTGCTCCTTAAATAACCTCCACATTTCTGTCATGCATTTCCCTGAGAACATCTGTTCCCAGTTTAGGTGTCTCAGTACCTGTCTAATAGCACTGTAAGACCCCCTACCCCAATTAAATACTTTCCCATACCATCTGCTCCTATCCTTCTCCATGACTATTGTAAAGGTCAGGGAGTTGTTGATGACTATCACTGAAATGCTCTCCCACCAAGAGATCTGACACCTGGCCTGGTTCATTGCCAAGCACCAAGTCCAATACGGCCTTCCCTCCATTCGGCCGATCTACATATTGAGTTAGAAATCCTTCCTGGACACACCTGTCAAAAAACTGTTCCATCCAAACTATTTGAACTAAGGAAGTTCCAATCAATATTAGGGAAGTTAAGGTCACCCACGACAACAACCAGTTACTTCTGCACCTTCCCAAATTCTGCCTTCCAATCTGCTCCTCCATGTCTCTGTTGCTATTGGGGGGTCTGTAGAAAACTCCCAATAAAGTGACTGCTCCTTTCCTGTTTCTGACTCCCACCCACACTGACTCTGTAAACAAACCCTCATCGATGGCCTCCCTTTCTGCAGCTGTGATACTGTCCCTGATTAGCAATGCCACTTCCCCATCTCTTTTACCTCCCCTTCTATTCCTTTTGAAATATCTGAACCCTGGAACAGCCAATAACCATTCCTGCCCCTGTGATATCTAAGACTCTGTAATGGCCACAACATCAAAGTTCCAATTACTGATCCATGCTCCAAGTTCATCACCCTTATTCCTGATATTTCTTGCATTAAAATAGACACACTTCAACCCAACACACTGTCTGCAACTTTGCCCTATCAACTGTCTATCCCCCCTCACAGATTCTCTGTGTGCTGTATCTGGCTGTACACTACCTACTCCACCCTCAGATCCGTAGCTCCAGTTCCCACCCCTCTGCCAAACTAGTTTAAACCCACCCACCCTCCTGCCCAGTACATTGGTGCCCCTCCAGTTCAGGTGCAACCCATCCTTCTTGTACAGGTCACCTTCCCCAGAAGGTATCCCAATGATCCATATCTCTGAAGATCTCCCTCCCCCACCAGCCCTGCAGTCACATGATCATCTACACTCGCTCTCTGTTCCTAGCTTTGCTAGCTCATGGCATTGATCCTGAGATTCCTATTCTACTCATCCTGACTTTTAGCTTCCAAAATAACACCCCATATACTCTTTTCAGGTCCTCATGCCTTTTCCTAGCCATGTCATTGGTACCAATGCATCCCACAACTTCTGTTTTGTCTCCCTCTTCCTTAAGGATCCTGTCAATTTGATCAAAGACATCCCTCACCTTGACACCGGGGAGATAACATACCATCCGGGAGTGTCGTTCACGACCACAGAATCTCCTGTCTGTTCCTCTCACCATTGAATCTCCTCTCACTATCGCTCTCCTATTTCCCCCCTTCCCTTCTGAGCCACAGAGCCAGGCTCAGTGACAGAGACCTGGCCACTGAGGCTTTCTCCTGATAGGTCACTGCTCCCAACAGTATCCAAAACGGTATAGTTATTGATGAGGGGGGTGGCCACAGGGGGGGGTCCCTGCACTGTCTGGCTATTCCCTTTCCCTCTCCTGATGGTCACCATTCTAACAGTGTTTGTCATTATATATGATAATTATGTCAAATCTGCTGAGGTGCTTCTGGATTTGCTGAAAGTCACTTTCTATCAAAACAAACATGTCCACAAAGAATTGACATGATTTGTGAAATCATTCGTAAGATTGTTTCATGTTTGTTCGAGAAATTACATTTTCACAATTTAATCATTGGAAGACACACACTATTGGAGTTGAGCGTGATAATTTCTGGACGTTGAGACACTGAAATAATCTGAATACCTGATGTACAAGTTGTCACCGATTATTGCATCCTGGTGAGAATTTGCTTAGACAGAGCCACATACTTTAATTTAATGCTTGTTTAATGTGTTTAATGCTTTATTGCCAATAACAAAATAAAATGAAATAGCTGTTCTCACATTGTTGTGTCTGAATTTTTAAAAATACTCTTGAAAGTGATGATGACCAAACTGGTGCCAAACCAGCATAAGGACACACTAATTAGGAGGAGGTGGCCATTTGGCCCATTGACCCCACTCCGTCATTGAATACAATCCTGGCTGACCTGATTGTGGCCTTGGCTCCACTTTCCTACCTGGAGCCTTTGACAGAGACTTCTTTTTGTCTCCAAATGCAATGCAACCCAACCTTCAATATATTCAACAACCCGGCCTCCACCACGATCCAGGCAGATAAATTCCAAAGATTAAGGATTCTCTGAGAAGGAAAATTCTGTTTCATCTCCATATTAAATTGGTGACCCCTTTTATTGTGATCCCCCTCATTGTGGATTACCCTTCATGGGAAAACAATCCTCTCAGTCCCCCTCAGAACCTTATCAGTTTCAATAAGATCCCCCTCATTCTTCCAAATTCCAATGAGCATATGCCTCCAACCTGTTCAAAGTTTCCTCATAATCGAATCCTTTCACCCCAGGGATCAGCTTGGTGAACATTCTTCACATTGTTTCCAATGCTATTCTCTCCCTCCTGAAGGAAGGAGACCAAAACTCTACGCAGTTCTCCTGGTGTTGTCTCATCAACCCCCATCAATAATCTGTAGCAGGACATCCATGTTTTTACACTTCTTCAGCGTTTGCTCCTTGATTACTCCCTTTACCTGCATGCTCATATTTTATAGTTCTTGTTTTCGGAAACCTTGATTCTCTGGACTGAAGTATTCTGCAGTCTCTGTCCATTTGGGTGGTGCAATGGCTCAGTAGCTACCACTGCTGCTTCACAGCACCAGGGGCCAAGGTTCAATTCCCAGCTCAGGCAGCTGTCTGTGTGGAGTTTGTGCGTTTTCCCTGTGTCTGTGTGGGGTTGCTCCGGTTTCTTCTCACAGTTCAAAGATGTGCAGGTCAGGTGGATTAGCCTTGTTAAAATTGCCAATAGTGTTAGGTGTGTTAGCCAGGGGTATATATGGGGTTGGGGAATGGGTCTGGGAGGTTACTCTTCGGATGGTTGGTGTGGACTTGTTGGGCCGAAGGGCCTGTTTCCATACTGTTGGGAATCTAATCTAATCTTCGTACCAAAGTGACATTTTCCCACATTATTCTCCAGTGCCTTTTCTTTGTACTTTGACTCATCAATATTCATTTGCAGACACCTTGGAGCTGCCTCAACTTGCTTGCCAACCTATCTTTGTAGTGTCAGGAAATCCTGCTACAAGACAGTCAATTTTTTAATGAAAATAATTGACCCAGATCATATATATTTGAGGGCCCAACATTAATTACTATGGTACTTCACTCGCTCCACCTTTTCAGACTGTAACTAATCTGTTTATCCCAACACCCTGTTGGCTAATGGTGTATTCATGCTAATGTATTACCCCATCACCTTGAGGATTTAATGTGCAGTAAAGTTTTATGGGGCATCTGACTCAATTTTTTTTGGAAATACAAATCTACCACATCTCCTGGTTCCCCTTTGTCCACCTGCTTGTCACATGATCAAAGAAGTCTTGTAACCTTGTCAAAGGTTTCCCACTAACAAACCCAAGCTTGGACTCTGCCTGATTGTATTGTAATCTTCTAAATTTCTTGTGACCACCTTCTTTCCCATCCCTTATTCTCAAGCTTCACCCTGGAATGCTCACTGTAGCTACTCTTACTAATTGTTGAAGTTTTTATTATGTTTTACTATTTCTTGCTAGTTCCCTTGCAATGCCCCAATTTCTTTCTCAAGATGTTTCATCATCCTTTCCCGATCTCCAAAAGTTTTCCAATCTGCTTTGCTTTTGAAATTAAACATACGACAGAATTCACTTCATCTTGGTGTGACCTCAGCAATGGCAAAAACGACGGGACAAAATGGAGAGGCATCAGAATCTCAACACTGATTGTAATTTTCACTTCAACCTTAAATCCTTCAGCATCTCGCTATTGAGAGGTAACTACCTTATTTTGATGCATTTGCATCTTATTATTATTCCAACTCATCTCATTTATGTGACACTGACAATTCTCCTCCCCGTCTCTGAGAAACGAGACAGCACAAATTTCCAATGTGTAAACCTGAAGACTACACCTCACTGATTGCTTGTCCCAGCCATCAGCCATCTCTGCCTTCAGCATAGTATCCCTGCATGCTCCATGGTCATCACCCTCCTTGACCTTCATCCATAATCAGTCAAGGGATCGGTCTGATTCCAATCCAGGATGTGGAACATGGTTAGGCTAGAGATCCATTTCCTTGCAGTCCATGGACTGGACCAGCATCAATCCCAAAGGCCTAGGGCAGCCAGTCCCCAGGTTACAGGGAGACCAGTCAGGGTGCAGTGGAGACATCAGTCAGGGCTGTGCTAGGTTCAGTCACGGCCGTCCCTCCAAATCAGACCCATGGGGTGGCCCACTGTCAGTCCTCAGCTCAGTCCTTGTTAGAGTTCAGACAAATGAGAGAGGATCTCATAGAGACTTAGAGACTTCCACAGGTATAGACAGGGTAGATGCAGGGAGGATGTACCCGATGGTGTCCAGAATCAGAGGTCACAGTCTGAGGATTCAAGGTAGACCATTTAGGAAGGAGATGAGGAGACATTTTATCACCCAAAGAGTGGTGAGCCTGTGGAATTCATTACCACAGCAAGTAGCTGGTGACAAACCATTGAATGTATTCAGGAAGCAGCTCGAGATAGCACTTGGGGTGAATGGGATCAAAGGTTATGGGGAGAAAGCAGGATTAGGCTATTGAGTTGGATGGTCAGCCATGATCATGATGAAAGGTGAAGCAGGCTTGAAGGGCCGAATGGCCTCCTCCTGCTCCTAGCCTCTATGTTTTTGTGTTTTGCTCAATGTCAGTCGGGAGCTAATCGGGAACAGTCATGGTAACGTGGGGAAAGTGAGCTCCTCATGCCTAGGGGTGGATTTCATTGCATAGAGTCACTAGGGGAATGCTGATGGGACAGGGGGACGTTCTAGAGAAGAAGGATGAAATCAGAGGGGGACTGGCTCTCTCAGGCAATGATCATGCAAAGCCATCAAGGACATTGGAATTTAAAAACTCATTGCCCATGGGACTAAAGTGTGCACATTAATTGTAACCTGAAGGTGCTCAAAGGAATCAGGGGGACACTGTAAGGTCATAGGGCACACAGGGACAGCAACACAAAAGGGAACATGAAGGATGGAGGGAAAATATTCTCACACAGAAGCAGCCTGTAAGTCTCTCACAAGAATATGAAATTGGAACTTTATCACAAAAGCTCAAATATCAATTACACAACAGCAGCAAAAATGGCTGAGACCAGATGAAAAGTGGGTGGAGCAGATATTCCTCTTCTGGGGTGGGTGGAGTGGTTCAGAATCAATTAGCCCTGGTGTTAATGTGAGGGAAGCACAGCCCAATGAAGCTGGGTCAGTGTGTGCGACATACAGGCTTCCCTCTTCCCACATGAGCAAGTAAATTCTTCTCCAGCTAATTCCAGAATTTTTTCCCTGGAGGGAGTGAGGAGCCTGATATCCATCGTTCCCTTCCTGGCTCAGGCCTCTCAATCAGGTTATTGGCTAATTTGTCCTACAATGAGACAAAAAGAGGAACTGAGCATGTGCAGGAGATGGAAGTGCCAATAGCAGTGATGCAGGGTCACCAGTGAGTAGTAACTACATAATTACTGAAAAGGACAGCGATAGAACAGGAGTTAGAAGAATTCTCAATTGGAGGTGGAAGGTCAGCTGTGCAATGATTTTGCGAAAGTGTGATGGAAACAGGTTCTTGAAGGTAAATCAGTGTCAGTGCGCTGCAAGATATTCACGTGGGAGATTCGAGGGTTTTAGAATAAATATGTTCCCATAAAGAAAACAGGGGACAATGGCCAAATCTTGAGACCCACTCTCCCCAAGATATCAAGGAGCTTATGGGGATAACATAAGGCAGAAAGGAAAGCTTCTATCCAATACCGAGGGGTGTTGTGGGAGAGCTGCAGTGTCCTTCCTCAGGGCCAGAATGATCTGGGTGCAAGTCCCACCTGCCCCAAAGGTGTGTCACATCACGTCTAACCAGTGTCTGACTGAAGTAAATAATTATGTCTGATGCTGAGAACTCACACTGGAGAAATTTAAGAGGGGTAGGAGAGTGCAAAGAGAAATCAAAGAGAATACAAGGGAAAGCAAACTGAGGGCAAGAAAGGACCTTGGCAAGCACAATCAAGGTGAATGGGGAGATGGGTTATCAATACATTAAAAGGATCATGGAAGAAAGAGGATGACCCATAAAAGAAACCCAGACATAAGGGTGAAAGATATTGGCAAAGTTCTTCAGGAATATTGTCTCAGTCTTAACAAGAGAGCAGCTGATGCAGACATTGTAGTTGAGGAGGATTGTGAAATGTCAGATGTGATAAACCCAGAGAGAGAGAAGTATGAATGGAATGGGCTGGTCAGCTGGTCAGAAAAGTTCCAAATGGAATTTAACCCAGACCAGTGTGGGACAGTGTGTTTGGTGAGGTCAAGCAAGGGAAAGGAACAGACAACAAATGGGAGAATATTGAGCTACAGAGATGCTGAGAGATCTTGGAGTGGATGACCACAGACCCCTAAAGGGAGCAAGGCAGGTCAACAAGGTGATTAAATAAGTACATGGAAACCTTCTCTTTATTAGTTCAGCCACAGCAGGAATAATGTGCACAGTTCTGACCACATCACAGAAAGGATGATTTTATGAGAAAGGGCACAGAGAAGAGTGAAGGATATTGCCAGGACTGGAAAATACAGCAATGAGGAGGGACTGGATTGTCTAGACTTGTTCTCCTTTGAAGACAAATATTAAGATGAGGTTTGACGAAGATGTTCAAAATGAAGGAACTTGGGTACAGTTGATAGAAAGGGCCTATTTAGCAGAAATCAGTGACAAGAGGGCAGAGACTGAAAGTGATTGGGACAATGATCTATGGGGAGATGAGGAAAAGTGTTTTAATCCAGTGGGTAGGAGTCTGGAAGTCATTGTCTGAAAGGAGAGCAGAAGCAATGATCCGTAACTAATTTCTAATGCATTTCGATATGCATCTCATCCTTAACCTGCAGGGCAATGGACCAAATGCTGTAAAGTGGGATTACGATGGGTGGCTTGTTTCTTTGGCCTTGCAGACATGACGGAGAAGGACATGGAAGCTTGGGAACTTGGGGATATAAATTTGTAGAATTTCTCTGCATTCCATTCCTGATTTCACTCGAAGTATCCTCCCACTGCCCTTATGCTTCCCGAGGGATTCACGCAATCCCCCGGTCTATACCTGACATATTCCTCCTTTTTCTGAGCAGTGCCTCAATTTTTATATTCATCCAGTATTTCCTGTACCCACCAGCCTTACACAATGCACTAACAGGAACATCCTGTCTCTGAACATCTGTTCCCTCATGTTTGAAGGCCTCCCCATCTCCAACCATCCCTTTCCCTGTGAAGAACCTTTGCCCAATCAACCTTTGAAAGTTCCTACCTCACACCATCAAAATTGGCCTCACTCCAATATTGAACTTTAATTTTTGGATCAGGTCTGTCCTTTTCTAAACTATTTTAAAACTAATAAAATTATGATCCAATAAAAAAAACAAAAGAAATCCTGATGCTGGAAAACAGAAACAAAAACAGAAAATGCTGGAAAACGTCAACAGGTCTGGGAGCATCTGTGGAGAGAAATCAGAATTGATGTTTCGGGTCCAGTGGCCGTTCTTCAGAACTGATGGTAGCTGGGAGAAAGTTGGCTTTTATAGAGAAGATGGGGTTGGGGATGGGTTGAGGAGTAAGTGACAGGTGAAGAAACAGCCTAAAGTGAGAGGTGGACAGTCAGACAGACAAAGGTGTGTTAATGGTCAGCATAGGAAACCCAACCCCAACCCAACACCCACACACTAGGCCTTGTTATTACATGGTTTGCTATTACACACAGCCAGTTGTTAGCCATGAATTGTCCCCATTGGCTGCTATTCATTCTCATAGGCTGGCTGTCTGGATTTGAACACTATATTTATAATGCCTGTGTACATCTTTCTAATAGACAGCTGAGGTGGTTCTCAGGTTATGGCTTTCCATTTTCATGTGACCTTCCCGTACCTTCTGCAGATGCTCTGCCTGCTTTGGGTTGGGGATATTGATTCTGGGTCTGACTAGTAAGACCAGCTTCCAGAACGTTATCATGTCTGATAGACGGGTCCTGCCGTTTTACTGGCTGTGCTCACTGTATCCTATCAGGCCGTCACTGACACAGCAACAGTAGCTCCTTGTCCTTGCTGTCGAATCTCTCATCTGACTCAGTTGTGAGGGTGTTATATTCAGGAGGTGATGGATCCTTACAGCCAGAACTTGTATCTCATCTTTCTCCTGTGGCAGCAATCAAGATGGGGAGTCTGTCAGCACCATTTCTCTTGCTGGCTTGTATTTCTAAGTGGAGTCATAACTCTGAAACCTCAAGAATAACCTCTGTCTTGTTGACATTTTATGAAGATGATTCTTGTCGGTCTGCTCCTGTGGATGGTGATCAATGTCCAGGATGAACTTTCTCCCAGAGAAATATGTATGAACTTCTCATATCCCTACACGACTGCCAAAAGTGCTTTTTCTATGTGGTATATCGGGTTTCAGCTGAGGGTAGAGCCCGGGATACAAATGTTATTGGCTTTCCTTCTTGTTTCAGGGCTGTCCCAGCACCCTTTGGAGAAACAGCTCCTTAGAGAGTGACAGATGGTTTCTGTTGTAGTATGATAGGCTTATCCTACTTGAGATTCAATAAGAGTGTACCAGAAGGATCTAACATTTATCCAGAAGCCAGATTTCCAGCAGGTATTCCCTGGACTGGGGGATCACTCTCTGGTCCCGAGGACAGCAGTGAAAGAGAAATGGGGAAAGGACACAGCTGAGACTTTCCACTGAACTCTGGACATGAACCTGTGCTCTTCAAAGTTCCCAGAAACATCCTTGAACGTTGACAGTGGGGCTCAGTTGGCTGGAGAGCTGGTTTACAGTGCAGAGTGATGCCAACAGTGAGGGTTCAATTCCTGCATGAATTGAGGTTCCCATAAAGGGCTCTTCTTCTCAACCTCTCCCTCCCCCTGTGCAGGGTGACCCTCAGGTTAAACCAGGACCAGATGACTCTCTCCAATGGACCACTCAGCCTGTGGTGACATTACCTTGAACTTATTGAATATTCACATCCTCTCCCAAATCCTTGCTAATTTTAGTTGGAGGAGAACCATGACAAATACCTCCCTAGTTTCTAATAGGTACAAACATCCACAGGGCTCCCTGCCTTTGAAATGTTCGAGCTCAGTGTTAATTTCCAGCTCCTTCTCCATTATTTACTTTGGATCCATTAGTCCAACACAAGGGCAGGTTGCAATCTGAATCTGACACATTCGAGTCTGAGTCCCAGTCAAGGGAGGAGCAGCTGAGTCACTTTCCCACTGCCCACCTCACAGTGTTTAATCTTCTCATGGATGGGACACAAACAACTCAGAACAGTCAGACTTTGTGTTTCTGATGGAGGTGGAGGATGGGCACAGGTATCTCACCCCATCCAATGTAAGTAATGGATGTTGGTCATTACATTATTTCCCTCGATCCTTGGCCTCCTCCTTCCTCATCTTCAGGATTATTTCCAGTCCATCCCTGACCCTGCTCAGTGAATTGGAGTGACTTTACACAGCTGTATTTCCTCATCTGTGTCCTCTTCTCCCCAACAATCGATTTCTCCACCCACTCCAAATTACTGCCTTCCCTCCTCCCTCAAAGTATCCTGTGATAAACTTTGGGATGTTTCATTGCTAAAGGTGCTATCTAAATACATGTTGTTGTTGTAGTGTTGCCAGCTCCCCATGCTGTTGCCCATGCACTGTACCAGGTTGTACATTCTCTTGTTGCTGTTCCTGTTGTCAGCAGCAGCAAAGCATCCGATCTCTGCCTTGTACAGTACGCAATATGGAGCAAACAGATGGAAAACAACTTGTCTCATTGATTGTAGCTCAGGGTGACCACTCTCTCAGTCAGAGTCATACTTTGTGCCCTGGGAATTAAAGATAATCAGGTGTCTGTTTGTTGAAATATTCTTTTCATGAAGATTTATATCCACATTGTTTTTGGGTAAACTGCTCATTATTTCTGTGTCCAATGCTCTCCTCCTCCACACAGGACATTCACTGACTGGAATCTCCTCTGAGGCTGCCCCAACATTGAAGCTTGCCCCAAGTGTAACTGACTGCATGAGTTCCCTCAGTGATCGATAACATCAGAAGATGGTGCTGCCTTTGACATATTTGGATTCACCTCTTACTTGGCTCAACATTCCCTTATTTTTTATTGAACCACCAATGGATAACCTTTCCTGCAGGCCTGTGTCCAGCTCAATGTTAGGGATGGCACGGTGGCTCAGTGGTTAGCACTGCTCCCTCATACCACCAGGGACCCTGGTTTGATTCCAGCCTCAGGTGCCTCTCGGTGTGGTATTTGCCCATTCTCCCCGTACCTGTGTGGGTTTCCTCATATAATCCAAAGGAGTTCAGGTTAGGTGAGTTGGCCATGCTAAATTCCCCATAGTGTTCAGGGATGTGTTAGTTTGAGGTAAATGTGGTGGAATGGATTTGAGTAGGATACTGTTTGGAGGCCAGTGTGGACCTGTTGGGCTGAAGGGCCTGTTTCCACACAGAAAGGATTCTATGAATGTTAATGCCACATTTTTCCATATTTCCATGTTTACGAGACTGGTGCACACAGAGCTCAGCTCCGATTGTTCCAGGAAATCAATAACGCTGGTTATCAATGCAAAAGTACCTGCACAGGCAAATTTCTAGCACATATAGAACTCCCACATTGTGTGTCAGTTTCTCAATGTCCAGGACCCGCAGGCCACAGGTAAGGAGCTGGTATTACTTTATTTATGCTTTTAATCAGAATATGTTTACTATTTAAGTCCAGGTTGACAAAGTCGAATGTGAAATGTAAACCTGCTTGTTTTAATATATTGTCATTACCCGAGTCTTCCTGAATGATAATACATGTTGTGTGAGGAATGCTCAGGGCAATTGTAAATTTTTCTGTTTTTAACAAATTTCTGAACATAAATGTATTGATACAATCGAGGTTTTATAATGGAAGGCGGAGAACATTCTGTGTGAAGTATTTTGTGACCCTCTGTCTGTGCACTGTTTCATGGATAGTTGCACAAACTGTTCCTGAATTTCCTGGTCTGTTATTGTACCTCACGGTTCCTTTCAACACTGACCCTGCCAGGGTTAGTGGGACCTACAGGAGGGTATCACATTGGTGAGGGTGGGATTGGTGCACAACTTTGGGTGTAACTCTGGAACCTGCCGTCCCTGTGTTTTCAGAAGCTCCTACACTGCCCTGTGTAAGATTTGGAATGAGGACTGTATGAACACAGTAATACTCCTTCTACTCTCTGTGGGTGTCGATATGACTCACTCACACAGTCATCCAGTCTGTACAAAGGCTGGGTCTTGGTTCCAGATCAGGATGACTTTCTGAAGAACAGAAATTCCTATCCCCTGTCCATCATAAGTTCTGAGTCACTGTGTGAACTTTCCAAGACAGTGAGAAAGCAGTATCATTGGAATTAGAATTGCAGGGTCACAGTTTTGTTTAGTGGACGGCTGACTAGACTGATATTTGTGTCTCACAATGATGAGGGTCCTGAGTACACCCCAATGTGAGTGATTTAGGGCAGAGGGCAGTGGATGCTTCTTCCACAGATCTAGAGGCTGTGGTGTGAACATGAAGTGAATGCAGTCTAACTGTCCGTGTTGCTGAGGTCTCACATGGATTCACCATTACATTTTGACCTCTCCATTGAATACTATGTTGTCAGAGGGATCTATCTGGCCCACTGCCCAAATTCAGACAAACATCAGTCAGGCCATTTTTCTCTTGACCATGCAGTGCTGCTCATGGAGCTGCTGGTTTTACACACTGTACTTTAACCCCAGTATCCCCAAGAAGATATTGGTGTAAGGGGAACATGTCAGTAATTCTGGTGTCATCTGTGAGGTGGTCAGTGCAATTTTAACATTGAATGTGTGTGTAAAGCCCACCCTCCATATTGGACAATTAGCTCCTGACTGGCAGCAGCTGTAGATTTTGTTTTCATTTTGCTGCTTATGCAGATTATTCCTGATGTTTATCATTTGTTGAATCAACAAGTTATTTCCATGACCTACTTAGCCTATTTGATGAGTATTTTAATTGAGGTGTGGTAGAGACAGGGGCTGTAGAATTCCACTCCAGCCCATTCCTGTCAGGGCAGATGTGTGGATATGTTCTGGGTGATCTGGAAATATACAGCAGATTCTGACATGAAAACAGCCTCTTTGGCTGATTTAGTCCATCTCCTGCCAACGTGGAGACCATGGGTCCAGTCAATGCCCTCTCCTAATCACTCCGAGCTGGTGGACAAGGAGACAACACCCAACAAGGTCATTTAAACAGACAGCCATCCAATGGCCACTTAGCACTCAGGTGCTTTGACTGAGTTTTGTTGTTGCAAAGTTTGCGGATGCCCTGTGGTAACCTTAAAACGTGAAGGTCTAGCTGAACGATGGGTGATCCAAACACTTTACTGGCCCCCTGTTGATTGTGCAGTCTGATTCAGTGCTGGGCTGCACACTGACATTATTGAAGTGAGGAGACACTGTGTCGTTTGCATGCTGCCTGTCTCAATGAGAACAAATGTAGACTCATCATAAATTGTAATTCCTGATTTCTACAATGGAAGTTTCCTCACTGGAAGTTTTCATCCACAGTCAGTTATTTCGTTGAAGCCGTACTCTGTGTTCATCCTGACAGATTCGTACCTGAGGGACATTAACAATATCTCCCTGGAAATACCATTTCCGATTGAGCAGTTTGGGTTTCTCTAGCCTTTCCATGTTTGAAACAGGGATCAGTCTTCATATTATTAATATACTTCTTTTGAATATTGTTTAATGAATGAATGTATATGTTTTTGGTGACAAGATGCAAACTCAGAAATCCAAGAAAGATGAGACCAGTGTATTATAAAACCCTCACTTTAAACTTTTAAACAGTTACATTCTTATGTCTGACCATTCTGTGCTGTATTGAGTAATTATTTTCATATTGTTCAGACCATTGAAATTGGTTTGTTCAGTATCATTCTGAAACCCCTTACTAAATGCTCCATCCCAGTTCAGTTCTTCCATTACACACCTTTTTATCTATTGTTCATTCCTTTACAGAATGCTTGTGATGTCGACAGCATAGACATTAGTGGGATTAACAGTAACTGGTGTCACAATGAGGCAGCTGGTCTTGCTGGGTTAAACTTTCACCAATATACCATCCCCACTCCTTAACTAAAAACCCTCAGCATTAACCCCAACTCCCAAACCCCAGCCCAAAACCCAATTTACATCAGTCATCCTGATTTCCAACTTGAACACCTAATCTGAACTAATAACCTCTGACCCTATCCCCAGTTTATCACTTGAACCACTTCAAATCTTCCCCCAAACCTATAAACCATACGTTTCCAGTAGCAGGTCTATTGGTTATGGTCTGAATAACCATGTGTGTTTTCAATTGATTATTCATCTATTTGCCCATTAATTTTGGCTGGTCTGATTCCTGCCCTAAATATCCTGCAGTGGTGTAATTTGATTCACTCTTTTTCATGATGTATGGTCCTGAATGATTAAAAACATGAGGAGAATGAAGATTGGGGTCTCTGGTCTCCTCAGACCATGAACTAACAAGGACAGATGAGCTGCCCTCAGCCTCTATCAGTCCCTGTTTCACTTGGTCACTCACAGCTGAGTCCCAGCAGCCTGACAACTCCATCTGAGGTTTTCTCTCCAACAAAATCTCAATAATTTCCCCCAAAATTCACCGATCACGGTGATTTCAAATGGGAGCTACATCCTGTCAATTGGTGTCACTGGGTGTTGGGACAATGACAGGTCATCATTTAACTCCATGTAATTTTGCATGTTTTGGATGTAACCATCATTTGTGTGATCCTCACCCTGTGCTCTCATATTCACAATGTTGATTTTCCAGAGGAGGAACCCAGTGGAAGATGCCTCTCAAAACCAGCTCCTTTCACAGACTGATCAACTGTCACTGCCTTCTGTTATGTTTCTTCAGCTTTCACATTGGGAAAGGTAATTCATTTCTCAGCACTTCCTTTGTTTGACTTCTTTTAAATTTCCCAGTTTATTTTCCATGCTGAATGAGGCTGGTGATCCAATGGGATGGATTATGTATCTCAGTGTGAACATTGGTCCCAGTGTTAATGTGATTTCTGTACATTTCCCATCATTGACTGTTGAAAAGAGAGACAGAAAATTAACACGATACAAACAGAGTTCGTCGAAGGTAAAGTAACAAATTAAGACAATTGTAGAGATAAAGTTATCACACAAATGCTGCTGACAGAACATAGAATAGTCCAGCACAGTTCAGGCCATTCGGCCCTCAATGTTGTCCCAGTCTTTTATCCTCCTCTAAGATCAGACTAACCGATTAACCCTTCCTTGTACGATCTTCCATGTGCCTATCCAAGATTCACTTAAATGTCCCTAATGTATCTGACTCTACTACCACTGCTGGCAGTGCATTCCACATACCCCGCCCCCAACCCACTCTCTGAGTAAAGAACCTACCTCTGATATCTCCCCTAAATCTTCCATCAATTACCTTAAAATTATGCCCCTTCATGATAGACATTCTGCCATGGGAAAAACTCTCTGGCAATCCACTCAATCTATGCCTCTGAACATCTTATACACCTCTATCAAGTCACCTCTCATCCTTCTTCGCTCCAATAAGAAAAACCCTAGCTCCTTTCTTCAGATGTCATGCCCTCCAGTCCAGGTAATGTCCTAGTAAATCTCCTCTGCACCTTCTTGAAAGCTTTCCAATAATGAGGCAACTAGAACTGAACACAACATTTCAGGGCTCTGTAGAGCTGCAGCATAACCTCGCAGTTTGAAAACTCAATCCCCCTGCTCATGAAAGCTAACACTCCATGCACCTTCTTAACAACCCTGTCAACCTGGGTGGCAACTTTGAGGGATCTATGGACATGGAACCCAATATCCCTCTGTTCCTCCACACTGCCAAGAATCATGCCTTGAATCCTGTATTCAGCATTCAAATTCAACTTTCCAATGAGAACAGCTTCACACTTTTCCAGGTGGAACGCCATCTGCCACTTATCAGCCCAGTTCTGCATCCTGTCAATGTCCTGTTGCAACCTACAACAGCCCTCTGCACTATCCACAACTCCACCAATCTTTGTGTCATCAACAAACTTACTAATCCATCTTTCCACTTCTTCATCCTACTCATTTATAAACACCACAAAGAACAGAGGTCCCAGACCTGTTCCCAGCAGAACACCACTGTTCACCAAGCTACAGGCGAATACTTTCCATCAACCATCACTCTCTGTCTTCTATGGGCAAGCTAATTCTGTATTCAGACAGACAGTTTCCCTGTATCCCATGCCTCCTTACTTTCTGTATGAGCCTACCATGGGGAATCTTATCAATTGCCTTACTAAAATCCATGTACACCACATCCACTGCTCTACCTTCATCAACATGTTTTGTCATATCGTCAAAGAATTCAATAAAGTTTGTGAGGCATGACCTGCCCCTCACAAACCATGCTGACTATTTCTATTCAAACTATGGTTTTCCAAGTAATCAGAAAATCTGTCTCTCAGAATCTTCTCCAGTACTTGCCCATCAGCATCATAAGACTGCTTGGGGACTGAGTGTAATTCCCAGGATTATCTCTATTTCATTTCTTGAACAAAGGAAAAATGTTTGCCACCCTCCAATCAACTGGCACTATTCCAGTGGACAGTGAGAATGCAATGATCATTGCCAAAGGTGCAGCAATCTCTTCCCTCACTTCCTGTAGTAACCTTGGATATATTCTGCCTGGCCCAGGGGATTTATCTATCTTTATGCTTTTCAAAATTTTCAGAACATCCTCCTTCCCAAAATCAAACTGTTTGAGCATATCAGTCTGTTTCACGCTGTCCTCATGAATGTCAAGGTCCCTCGCAGTAGGTAATCCTGAGGGAAAGTATTCATTAAGGACCTCCCCTATTTCCTCCTATTCCAGGCGCAAGTTCCCTTACTATCCCTGATCGGCCCCACCCTCCCTCCTGCCATCCCTTTTACATAATGATAATGACAAAAATGGGTGATCAAATTTTAACCTCTAACATCAGATTGTTGTACCTGAGACCTTTCAGAGAGTAACACGGTTGCCAAAAAGGGAAAACATGGATCTAAAATGGCTGCAGGGGCCACCTGCCCAAAGGTTGAGCAAGATTCATAAGACCCATTTGTATGAAACAATCTATCTACGGTGAAATTACCATTTTATTTGAAGAAATGTAATGAGTAACCATTAAGATATTTTCTCCCCCAAATTAGTACAGTTGTGTGTGTTGCTTTAATATTTTGGGAGATGCAAGAGTTACCAATCAATCAGACAACTTGAAAAAACAAAGTATTGCGACTCTGGAATACACACTGAACTGTATTTCAACAGCTGCTTTTCAGCATCAGGACTGAGAGAATGAAAAGTGAATTTGTGTAGCAAGAGCTGGAATTCTCTCTCCCTCTTTCTGTTTCTAACATTATCTCAGAAACAGCACCCAGTGAAAAAGTAAATTTGAGAAACAACTGTTCACCAAGAATTCAAAGATCTACAGATTCTGAACTGTTGAGGATAAAAGTCACTAAACTCTGATTTCAGGTTAAGAAATAACACCCCAAGGTGTCTAAAGGCCACATAAACATTATTCTCACTGCCTCTACCACTGTCTATTTTGAACTTCCTACCTCTGTGTTTGTGTGCGTCTGTTCATTTTAATCATTGGTTCTTGAATCAAGTGAGTCATAAAAGTCCTCTTTTCATTCAAGAAAGGCTTGAAAATGGGCTCTTGCATTGTGTAGTGAACTTGGTTGAAGTTGAAAGATCATCACTGTGTGCTGAACAAAATAAATAAAATGTTTTTGCAGCTGACTAATAGGAGTGAGAAAACAGGGAGCTGGTTCCCTTCACACACCTAGTTACAACAAGTTCAAAAACTGAATATAAAATTGGAAAAATACATTTATCCTCCTGAATCCTGAAACTTCCTCCAGTCAAAGTCCAATAAGCTCTCCAGCAGCGAAGTCATTCAGTTTGGTGAAAGGCCTCCTCAGTGAGCAGGATGTGACATGAGATTCTGTTCCTGACCTTCTTCCTTGCTGACAGGCTCAGGCTGAAGAAGGGAACAGACACGGCAGGAGGAGGGAATATTGTGAACTCTCTGAACATGCGATCCCCTTTCAGTGCAAAATCTCAGGCAAGCTCATTTCATCAAAGTTACAGATTAAACTCACAGTGTCACTTTGCTGTTCGGTAATATCTATTGCCTTTTCATTTCCTGATCCCTTTTCCAGGGTTCTGTTTTGGAAGAGCTATAACTTCCTCTATCTCAGTGTTGGCAAGATTAAAGCCTTTGACTGTGGCTTTATTTTATCACACAACTTGATAAGTTGATGGAGGATTGAGGAAATAGGTCAAACAGTTGTATATTTTCATGTGTATACAAGGACAGCGAGTCTGATCATCATAAAATGTAAAATCACCTTTCCTGAGTTACAGCCAAATCCCAGCTTTATACAACATATTACAACATTATTTATGACACAGACACTGTCGATTCTTCACCCAGTTCTTGACTCCATCCTTATATAATTCTGACCAGCAAAATGTTTGAATATTTTAGCCTGTGTTTTACAAATACTATTGAGACCTTACAACGGCATCAACGTTTTGTTTGAGAACACTCTTGTGAAGGGCCTTGGACCATTTTATTCCTCTAAAGGTGCTATGAAAAGAAAAGTTGTTGTTGTTGCTGATTATCAATTCCTGATTATGCAATTGGTGTGGGATTTCCCTCAATTTTCCAGCAAAGTCACAGTATTGATTTAAAAAGCTTCTGAGAAAATTTCTCAGGTGTTGATTAATGCTTACCTTGTGATTGTATTTGCAGCAATAGTTGGTGCTGAGTTTACAGTTTGTGGATACCTGAACAGTCACATTAATACATCTCATCACTACATTGGCCCAGACCCATGTTCATTGAAAGTGTCTGTAAAGGAAACAGGCTTAGAAATAGAAGCTCATCTCATTGGGAATGGTTCATCTTCCTGGACACAAGATCCTGCAGCACCTACACCTGCAGCTTCATCAGAAATCTGCATCACCTGGAAAGGATCCGTTGGCCAACTCTACATAACCCGTGGTGATATTGGAAAGTCGTATCCAACTGCCATGTCCACTGGAGGGAAATTTTGTCAACATTTCACTCTCACCAATAGCAGTTCACACAAGAGTTCACCGTTGCTGAGAGACATTATTTACATAAATCAGTCAGACTTCAGTCCAGTTCACATGGAAAATGCTTCTTATTTGGAATTTACTGGATCTGAAGGAGCATGTGGTGAGTAGAATAATAACTGACACATTGTGAATCACAGATATGTGACTTTATGACTCTATTTCTCACAGATAAAGAATAAAATAGAAACATAGGCCCAGGCTTTCTCTGTTTCTCCTACAACCACAGGAGGAGGAAAGTGTCAGTGGGGAGTGTGTGCTGCTCAATGTCTTCAGAGATGTCCCCAGTCAATGGGGAGGGGGAGATGGGAGGCCTGGGCTATATTATGGAGCACCAGATCAACACTAAAAACAACACCTTGATTCTGTCAATAATGTTAATTGTACATCGCAACACAATTAATTTCATGACCTGCTTAATGAAAAGGATCGATGGCTTTAAACCCAGGTTGTGGAATATGCATTTCTTTAAGCATTAGAGTATATTTCTCATAGGTAAACTACTCCCAGTATTACAGGAATATTAGTTGCTGTCCAGCTAGATTTGGCAATGTCTGTTCTAACCAGATTCAATTGTAATCTAATAAAACAGAAAGGTTTTTGATGAATTAGATGATTAATAATAATCACAGCAGATGTGAAGTTTTCAGCAATTTATCAGGATCCACATTAAGAGTTTAATGTTCCCGATGCTCTATCAGGACCACAAGTGATTTACTTTCCCAATCCCAAGCTTCCTTTCTCCTTTCCTTGTATTGTTCCTGTTTCTGATGCAGTACCTTTCACTCGGGAGAAAGATCTGGCTGGACACCATTGAGTTGCCACGTACATTCAGTTTCCCTCTCCCCAGATACTGCAGGCCTGCTGGGTAGTTCCAGCATTTCCTGTTAGTGTTTCACAATTTTAATTGTGCTGTTCAGGATAAAGTTCTAGACTAAGATGGAGATGTGTGTACAGAAAGTCTTTTTAACATTACACTGCAATTTGCAAGCACATGTACATAACATATCAAATTTTGAAATATTTTCCTGATATTGAAGTGTTGAGATTCCCTCTTCTTTCTAACGGTATCTTTCCTATTAGAATCACCATTGGCTGATTGCTTATATCAGAAAAACAAATTGACTGACCTCACAAGGAAAGGACAATTGAAACTAAATGATGCTCGCTATGCAATGTTACTGACCAACAGAATCCTGGGGCAATGTGATGGGAACATTTCAGTCGGGTAAGTGTGAACAACTTGAAGTTGACAACAATGTTTAAAAGTTGATGTGGTGAAGGGGCACATTTTGGACGTATTTTATCCAAGGATTAAACAGATTCACTGCCAGGTTTCGGTTCCTTCCTGCTTCAGGAAGGTGTCTGTGAGGAGTGTTCGCCTAGTTTGAAGGTTTCTGACAAGTGAATAAAATCTCCTGTGTAATGCAAAGCTGCTATTTTTCACCTTCAATGTTTTGCTTGTCATTAAAACCCCTCAAAGAATGTGAAATATTAAAATGCATTGTGTTGTGTGCTTAGTTCAAATGTTTTATTTCAAGTTCATAGACCCAGTAAAAATGAGCCTGCACACTGTATTCTGCCATTTCATTCAAACTGACACATTTTGCACAGACTTGGAGGCTCTGTGGCCTGCATTACTTTTTAGCAGCAGAGGGAGAGGCAGGCAGCGTGCCAGGGTTGGGAGCACTGAGCAGTCAAGGGGCTGGACATGTTGTTGTTGTACAGCACTGGGCTCTGTCAATGTCACACCGAGAGCTTGTGGCAGCAGCTTATGTGGCAACACATTGCATGGGCTTCAAGCAAATGGCTCTGTCTAAAGGTCAAAGGGACCAGTCCTTAGTGGAGTGAAGGGGACTATGTGTCAAGGAGTTCATTTAATCCCAGTCCAGGGGCTTGGCCACAGTCTTCCAGAATGTGGGGATCCCTTCAGTCCAGGACCAGGCCAGGGACAGCCCTGAGGTAACGTTCAAGCAGGTTGGAGATCACAGGTACATCAGCTGGGGTGCTGTGGGGACACCGGTCTTTGGGCTGTCTCTCATTTGAGGCTGGCCTGCCCAAGTTACTCTGGGGACTCGGACATGGTCCGAGCTGGAGGTTTGGGTATTAATGGTCAGGGGCTTTTCAGGGTCCTTTCCATGGAGTCCTGGGGAAAGCAGGAAGCTCAGGTCTGAGGATGAGGTTCATTGGATTGGGTTGATGAGGAAATGGTGGGAGTGAAAGGAGGAAATTCAAAATGGAAGGCTGGGATTTCCTGGAGCATGGGATGGGACAGAATGCTAAGGGAGGGATGGTTCTCACAAGGTGCTGCCACTTTGGCCACAACATGGAGGAGGTGTAAGGCCAATGAGGGCATCACAATTCACAGAACCATGGACTCTGAGGGTAAAGTGGGAACATTGATGGTTATATAAAGGGGAAGGATAGAAATGGTGGAGGCTGACAGGTCACTGAAGATGCAAGGACAGCAACAGGAAAGGGAGCATGAAGCAAAGGGAAGATCATCATTCATCTCGGGTAAAGACTGCTCATCACTCACAAGGACACTCAACTGAAATCGTCATATATGAGTATTGCATCATTAACATCCCAGTGAAGCAGTCTGGGAAGGATGTCCCACAGTCAGCATCCCAGTGAAGCAGTCTGGGAAGGATGTCCCACAGTCAGCATCACAGTGAAGCAGTCTGGGAAGGGTGTCCCACACAGTCAGCATCACGGTGAAGCAGTCTGGGAAGGGTGTCCCACAGTCAGCATCACGGTGAAGCAGTCTGGGAAGGGTGTCCCACAGTCAGCATCACGGTGAAGCAGTCTGGGAAGGGTGTCCCACAGTCAGCATCACGGTGAAGCAGTCTGGGAAGGGTGTCCCACAGTCAGCATCACGGTGAAGCAGTCTGGGAAGGGTGTCCCACAGTCAGCATCACGGTGAAGCAGTCTGGGAAGGGTGTCCCACAGTCAGCATCACGGTGAAGCAGTCTGGGAAGGGTGTCCCACAGACAGCATCACGGTGAAGCAGTCTGGGAAGGGTGTCCACAGACAGCATCACTATGAAGCAGTCTGGGAAGGATGTCCCACAGTCAGCATCACAGCGAAGCAGTCTGGGAAGGGTGTCTCACAGTGAAGCAGTCTGGGAAGGGTGTGCCACACTCAGCACCACTATGAAGCAGTCTGGGAAGGATGTCCCACAGTCAGCATCACTATGAAGCAGTCTGGGAAGGATGTCCCACAGTCAGCATCACAGCGAAGCAGTCTGGGAAGGGTGTCCCACAGACAGCATCACAGTGAAGCAGTCTGGGAAGGGTGTCCCACAGTCAGCATCACGGTGAAGCACTCTGGGAAGGGTGTGCCACAGTCAGCATCACAGTGAAGCAGTCTGGGAAGGGTGTCCCACAGTCAGCATCACTATGAAGTGCTCTGGGAAGGGTGTCCCACAGTCAGCATCACAGTGAAGCACTGTGGGAAGGGTGTCCCACAGTCAGCATCACGGTGAAGCAGTCTGGGAAGGGTGTGCCACAGTCAGCATCACAGTGAAGCAGTCTGGGAAGGGTGTCCCACAGTCAGCATCACTATGAAGTGCTCTGGGAAGGGTGTCCCACAGTCAGCATCACAGTGAAGCACTCTGGGAAGGGTGTGCCACAGTCAGCATCACGGTGAAGCACTCTGGGAAGGGTGTCCCACAGTCAGCATCATAGTGAGGCACTCTGGGAAGAATCAAATAGTCATGTGGGGCAAGAAGATTTACTGAGTAAGGTTAGGTGAGCTTTTAATTTATTTTTATCACTTAACGTCTTTATTTTGGGTTTATAGTTTACAAGTGCTGTGGCCCAGAGAAGAAGAACCTGGAAAAAATCAACGTTATTGATTTTATAGACGATCTGAGGGTCTAATTGAGCAGAAAGTCATGGGAGTAGATCTCAATGCCGTGGTGTGCCCCTCCTGCTCTGTGGGGTAAGTGGGACCAGAACATGTGCAGGAAGTGGCTCCAGCCTGGGTTTCAGAGCTGGAGCAGAGACTGGGGACACTGTGGAGCATCTGGGAGGCTGAGGGTATCGAGGATAACACGTACAGGGAGATGGTCACATCACAGGCTAAGACTCCAAAGTGAGAAAGTGAATAGTTGATCACCTGGCCGAGTCACAGAATGATGCAGCAAGTGCAGGAATCCCCTGTGGCTATCCCCCTGCAAAACAGATAGACCCACAATGGATCCTGCTGGGGGTAATGGCCTCTGAGAAGAATGTAATGACCCTAAAATCTGTTGCACCGTGGTTGGCTCTGCTGTATTGGAGAGGAGGAACAGTTTGGAGTGGAAGGGTGAACAGCCAATGGTTGTAGACTGCACAGGTATCAAATTCATGGCTTAGAAAAAGGAATGAGGTCCTACAAGCAGAATATTGGGATTCGTTTTCAGACGTTTCATCACCGTACTGGGTGACATCATCAGTGGATGGTATGGGGCTGTCCCTTCCTGCCTAATGCCACTCAGCTTGGGGAAATAATGGCCCGTTGTCTGTGACCAACATTCCCTCGAGTCCATGCATTGTAGAAGATGCTTGCACCTTTCCAATCGTTTTCCCCGTGTTGAACAAATGGATTCTGTGCAGATCCAACCACTTTAAATGAGCATCCACAATGACTGAAAACACGGAGTGTGTGAAAGGACTGGCGTTGTAGACATGTGACTGAGTTCAGGGTTTACCCAGTCATTCCCACAAATGTTGGGGAGCTGCTGGTGGTAATTTGTATCCTCATTGGCACTCTGGGCACTGCCCCACCAATGCAGCTATGTCATCATCCAATCCTGACTACCAGATGTAACTTCTCACTAACATCTTCATCATGGAATCCCCTGGATGACCCCGGTGGAGTTCAGCCAGTATCTGTCAATGACCTTTCCTCAGGACAATCACTCTTGCTCTCCATAACAATATGCCACCCTTTATGGTGATCTGGTCTCACTGAGTCCAGAAAGGTCTCAATTCTGGTGATGGTTTCTTTCCTCTCTCACCACCAGCTGTTTTTGTTTTGCCAGGACGGGATGTTTTTGTGGCGACAATCTGATATTTTCAGTGGTGACCAGAAGGGTGTCCAGAAAGTTTAAAACCAGAACAGACTCTTCTTGTGGTGGAACCACTGGCCAGTGGGAGGTGCCTGAAGGCATCTGCATTTCCCACTTAGCCTCCCGGACAGGGGTCCAACTTGTCACTGTCTGCCTCAGAATAAGGGCCCATCACTGTATTCATCCTGAAGCTCTGGGCGGCATGGCCCAGTCCTCGTTAAGTAGCCCTAGCAGGGGATTGTGGTCTGTTCCTATTACAAATGTACACACGGAAAGGCACAGGTGGAACTTTCTCACATCAAAGGTGACCGCAAAACCTTCCTTCTCTATCTGGGCGTATCTTCGTTCAGCATTAGCCAAAATCCAGGAAGCATGCACTATCGGGCATTCCTCTCCATTGGCCCTCCAGTGAGCCAACCCTACCCTGATACCCCACAGGGAGGTATCACACATCAGCACCATATCTCGCTTGGGATTGCAGTGAGCAAATACCTGAGACAATGACAGCTGCTTCTCTACTTCCCTAAAGGCTACATCTGAGCTCCAAGGCCATTCCCAAGGCTGACCCTTTTTCAATAGAAGATGGAAGGATGCCAGAATGGAGGCCAGGTTGTGGAGGAACGTTCTGGAATAATCCACCAACCCAAGGAAAGGCTTATGCTCCGGTACAGATGAAGGAGCCTCAGGATCTTTTTTCAATGAATCTCAACCAGTTCTGTCCTATCAAGCTTGGGCCTGGGCCTTTTACTACAATCAGTGGGAACTGACCCAGCTCCTTCTCAGAAAAGACCGGAACTGAAGTTGTACCCTTAATCTGGAAAGGCTCCCCAGTATAGGCTCTCAGCCTGGCCGAGGTCTTACACAGACTTAAGGGTTAGAGTCCAGAGGGAATTTTGGTAAAGACTGGTTCCACAATCACTGATACAGCCGCGCTGGTATGGACCTCCATTGGAACTGGGTGACCATTTAACCAGACCTTTATTTTGATTGGTTCTGATTTGGAGATGATGGAGCATTTTAACTGTTCCTAACCAGCTGTCGGTGAACTTTCCAGTGTGTGCACTCTCCTGGATAACGACCTGTGAGTTCTTATTCAATTCAGACCAAGTGTGACCCCTTTGCCGTCTCGGGTCCACATACTGGCTGTGACTACAATGGTCTACCAGGCCGGATCAAGAAGAAAACGTTAACTGGTTGTCCGAGGCTTGGCTTTGTTTTGGGGTTTTGCTGTGGGCTGTCCAAGGGTCCCTCTGTTCAGGATATGTCCTGAGTGAGGCTGTGCAATGGCCTTCCCTCATGTGGTGTTCCCAAGCTCAGTCGGCCTGGTGAGGCTGTCCGCTTCCACCAACATACCCTGTAACTCCAGCTCCACTTGCTGCATTTTCCAACCACAAAGCCAGTTGTAGTGCCTGTTTGAAGTCCTGTTGGACTTCAGCTAGTCAGTGCTTTTGCATGGTCACCTCATAAAGCCCACACACCAAACGGTGTCTCAGCATCTCACTGAGGGTTAAACCAAAATCATATTCCTCTGTCAGTTGTCTTAACCTCGTCCAGACCCTGATATGGATTTCCCTGAAAGGTTCTCACACTGTCGAGTAATACCGATGGTGTCTCAGAATGAGAGCAGGCTTGGGTCTGTAACAAAATCCATCAGCTCTTGAAATGTTTTAGTGTCTGGTGCTGCAAGGAAACTCAGACTCCTAATAACCAAAAAGGTTGTGAGGCCACGCGCTGTCAGGAGAATTACTCATTGCTTGTTATCTGCTCTAATGTCATTTGCCGGAAAAAATAATACATTCTTTCCTCATACTGGGCCCAGTCTTCGACAGCAGGTTTGAATGAGTCAAGCTTCCCAAATAGCAGCACGATGTCAGAAATGTTGACCCCAACTCAATGACACCTGTTGCAAGTGGATCTCTTCAGGAACGTGCTTTTTTCTCATCATTACAGAAATAACTCACTGAAAGCTGGTATCCCATCATCAAGTCACCCTTTATTTACACCAGTGTAGTCTATAACACTGACCCAGCTAGCTCAGAGCTGGCTCGTGGAGGGAGCAGAACCCCTGACACTCCAGTTTGTATCTGTCAGCCAGGGCTCCCTGATTGGACCAGGTTAACAGCCCCGATCAGGGAACTCATATTCTCTGAGATCCCCCTGGCTGACCTTGTATCAGTCACTACAGTGTTCAGTAACTGCACCTCACGCTGGGTAAGCCATTGAGCCACTGTCTTCAGGAAGTCTGACAATACTCTTGTCTCCCAGTTTAATCTTACCTCATGGTTCTTCAGATTCATCTGAGAAGGAACTGAGAAGAGACTGATGCCCCCATTGAAGCTGCTATGTTTGATCTGGTGGTGATGTGGTTTCTTTGGGGATTAACAGAAACATGGATCAGACACCATAGCAATTATTACAGTATGTTTATGATCACACTGAGCATGGCAGGAAGGTATCAGAGCAGCATCACTCTCTACATCTTCATCAAACTCACTGCATGGAAAGGTTTGCCCTCATTCTAAACATTTTCTCACACGGATCCCTGCCATTGTCCCTCGGAAATCTGTAAATGACCCAGGACTGAAAATGGTGGTGAATTTGGACAGAAACGTACAGAGGAAATAGAAACATTTTGTGGAAGGATTTGATTCAAACTGTGAGCCATTTCATTTTAAATTAAAGCAGGACTTTTTATTGAAGGTCAACTTACAGTATGGTTGTGTCAAACTGATTTACATATTTACATTTAAAACAAATGTAAATAATTGGTCCCTCAGCACACATAGTGATGACATCATGATAAAGGCTGATGGGTTCTGATGCAGAGTCACTGGACTCGGAACATTCATTCTGCTTTCTCCCCACAGATACCAGACCTGCTGAGTTTCACCAGCAATTACTGTCTTTGGTTCATGACATAGACTGAAGTGTAATAAATAAGTTAATATCTGCCCTAATGTGTGAATCCCTGTTTCTTATCCAGTCCAGAGCTAACTGTCTGTGCATTTTCCAGCCTGGAGTCTGATCTACGTAAGGTCCTGATGGATATGGATTTTCCAATGGACAGTGAAACCTTTGTACTTCCAAATGTTCAGGCTGCTGTGATCAAAGTGGATGTGAAAGGTGCTTTAGCATTTACAGTTACTGCCACTTTCTCATGGGTAAGTGTTTTCACAATGCAGTAATTAATAAGGGTGCAGTAAGGAAATGTGACATTATCTGACTTGATAATATTTGAGTATTAAATACCCCCCGGAGTAAGGATCACACAAATATTTAACTGCAACAGTTCAATAGAATCAGATCGTTTCTAACTGGATAATCTGAAAAATGACCAAGGGGGGAAGTCCCAGCTTTGTAGTGTTGCTTGTGATGAGACTACATGAACCCTGTGCCCCCCTGGAGATGGGTGCTGTGGTGCCAGCTGTTTCCAGTATACCCCACATGGTACAGCCTCTTGAGAAGGTGCCCCCTGAGCCCTGTGTGTTACTGGAACCAGGAGATGAGTTGCTATCCTGGTTTTACACAGCAGCCTCCCTGCCTGATGTAATCCTGAATTCCCCAACTTGGACCACCCAGGGCCAAGCAACAAACATGTGCATCACAGAATCTTTATTCAGGAACATAGCCAGTGACATGGACAAATGGGAACTGACCATCCTTGTGCAGTGCCCGAGGGCCTGTCCTGGTGTTCCTGTGCAGCTTTACCCCGTTGGTTACTGCATGGTTAGTGGAAGGCAGCTGACTTCCAATGGGGGAGACTGCAGGTGGCTTTTGCAGGATTTCCTGGGGAAACCCTGGGCCTGGCTTCAAACTGCACCATCTCACAACAGACAGCAGCTGTCTGGACTGACAGGGTAAGGGACAACAGCAAGGAGACTGGTGGAGTGGCCACAGTGAGACCACAAATGCTGTTACCCTGAGAGAGGGCAACAGGTTGATGCCCCATGGTACCTCTGCCAGTCCCCCAGGCAGCACCCCCAGATCCCTAGTGATCTGTTGGAGGACGAGCTGTTGGCCTGCTCCAAGACCCTGCAAACCCCTTTGCCCACTGGGATCCACAGTCATGTTCACAGCGGGTCTGAGCCTGCATGGGACCAAGCACGACCTCAGTCTGAACTCACACTGCAGCACTGAGGGGTTTCTTGGCTTCTGTCTGTGCTTCAGCAGAGGCTGAGACAGTGAGCACAGATACTGGATCACTGCCCTGTCAGCTGCTGCAGTCAAGGAGCTGGCTCCCACTGTCACAGGGGAAATGATGGGATCCAAGCTCTGTGCAGTGCCCTCTGTCACATTGGGACTGAGCTTCTCCATGCCCTTTGATAGGCTGTCTGACATGGCCTGCTGATGTACCAAGCATCTCAGTGTGCATTCCCATCAACCTCCTTCTGTAGGCCTCCCATTAATGTCCCCATCTGTGTTCCCTGCAGCAGAACCTGCCCTCCATGGAGTTGGCACACTAGGTACCCATTTCCCCTGGCAGCTCACCTGTGAGATCACGTTACAATGCCCCCTCACCAGTGACCTGGGTTTGAACTTCCGCCTCCTCATGGCTGTGAGGAGGGCCCCAGCCGGCAGTTCCTGGGAATCTGAAAGCAGCCAATCAGAACGGGAGGGTTGGGATGTTGGAGGGAGAGGCAGAGGAAAGCACCAGATCCATGGTCCCACAGTCTGCAGCTTTCATTTGATTCCCCATCTCAGGGTGAGAGTGAGGAGGGGATTGAGAGTAGCAGGGGCAGTTACTCACCGTCATCTTAATGTCCCCCATGAAGCCATGGGCTCTGTTCCAGCTGTCCCCATGATTCTCAGCATATTCCCAGAGGTCCCTCTGTGAATGAAATGGTCCTGTC